>NW_027531917.1:4309018-4452256 GCF_008692635.1 Crocuta crocuta | reverse complement strand
TTTATTATTATTATTTGTGGACTGAAGAGCTAGCACAAATTTTGTACTTCATGCAATTACCCATAGTTACATAATATGGTAACTGAAATTTGAACTTGTTTTGTTGGAAAACTGGTGGTATTTTACTAAGCCACAGTAACTAACTGTAATTTGTCCATATTGAAACAATGCAATGCAAGGACTGTCTGTATTTACCTTTAAGCCAGTTGTCTAGATCTATAATTTAGAAACCTCTACCATGAAGGACGATAAAGCAAGGAAAGAAAGGTTCCCAACTGAATCAGCAGCATCTCTATAAAAATGCTATCATTTTATTAACTGGCATTCTTGAAATACCTGATACTTATTTTCTTGACTATTTTTCTGTGAGTAAGTGGGCTGCTTAGAGAATCGCATAAGAAATGTCCAAATATAGGAAGTGGTTTGCCGTAGAGACAACTACTAGGAATCCATTTTCCCTTTCTTCCTTTAATGATGGTACTTCAGGTTTAGTGGGGCATGTAGCTGCCTCACTAAGGACTGCATTCCTATCTTTTCCTATAGCTTTTAACCAGATTCTGGCCAGTGGGTTATGAGCAAAGCTGTTGTATGCCACTTCTGGGTTTGTCCTTTAAGGGAATGTATGTTCTTTTCCCTGGCCTTTTCTCCACTGGCTGGTATACAGAGGCAAGAGCAGGAAGTGGAACAGACCCGTTGAACCCAGAAATGGAATCTGTGTGTGGAGTGGGGGGTGTCAGAACTCCGCTATGTAAATTACTATCTCTGGACAGTTATATCAGAGAGAATAGATGTCAGTCTTGTTTTGGCCATTACAGTTTAGGGTCTTTTGTTACAAATATTTAACTCTAACCTAAAAAACTGCATGGATGGCTTCCTGTTTGGGAATAAGCAATAGCCTATCGCGGTAATACAGGGGATTTACACACATCATACTAAACAGTTAATGGATTATCCTCCCATCTAACTTTAAGGAGGACAAGAGAAAAACAGATGGGCCTTAGTCTAATCCCCTTCTGACATAACAAATTGAGTGGGACTTACTGAGGACAATTAATGATGTGATGAAGCCACCACAGATAAGATGAATAAAACCAGCCTCTTGCACAGAGAGGTTTTGGTTTTCCATTTAGCACTTACTGTGTGCACTAAGGATATGAGCCTAACAACCAGACTTATTGGATTGGAGCCTTCCAATATTTAAATTTAATTCCCAGGAGCTATTGAGGTATGATGAGAGAGAGTTATCTGACAATATTTATATAATACTTTTGTGACAAAAATCAGTTTAAGATAGCATTAATAAGTTAAGACACTGACATGTAAGTAATTTATCCTAATACAGCCCTTAAAATTTGTACATGATGAAATTTGGCTATTTTGTACAAAATGATAAAAGATCAGATTCAACACCAATAAATGTGTAATGCTCAGATGAATACACTAGAGGGCACTCATCTACTATTTTCTATTTGAACAAAATTTACAGTAATGGTTTTCAAATCAGTGCGTTAAGAAGAATCTTAGATTCTTGCTTAAAATATATACCTTTGGGCTGTGGAGAGGCCTGTGAATCTGCATTTTTAATGAGAAGCTATAGGAGAGCATGGTAAAGAGGATGACTTGTGGAGCCTGCCAGGGTTTGAAACCTGGTTATGCTACTTGTGAATGTGAATAATTAGTAAACAAACCTATGCGCTCAGTTTCTCATCCATCAGATGAAGTCAGAAATAGCACTTATCTCTTAGGGTTGTTGTAATGATTAAATGAGCCAACTTAAAACATACAACCTAGTGCCTGGCCATCAATATTCATTCTATTTTACAAGCATTATTTTTAATAAAGACGTTCACTGATTTTGTTGTGGGAAGATTTGAAAAATATGTGACTACGTCTAAAAGGAAAAAAGATATACTCTTGATACTCTATGCCGCTAGGCTAAGACTTCAGGTTCTGCTCCTCAGCTGAGTGATAATGGAACGGCAGGAACGAAAGGTGCAGGATGAATGAGGCAAAAGAAAGCTCACCTTTGCATGTTCTGCCAAAGAACTGGTACTGTATTCAGAAGTCAGTGGAAATCCTTTGCAGGCACTGAGGCAGAAGGTGGCATGATCAGATTTATGTTTGATATAAATCATTCTGTAAGCAGAGTAGGGGGTAGAACATGAGGGGTGAGGCTGGATAGAAGAAGCTCAGGAAGATGTAATGCTGTTCCCTTTTCTTCCCAAAGAAGAGTCTCTATAAAGCTTTGGGATTATTCACATTAGTGACTCTAATAATAACAATTTGAACCTTATAAATCCTTTCTTTTTAGGATTCTCCCCACTCCCCCGATGACTTACATGCACAATATAGTATACAGTACCCGGTAGGCATGCTGTCTAGGTTTTGAGGCAGCAGATCCTGCAAATAGGACTATAGAAGCTGCTGTCACCAAGGAAAAACCAGACTACTCACCACAGCACCAGAAGCTCAGAAGAGAGATACTTCTGCATCTCACTTGGCGATCCTATAGATGGGGGTGGGGAGGGGGGTAGATTTCCAGGAACCATGGCAACTTTGAAGTGTTTGACTTAACAGGAATAAACTTCAGTTCTGAACTCTCATATTCCCTGCCAATGTGGGAGGAGCCGCTGCAGGAGTGGGAGAGGCAGGGGAGGATTGGAGAGCTAAGGTCACAGTCTCCTCCTTGGCTCTGCCTGGAATTCACCAGCAAAGTTCTGCTACCAGTCAAATTACAAGGGTCAACTGTGCCAGGGAAAATAGCTACCTGAGGAGTGACTGTATGACTTCATGAGAAAGGAATTTATCCCTGGGGGCTGCTCTGCTGTATCAGTTCCTGCTTGTGCACTCACCCAAGCATTGTATCTAGTCTCTGAGTCTCTTAGAAACATATCTGTTTTTAAGTCTCTGAAAACATGCAAAATGTAAATAGATAAAAGAGCTCTTCCCTCTGTTACAGTTTTTAAGACTACAGAATCATAAGCTATTATCTTAGATTGAGATAGAACCTAATCCAATGGCTTTCAAATTTGTTTTGGTATCAGATCCCTTGAAATGAAATCCTATGAAAAAGTCTAATTAATATGTGAACAAAAAGAGTTGCTTCTATTGAAGGTCGTTTCTGGCTGGCAGTGCCTCTCCTGGTTGTCATACTTCCAACAGCCTATCATGTGACTTCATTCTTTAAACCCTTAGAACCTAGGGAAGCAAAGGTTATGATTAAACAATTCTTCCATTTTACAAAGGACAAAAATGAGTCCCAGCGAGGTACTGATTATTTGGGTAGAGTGTAAAGGTAATGAGGGCATGCATAGAAATAAAACTGAAGTTACTATTCAAATTCGTGGTGGAGAATAGAATTTGGAAAGGATTTTCTTCATGGTTTCTTTGGAGTTGGATCAGTGCATCAAGAAGAACAAGACAAATTGGAATGTGTGAGGAGTGAGGACAAGATTTGACTTAGACCCAGAGAAGGATTTCCAATAGGAAGAGATATAAACTTTGGAAGTTTGGTGTCTCCTGCCTGGAATTTGTTTAATGTAGCAAAGCTGTTTATCTGTCTAGAGAGAATCAAAGCAAGCGAGCTTTGAATTATAGTCCTGCATTGAAGTGGAGACCTTCAGCCCTGTCATTAGCCACCATCATCCTTGGCATTATCAAACATGCATTAAAGGTCCTTACCAGTTAAATACAGAGGCACTTTTCCCATTGGACACTGTTTGTGAAGGTCAGTAGTTTAGACAGAAGACAACGGGGCAATTTCCTAATAATTCATGGGAGAAACTTCACCTAGTTCCAACCTGTAGAGGCTGCTTTAAGGCAGCAGGCTTGAGCAATGGAAACCTGAGCAAGGCATAAGGGCCCATGACAACCACTTGCTGAGTACAAACAGGCTCCTTAAGAGACACACCTCGAAATAGCCATAGGCCCTAACTGACCGATGACAACTAGGCACAGTTCCTAAAATTAACAAAAAAAGGAAAATTCCATACATCCCCATACTCCTTCACTCCATCTTTTAACTATGGCCGCTCTTCACCGCCTCGGGATAGACAGTCTCTCCTTTGCTATTCTGCCCACTATTCCCTTACAGTGTATTCAATAAACTTCTCTCTCTTTTGTTCTGCCTTGGGTGAATTCTATCACTGGCCCATGCCACTGCCCCCCACCCAGCTGGGACGCTCCACATTTGGTGCCCCCCCCATGCAAGTGGAGCACTCCACACAATCTTTCTCACTTTCTTTTCTATGTTCAAAATCAGACTCAAAACTTACCTGGTCCAGGAAATGTGTACCCACCTGATTCAGTTCATTATTGTGTTGAGCAACTTCTATTCTTTTTTTATTTTTTTATTCCAGGGTGCTATTTTATTATTTATTTATTTATTTATTCTCAAGTTAGTTAACATACAGTGTTGTCTTGGCTTCAGGAGTAGAATCCAGTGATTCATCACACACATATAACACCCATTGCTCATCCCAACAAGTGCCCTCCTTAATGCCCATCACCCATTTATCCCTCCTCTACCCCCCTCCATCAACCCTCAATTTGTTCTCTGTATGTAAGAGTCTCTTATGGTTTGCCTCCCCCTCTGTTTTTATCTTATTTTTCCTTCCCTTCCCCTATGTTCATCTGTTGTTTCTCAAATTCCACATAGTGAGTAAAATCATATGATATCTGTCTTTCTCTGACTGACTTATTTTGGTTAGCATAATACTCTCCAGTTCTATCCACGTTGTTGAAAAAGGCAAGAATTCATTCTTTTTTATTGCCAAGCAACTTCTATTCTTAACTTACCTCACTGAGGTAATCTTTTAATAAGAAAGATTTCTCAGTGTTTTTATATGAATAAAAGGAAGTAAGACATGCTAGCTGTTTAGCACAGTGCCTGATAGAAGTTATTTAAAAATGATTAGTTTCTTCTCTGGGATGAGTCTCTGATAGACCAACTTAATAAAAATTTGAAAGAGGTTACATTTTTCCATAGGTATCTTCCCATCTTTTCTTTTAGAATCCACTCTACTTCTGGGCTGTCTTAGTCTTTATTTCTTCCCTTCTCCTCTGCCTTTCTTTTTATTCTGGAATAACTATGATAAATTTTCATTAATGTGGAAATTAACTGATTTGTTAAGGACAAAGTGGAGAATGAATCAGACACCAATATTCAGTACTCTAATTTGCCTTTAGTTACAAAATTTTTAGAATTGCTTTCCCTTAGACATTCACAGCAGAAGTGTTTGTTTCTCATGACTGTTACACCTCTAGATGATTAAATAACATTTTTTATCTGTAAATAATTAATTCTATAGCCCTGACCAAGGCTAAGTGTCTCTGTAGATCAACATTTGGTCAATCCAGACCAGCTTAAATTAACCCAGGTTAGTGAAGTGGAAATGCTAGAACTGGAGATTTTAACACCTGAAATGAAAAATTCAATGAATGGGCTTCACAACTGATTGCAGACTTTATAGAAAAGAAATTGATAACTCAAAGACAAATAGAAATTATCATTCAAATTCAATAGAACTGAACAACAGGAAAAAAACGAAATAAGGATGAACAGAGCCTCAGTGAGACTCAATTTTGTGAGACAATATCAAGAAGTCTATATATCTTTGTAGTCAGAGGAAGAGAAAGTAGGGGTGTGGGGGAGAAGGGAGGAAATGGGCAGAAAAAATATTTGAGGAAATAATGGACCCCAAATTCCCCAAATTTGGTGAAAACATCAGTTCACATATATAAGAAACTCAGCAAACATTAAGTAGGATACATACAAAGAAAACCACACCTGGAACATTGTAGTCAAACTAATGATCACCAAATAAAGAGAAAATCTCCAATGAAACTAAAGATAAAAGGCATATTTCATACAAAAATAAAAATAATATGAAAAAATGGCTGAGTTCTAATGGAGACTATAAAACAATGAAATTACATACTAGAGTTCCAATAGAAAAATATCAGTCAATCCCAAAGTTTACATCCAGTGAAAATCTTCCTCAAAAATGAATATAAAATACATTTGCAACTAAATAAGAGCTGAAAAAAATTAATCACTATTAGCCAATCAAAGACTACTTTTTTTAATACTTATTTTTGAGGTGGGGGGAGACGGAGAAAGGAGACAGAGGATGCAAAGCATGGGCTCTGTACTGACATCTGGACTGATGTGGGGCTGAAGTAAGGAACCGTGAGATCATAACCTAAGCTGGTCAGACACTTAACAGACTGAGCCACCCAGGTGCCCCTTAAAGACTGCTTTTATTTCTTTTTTTTAATGTTTTATTTATTTCTGAGAAAGAGACAGGCAGCGTGAGCAGGGGAGGGTCAGAGAGAGAGGGAGACACAGAATCGGAAGCAGGCTCCAGGCTCTGAGCTAGCTGTCAGCACAGAGCCCGATGTGGGGCTCAAACCCACGAACCGTGAGATCATGACCTGAGCCGAAGTAGGACACTTAACTGACTGAGCCACCCAGGCGCCCCTACTTTTATTTCTTAATTTAAAAAAGAAACTACCTGTTTAAAGCAAAAATAACATTGTATTATTGGTTTATATATATATATATATAAACATATGATAACATTAGCATAAAAGGTGAGGGAGGGAATATATTGGATTATTCTATTGCAATGTTCTTAACTTTACCTGAAGTGTTATAATATTAATTCAGTGTAGATTGTGATAATTGAAGGATGAATAATGTGATTTCTAGAATACCACTTAAAAAAACGAAGAGAGCTGCAAATAATAGTAGAGAAATAGATAAGATAGAATGCCAATTTTTGTTTATTAATTCAAGAGAAGGGAACAAAGGAGGAACAGAGAAACAAAAACAAATGAGAGAAATATAAAATGAACTACAAGATGGATTTACCTGTTCATCTTGGATAGAAAAGAAATGCTCCATTTTGTGAACATCCTAATCATTCTCACAGAATTTGTTCATATACCTTGCACCATAGTTATTTGTTTACAATTTGTTCCCTCTTACTAGACCACAAGCTCTTTGAGAATGAGAACCATGGCCAAATGGAAGAAGAGAATAAAAACTATGCAGACCTTCAAGTTCACTAAAGATTCCGTTGAAGTGTCTTCCATGTGACTAACTTGCTTCCATGTGAATTAAACAAAAACCCAAATGAGTAGCAAAGGGTAAGTTTGAGCCATCTTTACATACACACTTGTCATATTTCAAATGAACTTTTTGCCCCACTGGCCAATTGACTTAATGATTTCTACATGGTGCCAACTGATCAAAAGTTCACAAAAACTACCTCCAAACAAGATGGTAAAGAAGCTTCTTGTTGATTAAGGCCAATTCCAACTAACTGGTTGTGTGGCCACATCACACTCAACAGTGAAGAACATCACAATTGCCTCTTGTCAGCCATGCATACAGACGGGAGAAGTAACAGCACACCTGGTATGTAGCATGATCCTGACTTAGTGTCATAACGCTAATGTTTGCTGTGACTACAGTCCCTGGATTTTCCAGAACTGTTGCATAAATACACTCTAATTTACCAGATAACGTGTTCAAGTTTAAGGTTTAGAGAATATGATCATCATATTTATCACAATATTATTCACGAGAATTGACATGGAGTTTCCTAATACGCTCTTTAAAAGCTCATCAATTCTTATTGTTCCCATAGTCACCCTGCAAAAGGTGAGATAAACTGGCTAATTTTGGTCCAAGAGTAAATGAACTCACTTTGTTATTACTAGTGTTCTTTTGAGGGCTCCCCAGAGTAGTAGTTTGCAAATAAACACCTTTGGAAAAAGTGTTTTTATATGTGAACCTTGATGATCTAGGTATAGGTGTGCTGAATGCGCCTTCAACATTTGCTAGTGAACATTCCTTTTTAGACCCTTAATTTTCACATCGTATTTGAAAAGACAAAGTGTATTTGCCATTAACTACATGACCTTTTATTTGAAATGAATTGATTTTCCGTAAAACTTACTAAAGGAAAAGCTAACCCTAAAGTCATAACCACATGTTTTACAGTATGAGAAAGCAGAATACTAAAAAACAAACCCAGGAAACAAGCATTTATTCAAATACTCTTTAACTTGGTGTCTAGTCCCATTACATATTTTTAAATTATGCCACAGAAGCAGCCAGTAACTTTATTATCATTCATGAGCAGACTTCTGGTCAGAAAAGTGTCAAGGAGTCATTTGGCTAACATTTCATAAGCAAAATTTACAGCAAATATCTTTCCTTGAAATTTAATTTTCTCTTGAGGGGGAGTCTATTCATGGACATTTTTTTTTTTTTACAAATAGTTTATTGTCAAATTAGTTTCCACATAACACCCAGTGCTCATCCCCAAAAGTGCCCTCCTCCATGCNTCCCCCACCATTTCCACCCTTCTTCTCCCCCTTGTTCCTCAGTTAAGTTCCTCCTAATCCTCCTATATGTGCAAACATATGATATTTGTCCTTCTCTGCTTGACTTATTTCGCTCGGCATAACACCCTCAAGGTCCATCCATGTTGCTAGACATGGCCAGATTTCATTGTTTCTCATTGCCATGTAGTATTCCATGGTACAGATAAACCACATCTTTTTTATTATTCATGGACATTTTCAAATGATATTTAAAATCTTACAAACAAATGAGTCAGTGCTAAAATCTGAAATCATCCAAATCACTTTACCCATAAAGTATAAAATAGATGGATACCCATATGAAAAACAACTCATTTTCACCAAAAGAAGAGAGGTTATTGAATGCAGCATGGATTTTAGCTTTGTTTTTTCTTTTAACACCACAGATCTCATACTTTCTGAATTTGGAGTCAATAACACATTTTATAACTTATTTGTGTTTTTTATATATAACAAATGTATTGAGATATAATTCACATACTATATAATTCACCCATATAAAGGGTAAATTTTTTTGTTTTAATATATTCAGAATTGTACAATCATTATTATAATTAATTTTAGAATATTTTCATGATCCTAAGGAGAAACTCTACCTCAATCCCCTCAGACCTAGGTAACCAATAATCTCATTTCTGTTTCTAAAGATTTTTCTTGGTCTGACCATTTCAGATAAATGGAATCATAAAATATGTGGTCCCTTATGACTAGTTTTTTTCACTCAGTGTAATATTTTCCAGATTAATCCATGTTGTAGTATGTATCAGTACTTTATTGTATTTTATCATTGAATAATATTCTCTTGTGTAGATATACCACATTTTATGTATTCATTCAGCAGTTGATGGATATTTGTGTTGTTTCCACTGTTAGGCCATTACCTAAATAATACAATTTTGAACATCCACGTATAAGGTTTTTTATGGACATAAATTTTCATTTATCTTAGGTATATAGCTAGCATTAGAATTGCTGGGTCCTATGGTAGCCCTGTATTTAACCTTTTAAGGAATTGCCAGGCTCTTTTGGCTGCATTCCCACGGGCAGTGTATAAGGATTTCAATTTCTCCACAACCTTGTTGACACTTACTATTATTTGTCTTTTTTATTATATAGATCCTAATGGGATGGTGCAATACCTGTATAGAAATTACTTTTTGTTCCCTGTTTCTTAGACATTTAGCAACATAAAATTAGTTTTATACTTCTCTTATTTCCAATAAGGCATAGCCTAGATGACACATATAGTAAGTGACCAAAGAATTCTTGTTTAAAATTGGATTAACAATGATTTAATGTTTGTTAAAACATCTAAGGATCTAACACACTTTCTGGGAACTGATTTAAGAACGAGTAGCCAACAATAGGAACCATGGTTAACTGAAAGACAGCTAGAGAGGGATATGTTTCTTGCAATCCATAATGAACTTTCAACTTCTGGTAATGGCTGACAGAATAATTTTGACCAATTGCTCCCACAGAGAATGATCAGAACGCCTAGACAAGCTTTTTTCACTTGATCTTAGCCAAAATGCCAAGAAGCGATTGGACAAGCTGTTTTCAAACAACAACGACGACGACAACAACAACAACAAAAACAAAAAACAAACACACTTCCTTGTAGGTATTGAAGAACTAACAAGGCAGTGAAGATCATTAGGACCAAGATTGAGGAAAGGAAGGAAAAGAATAAGGGTGGAATAATAGAGATGAACCTGCCAGTTTCTTTTGTCCTAAAGGTATATATACCAACTATGGGAGAGATGAGTAAAAACTTGACCAGAGTTTTTGATACCCTTATCTGGATGGGGACAAAAATTGGATAACAAGGCTAATCAAAGAGTGGGGTGGCAGCAAAGGGGGCCCTAGTAAATATCCTGAAGTCTAAACCATACGAATTTAGAGATTAAGATTTAATCTGGTTTTATAATATCTCCATTCATGATACCATATCAAATGAACTTGTATTGCTAGTAGTTCTAGAAACTCCCAGATAAATGTAAATCCACTTAAGAAAATTCAAAAGCCCTAAGAGACCTCCATAGGTTTTAAAAAAAGAATCTAAGCACAACATAATAAATTGATGAAAAGGAAAGAGAAAATCTTAAAAAAGAGCAAGAACATGTGAGATTATCTTTAAAAAAGCAATAATTCAACTGAAAGCTGACTTCGTAACATAATAGATGGCATCCAAAGCACATTGGAATGATTTACAGAGTTCTGAAAAAAAATATTGCCAATCTAAAAATCTTCACCCAGCAAAATATCCTTCAAGGAGAATGCATTCATTTCTATATTGCTATAAATTGTCACAAATTTGATGGCTTAAACTGACACCATTTATTTTATGGTTTCTATAGGTCAAAAATCTAGGTGTAGCTTAACTACTAGAACATTAAATGGAATAATAGTGATGATGTTAAAATCAATCCAAAAGAAGGCAAGAAAGGGAGAAAAGAAACAGGTATGACAAATAAAAAATGAATACTAACATAGGATATATAAACTCAAATATATTGGTACTCACATTAAATATAAATGCCACAAAGAAAAAATTATTTTCAGACTGGGTTTTAAAAATAAAACAAAACATCTATAGCCTGCTTAAAGTGAGGAGATCTCGGGGTGCCTGGGTGGCTTAGTTGGGTAAGCGTCCGACTTTGGCTCAGGTCATGATCTCAAGTTCATGGGTTCAAGCCCTGAAATGGGCTCTGTGCTGTCAGCCAGCTTAGAGCCTTAAGCTTGCTTCGGATTCTGTGTCTTCCTCTTTCTCTATCCCTCCCCTANATGATCTCAAGTTCATGGGTTCAAGCCCTGAAATGGGCTCTGTGCTGTCAGCCAGCTTAGAGCCTGAAGCTTGCTTTGGATTCTGTGTCTTCCTCTTTCTCTATCCCTCCCCTGCTCATGCTGTCTCTCTCTCTCAGAAATAAATAAAGGCATTAAAAAAATTTTTTTTTAAGTAAGGAGGTCTTAATTATAAACATATAGAAAAGTTAAAAGATGGACAAAATCATAATGTACAAATACTTACGTAGCTAAATTGATATCAGACAAAATGATTTTAAGCAAAGAGTATTGTTAGAGATAAAAAGGGATACTTCATAATGAAACAATTTACCATGAAGATATAGCAGTATGAACATAATAATATATCATCATATCTGATGAAGCAAAAATAGACCCTCAAAAGAAAATAACATATCTATAGAAAGGGAGCAATTGATATACCTCTCCTGGTTACTGATAGAACAAACATAAAAATTAGTAAAGTTAAAGAATATTTGAACAATCCAACTAATACACAAGAATTAATTCACACATAAAAAACATGGCGGTTAATAACAGAAAAGCAAGTAGACAGTTACTATTTATAAAAATTGACCTTTTGCTGGGTCATAAAAGCAAGCTCAACAAGCTTTTAAATGATACAGAGAACACCGCCCAAAGAAATTGATCTGGAGATCCATAATAAGCAATGACTAGAAAATCCTCACAGATTTGAAAACTATGTAATTCATTTTTAAATAACCCAATGATTAAATATAATGGCAGTCAGGAATAGATTGAATTAAAAGAACATGAAAATACGTTATTTCAAAATCTGTGGGATTCACGAAAAAGATGCTTAGAGTGAACTTTTTTTAATGTTTTACTTATGTTTGAGAGAGAGAGAGAGAGAGACAGCGTGAGCAGGTGAGGGTCAGAGAGAGAAGGAGATACAGAATCTGAAGCAGGCTCCAGGCTCTGAGCTAGCTGTCAGCACAGAGCCCAATGCGAGGCTCGAACCCACAAACTGTGAGATCATGACCTGAGCCGAAGTCAGACGCTTAACCAACTGCGCCACCCAGGCACCCGAAGTGTGAACTTTTTATCCTTGGATGCAAGTATGAGAAAAAGGAAAACAGCCTGAAAATTAATGATCTAAGCATTCTTCTCTACAAGTGAAAAAAAAGCAACTTATTCCTAAAGAAAACAGAAGGAATGAAATCATAATGAGCATAGAAAATTATGAAATAGAAAAAAACAAAATTCAACTGAAAAGATTTACAAAGCCAAAGTTGTTTCTCTGAAAAAATAATTTAAAAATTAATTTCCACTCTCCGGTTGACATTATAGCATTTAAAAGACTTGTTATATTTCAAAATAACTCTTTTTACTTTTCTTAAAAATATTTTCTATTCTTCTTAAATGTAATTTTTATTTTGCTTCCAGTTCCTTTTGAATCATAGCTAATGGGTATATTAGTACTGTGACACTAGGTTTTAAAATTAATATTATAGTTATTGCACCCCTGAGAACAATATTTTCAAATTATTTGGAGTGTTCTATGACATAGTTAATTTGCTGGATTTTGTTTGGTTTTACATGTATAGTAGACCAATTTTTATATTTTTCCCATGTGTCTGTTATGGTAAGACTGATAAGAAAAAATAGGAGAGAAAGCACAAAGAGATAATAAAAGGAATAAAAAATGGATAAACTAAACAGACAATAAAGATAGGGTTCTATGAAATTTTGAACACTTTTATGCCAATGAATTTGAACATTTACATGGAATTGATAATGTCAAAATCAACGCAACTTTCCAAATACGACAAAAGAATAAAAAGTATGAGTAAATCTATAATTACTTAATCTAAAATATAAAACTTTTCCATAAAATATTCTGGGCCCAGTAGACTTCAGCAGTGAATATTATCAAATAGTTAAAAAGAAGTAACACCGATCTCACACAAATTCACTCATATAGCAGTTTAAAAAGTGGAACTATTTCCTAACTCATTCTGTGGAGCAACATAACCCTAATACTTACTGGAAGGACCTCATGAGAAAGAAAAGTTTCAAGACAATTGCACTAATCAACACAGGGAAAAAATTCTGGGCAACACATTAACAAAGTCCAAAAATATATAGAAAGGATGATCCATCCTGAACAAGATGGATCATCTTGTTCAACATTTAGCTGAGAATGTAAGGTTCTTTTAAATTCAAAGATCAAGCAACATAATTCAGCACAGTAACAGAATAAAGAAGAAAAATCTTAACAACATCTAAACAAGAGAAGATAAAAGCACTTGACAAACTTCAGCATTTATTCCTGATTAAAAAATAATAAAACAAAACCAATAGGGGTGCCTGGTGGCTCAGTCAGTTAAGCTTCCGACTCTTGATTTTGGTTCAGGTCATGATCTCACTGTTAGTGAGTTCCAGCCCCGTGTTAGGCTCTGTACTGACAGCTCAGGGCCTGGAGCCTGCTTCAGTTACTGTGTCTTCCTCTTTCTGTGGTCCTCCCCTGCTTGCACTCTATATTTTCTGTCTCTCAAAAATAAATAAACGTTAAAAAAATAAATAAAAACAAAAAATACCTCTTTGGTACTGCTACACTGGGAAATATTTTGGTAGTTTCTTATAAAACTAAATATAAAGGCACCATATGACCCAACGATTGCACTCATGGCCATTTATCCCAGAGATATGAAAACTTAGGTTTGCACAAAAATCTATACATAAATGTTCATAGCAGTTTTACTTATGGTAATCAAAAACAGAAACAATCCAGATCTCCTTCAATGTGTGAATGTCAAACAAAATGTGATGTATCTGGACTATGGAATACCACTCAGCAATAAAAAGAAATGAACTACCATATTTATATATGAAACAACTTGGATGAATCTCCAAGGAATTACTCTGAATGAAAAAAGCCAGTCCCCAAAGGGTACATACTGTATGACGTATTTGATTTATATAAAAAATTTTTAATGCTTATTTATTTTATTTTTGAAAGGGAGAGAGTGTGAGCAGGGGAGAGGCAGAGAGAGAGGGAGACAGAAAATCCCAAGCAGGCTCCAAACAGTGCAAAGCCTGATGCAGGGCTCAAACAAACAAATCATGATCTGAAACAAAAATCAAGAGTTGGAAGCTTAACCAATTGAGCCAACCAGGTACCCCTGATTTACATAAAAATTTTAAAACTAACAATTTTAGAAATAGGGGACAGATTAGTGCTTACTAGAAGTTAGTGACAGTAAGCAGATGGAGAATGGAAGTGAAAAAATTTTGCACATAAAAGGGGACAAGAAGCAATCTTCGTGGTGATGCTGCTGTTCCGTATTTTGAGTATAGTGGTAGATACAGGAACTACATATGAGATAAAATTATATAGAACTAAATACACATAAGTACAAGTAAAACTGGGGAAAAGTGAATAAGATGGGTAATTGAAGTGTCAACTGACTGGAATATTATGCTATAGCTCTGCAAGATGTTACCATTGAAAGGAACTCGGTAAACGGTACATAATCTCTCTGTGTTATTTTCTACAACTGCAGGCTAATCTACAAATTACTGCAAAATTAAAAGTGTCATTAAGAAATAACTCCTAACAAACTAGTAATAGATGAGAATTTCCAAAACTAATCAAAAGTAGTTCTAAAAAACATATAACAAACATCATATTCCTTGGGGAAATATTGAACTTTTCTTTAATATCAAGAACAAAACAAATACCTGCTCTCCTCACTTTTATGCATCACTGTATTACAGATTTTAGCTTTGGAATAAAGCAAACAAAAAATAAAAGTTATAAGGACAGGAAGAGAAAACTGGCAATTCACAGATCATGTGGTTGTATATGTAAATTCCAAAAGGATATACAGATAAACTTTAATTTTAGTAAATGTTTTATTAGCAAAAATACTGGAAAAGTCCATATATGAAAACTATATATAGTATACAAAAATAAATTATATACATTAGCAAAAAATAGAAAAAGTTTAAAATGTTTACAATAAAATAAGATTAAACACTTTAGAATAAATCTAACAAAAATTGTGCAAGTCCTCTACATAGAGCACTACAAGCATTATTAAGAAAAATTAAGGTAGATCAAATAATGAAATGTGCTATAATTGGGTTTTTCAAAACCAGTATTTTGAAGACATCAACTTCTCAAATTGATCTATGGAGCAAATGCAATACCAATCAAAATCCTGGTAAGTTTTTGTTACTGTTGTTGAGATTGACAAGGCAGTTATATCATTTATATTGAAATATAAAGAGGTAAGGAGAGCCAAATCATTGTTTAAAGACCACCATGGGAAACTTTACCCTACTGGGAATTGGTTAGGGGAATTATTAAATGCTTGTTAAAATCTTTTTTATTTTATTTTTTTTTAAATGTTTTATTTATTTATAGGAGAGAGAGAGACAGCGTGAGCAGGGGAGGGGCAGNTGGGAGACAGAGAACCAAAAGCAGGCTCCAAGCTCTGAGATGTCAGAGCAGCTGCGTGTTCAAACTGTGAGATCATGACCTGAGCCAAAGTCGGTCACCCAACCAACTGAGCCACCCTGAAAATAGCCTTTAAATCTCAGAAGAAATACAAACACACACACACACACATACACACACCCACCACATATATAGGTTACCAATTATGCTTAAGCTAGGAAAAGCCCTGCAGTTTCTGTTCAAGAAAAGGGAATTTAAGAAGAAATTTATTTATTTATTTATACCAGCAGCTTCTCTGGGTGAAGCTCTAATAACTGAATCCTCTGGTGAGTAAGGCCTAGAAATATCAAATAAACTTGCAACTACAGCTCCCCCCCAAAAATTGGGAAGTCTTGGGTAGAAGATCAAGAAGATAACATACCTTAAAGACTTTTGAGAATATTTTTTGTTTGTTTATTTTTGAGAGAGAGACAGAGTGTAAGCAGGGAAGGGCAGAGAGAGAGGGAGACACAGAATCCGAAGCAGGTTCCAGCCTCTGAGCTGATAGCAGGGCTCGAACTCACAAACTACGAGATCATGACCTGAGCCAAAGTCAGTCACCTAAATGAGTCAGTCACCCATCTGAGCCACTCAGGCAACCCTTAAATTATTCTTAAAATATTAAAAAGCTATCCAAGGTAAAGGAGTGCAGTACTGACACAAAAATGAACAAAAAGACAACTGGAACATAATAAAAAATTCAGAAATAGATAAAGCTTAAATGGATACACAATTATGACAAAAGTAGTGCTGTGGAAAAGTAGGTAAAAGATGATCTTTTCAATAAATAGTGCTGGGTCAATGCATTAATCTCCTGTAGCTATCATAACAGATAACTTATCTTAAAACAACACAAATTTATTTTCTCATGGCTCTTTATGTCAGATGTCCAACACAGGTCACAATGAGATAAATCAAAATATTGACAAGGTTATGTTATTCTCTGGAGATTCTAAAGGAAAATCCATTCCCTTTCCATGCCCTGTTTCTGGAAGCCACCTGTGTTTCCCACTCATTGCTCCACATTGATTCGTGGCCCGTTTCCTCCATCTTCAAAGCCAGCCATGTTGCATTTCTCTGATAATTCTTCGCTAGTTACATCTCTTTCTGACCACAGCCTGGAAAGGTTCTCTTGTTTTAGGGACTCATCTGATTAGATAGGGCCCACTGATAAAACCCAAGATAATCTCCCCATCTCAAACTCACATCTGCAAAATCCCCTTTGACATGGAAATTTCCATGATTGGGACACAGACGTCTTTGCGAGGCCATCACTCTGCCTACACCAGTCAACTAGGGGCATCCCTATGTAAAAAATAAGAAACTTCTTTTACCTCTTACCATGCATAAAAGTAATTCCAGATGGGCTATAACTAAAAATAAATAAATTTTTGGAGGAAAATATAGAAGAACATCTTTATGATATTAGGGTAGTAAAGGATTTCATAACTAGGACACAAAAAAACATTTAATATAAGATTGAGAAATTGGTGTCCATTAAAATTAAAGACTTCTTTTCATTAAAAGACCCTATTTTAAAAAAAGTGAAATGCATGCGACAGAGTAGGAGAAAATATGGGGAACCACACACCATCAGTGAAGGGTTGTGTCAATGTTTGGGCTCTCCTGAAAGCAGAGCCTGAGAAGAGGACCAGGATATAAGAGCTTGTATGACACTTTATGAAGTACAAGTTAACAACAATATCCCCCTTAAAAAGGTCTTAAATGTTAATAGATTACATCTATTAAGTGCTTTCTGCGTGCTAAACTCTGGTCTAAGCATTTTGTGTATATTAACTCAGCTAAGGCTTAAAACATGCCCAAGAAGTAGGTTCCTTTATAGATCCCATTGAGGAGGAAGCTGAGATACAGAGTAGTTCATGTCCTAAAGCTACTAAATATTGTTTGTGAGAGTGAGGATTTTTGTCTCTTGTTTACTGCCACATTCCCAATGTCTACAAAAGTGTCTCTTAATTGACTCAAGTGGCAAAGACAGGATTCAAACTCACAATGTCTCTGGTAAAGACTGCATTATTAACCATGGCATGATACAACTCATGATGTTTCTCATTAATTTAAAATCCCCTATTCAGGTCCAGCCTATGAGAATTATAATAAAAGTACAGGAAAATGAAAATTAATTTAAAAATTTCATCCATTAATCTTGATGTCTTAGAGAAAAGGCAGATGAGAGAAATGAAAGACATAAAGAATGCTGTTAGAACACTTCTCTTCCCCACTTGGTTTAAGATTGTGTTCCTGCCATTGCTAGTCACCATGTTAGTCCTTACCAATGAACTTCACGAATTATAGAAACTTGCCTTCATAACCCTTGTCTCAACATCCCAGCCTAATCCTTCATGACCCTCTCTCAGCTGAAAGACATGTTGGTGTTGGCTGTTGGTTCAGCAGTTGTGCTATAGCCACTAAGTCATAGTTAGCTGACATCAAAACCAAGTACACGTTCCTCTAAGAAACAGACAACTGGAGCTTTGACACTAAATACTGAGCATTTTCCTCCGTAGTCCAGGAGCCCTAGCAGTTCAGGAATGTTGATCGAGAAATGCATTGTTCAGACTACAGATCACTGTTTAGAATTTATTATTGCTGTTTGATGGTGGGGTGTTGGTGTTGGTGATAGTGTGTGTGTGCGTGTGTACATGTGCATGCATGTGAAACCTATGTGGAAAAGTTCATTCAATAGTGTGCTCTCATTTTAAGAAAAGTGATTACAGTACAATTTCATATAATAAAGACATTAAACCAAACTCCACACCCGAAAAACAAACAACCCAGTGAAGAAATGGGCAGAAGATATGAACAGACACTTCTCCAAAGAGGACATCCAGATGGCCAACAGACACATGAAACGATGCTCAGCATCCCGCCTCATCAGGGAAATACAAATCAAAACCACACTGAGATACCACCTCACGCCAGTCAGAGTAGCTAAAATGAGCAAACCAGAGAACTCTAGATGCTGGCGAGGATGTGGAGAAACGGGCACCCTCCTACACTGTTGGTGGGAATGTAAACTGGTACAGCCCCTCTGGAGAACAGTGTGGAGGTTTCTCAAAAAATTAAAAGTAGAACTTCCTCATGACCCAGCAATAGCACTGCTAGGCATTTACCCAAGGGATGTAGGAGTGCTGATGCATAGAAGCACATGTACCCCAATGTTCATAGCAGCACTCTCAACAATAGCCAAAACATGGAAAGAGCCTACGTGTCCATCAATGGACGAGTGGGTCAAGAAGATGTGGTTTATCTATACCATGGAATACTACATGGCAATGAGAAAGAATGAAATCTGGCCATGTGTAGCAACATGGATGGACCTTGAGGGTGTTATGCTGAGTGAAATAAGTCAGGCAGAGAGGGACAAATCAAATATGTTTGCACGTATAGGAGGATTAGGAGGAACTTAACAGTGGACTGTGGGGGAGAAGAAGGGGGGAAACAGTGGGGGAGGGGGAGAGAGACAAACCATGAGAGACTCTTGAATGCTGAGAACAAACTGAGGACTCATGGGTGTGGGGGGGAGATAGGCATGGAGGAGGGCACTTGTGGNAAACCAACTTGGCAAACTATTTGTAAAAAAAAAAAAAAAGACATTAAATTCTTTTCTGAGAGATCACAATTTTGAGGACAAATAAATATGATGAAAAATATGCAACAGAAGTGTCATGTTAGTAAACTATTAAAGAAAATAATTCTCTTAAATACAGGTTCTTCTGTCATCACTTCAATTATTCACACAGTAGAGTACTCGACATTTGATTTAATCAAAATGTGTGAAATTATACTCTTATTATATCTAAGTACTTTAGAAACCAATGCTACCAAAAACTTCGTGGATTCTTTAGACAATTCCATCATTATTTAGTAGTCCTATACATTTACATGGTTTTCATCTTTGTTATGATGCTCAGAACTTCATATATGAAATCTTTTCTAACTTCTTGAGGTGTACTTGTAAGAAACTTTTATTCGTAATCAACTACCTTGGGTACCTTGTTGAAAATAAACTGACCATAGCTGTATAGACTTATTTCTAAACTCTCTGTTCTGTTCTCTTGATCTGTATGTCCATCTTCACACCATTTTAATTACGTTAGCTTTAAAGTAGGTCTTGAAATCGGATTGTTTTCCTCTGCAAAACTATTTTGACTATGCTAGTGTAAAGGAACTAGCATATAAATGTTTTTATTTGTTTGTTTTTTTGTTTATTACCTTTAACCCCTTCTTCCATTTCTCCCATCCTCCACCCCCTACCTTCGGCAACCACCACTCTGTTCTCTTTATCTATGGGTTTGATTTATTTTTTAAGGTTCCATGTATAAGAGAGATCCTATGCTATTTGTCTTTCTCTGACATTTTTCACTTAGCATTCACTCCCTCAAGGTTCATCCATGTTGTCACAAACAGCAAAATTTTCTTCTTTTTTTAATGGCTCAATAGTATTTCAATGTATGTATATACCACAATTTCTTTATTCAATCATCTCTTGGTGGACACTTAGGTTGTTTCCATATCTTGGCTATTGTAAATTGTGCTGAAATGAAGATAAAGGGTGCATGTATCTTTTCAAATTAGTGTTTTCACTTTCTTTAAATAAATGCCCCCAAAATGGAATTGCTGGATCATATGGGAGCTCTATTTTTAAGTTTTTGAGGAACCTCCATTCTCTTCTCCACAGTGGCTGCACCAATTTACATTCCCACCAACAGTGCACACAAGTTCCATTTTCTCCACATCCTTGCCAACATTTCTTATTTCTTATCTCTCTGATAATAGCCATTCTGACAGGTGTGAAATGGTATCTCATTGTTGTTTTGAATTGCATTTTCCTGACAATTAGTGATGCTGAGTATCTTTTCATGTACCTGTTGACAATCTGTATCTCTTCTTTAGAAAACTATTCAGATTCTCTGCCCATTTTTTCATCAATTTTTATTTTGCTATTGAGTTATATGCATTCTTTATATATTTTGGATATCAACCCTTTATCAAATATATGATTTGCAAATATTTTCTTACATTTGGTACTTGCCTTTTTATTTTGCTGATGGTTTTCTTTGCTGTGCAAGAGCTCTTTAGTTAATGTAGTTCCGTTTGTCTTTTTTTTTTTTGCTTTTGTTACTATTAATTTTGCTGTCAGATTAAAAACTCATCATTAAGACCATTGTCAAGGAACTTACTGACTGTTTTCATTTAAGAGTTTTATGGTTTCAGATCTGATGTTCAAGTCTCTAATCCATTTTTAGTTAATTACTGTGTATGGTGTCAGATAGGGGTCTAGCTTTACTTTTTTTCATGTAGCTGTTCAGTTTTCCCAACAGAGTTTGTTGAAGAGACTATCCTTTTCCCATTGTATATTCATGGCTCCTTTGTTGTAAATTAATTGACCATATATTTATTTCTAGTTCTGGGTTTGTAAGTCTTTTCATATTCTTACATTAATAAACTAGAAAAAGAAAGCATATGTTTGAATACAATGAGATGAATAGCACATTAGAAAAAGGCTGGATTTTTGGAGTCAAACAGAGATGAGGTCAAACCCAGAATCTGCTACTAGTTAGCTAGGTGGGTTACTTGATCTCTCTGTTTTTCACTTTCATAAGAAGGAATAAAACACCCACTTAGCAGGTTTGTTGTCAAGAATTTTTATCCATCAATTTCATCAACATTTAAACATTTATAAATCCTACTATTGTATAAAGCAAATATTGAAATAAACTCTCTTACATCTAGTTATGCTATAGTTCATCAATATCTCAAAACTGTGGCACCAGAATTAAACACAAATATGATAAAATGTTAGGCAAAATGCTCAAGTCCTTGATTATCTTTATTACTATGCAGCACTGACCAACTAGCCACTTCTGGGAGGTGCTAGGTAAGTGTGTGTTGGGTGGGTAGACACTGCAACCATTACATTAATCACTAAGTCATTACATAGTGAGAGCAGGACTGGTCATCTTCTGTGATTTGTTTACTAGAATTGCGTATTGAAAACTGAACAGCAACCATGAGGATTCAGAAAAGGCTCATCTCTAGTATGCTTCACTGTGGCAAAAAGAAGTTCTTGTTAGAGCCCAGTGGGACAAATGAAATTGCCAATGCCAACTCCTATAGTGGATGTGGAAGCTAATCAAGTTGGACTGATCACTCAGAGCCTGTGACTGCCCATTCCCATGATCGGTGCTATAGAAACACCTGCCTTGCTTTGAAGGCAACTATATTGGGCACAGGTATGCAAAGGGAACTGTCAAATGCCTGAGAATGCAATTGGATAAGTATTCAGAGCTGGCCGCTCAGAAGATTCACTGAATATCAGAAGACTGACCACTGCACATATCACAGCCTATACCTGATGGAGAAGGGGAGTGTGTTTAAAAACAAGCTGATTCTTCTCTTTTATAAAATGTTTATTTATTTATTTGGAAAGAGAGATAGAGAGCGAGCAGGGGAGGGGCAGAGAGAGAAGGCGACAAAATCCCAAGCAGGTTCCATGCTGTCAGTGCAGAACCTGATGCAGGGCTTGAACCCATGAACTATGAGATCATGACCCGAGGCAAAATGAAGACTCAGATGCTTAACCTACTAAGCCACCCAGGTGCCCCAAAAACCTGCTTAAGGAACACATCCACAAGCTGAAGGCTGACCAGGCTGAGGCTCACAGGAAGCACCTAAGTGCTACAAGGAACAATTCCAGGCCAAGAGATCAAGACTGAGACAAGAACTGAAGCCCTCCTCTTTTGTCTGTACACAGTGGCCTCAGCAATTCTATAGCTTCATTATTAGCTAATAAAATAAGCCTTTATCTGTCTGAGGGGTCAAAGTGAACTGCATTTGTTTTTCTGCCAACTCTGGTCATGGTGAGGACTCAACTAATTAAAAATCCAAATCTTACAATAAGCTCTCCCTCTTCCTGATTATGAATTATTAAATTACTGAACTGAAATACAGGATTTTACATTCATCTTTAGTTATATTTTATCATATTAACTTCAGCCAATTTGATTTTACCTGTTGACTTCTGTTGGCCTTTAATCTGTCATTATGCATGCTAATTGATTAAAGTGTCAAACTCTATTCATCCAAAATGTTGACTTAAGAAAAATAAAAGGAAAAGAAGATGGAGTATAATGCCTTGTAATATGTCACCAGAGCCTTATGCTAAGTGGTTCCCAACCCAATAAACAGCTGTCTTTCATTTTTAGATGCTGATGGGGGTAATCATATCATCATCTACTGCAAATTCTTGCATCTTTCCACCAAGATATAAAAGCCTTTAGTTGTATTTTGGCATTTCTCTCCATTATTCTTTAAATACTACCAATAGTGGTTTTCTTAAGTCAGTTCCAGAAATCATTATTTCACCCAAAGAGTAAAGGTCACCTAGAATTGGACATGTGCCCTGATTGAAATTATCTAGGTGCTCTTTTATTCCCTCCTACACTACTTAGACTTTCCTTCTACTTCTTACGTCCCTACAGTGCCACTTGTATTTCTCTATTAATATTTGAGATTTGTTGGTGTTAGCTTTAAAAATATATATATTCCTAAGCCCTAACACACATGAATGTTTATATTTCCTGATACTTCTCTTACATTTTCATTCCCCTCATATATGTGTCTTCCATCTTTTTGTGTTTCCCCTTTAAACATTTGACCCATTTACTTACTGTTTCATAGTGAATGGATATCTATCAACAATCTGCTATGTCCTAGTCTTTGCTAGATGATGGCAATACCAAGTCATGACACGAGCAACTACTTTGAAGGAGCTCATACACTAACTAGTAGAGAAGACATACAGGTCAGCAAGCAGTTACAAAGGTGTGAAAAGAATTACTATAACCAAGGTGCATGAAGGGGGGATGCTAAACATAGACTGTCAAAGTTAGAAAACACATTTTGGAGGATATGACAGCCATGTTAAGTCTGGAAGTAGAGGCTGCAGGATGTGTGCAGGTACGAGGATTTCTGTAAATGCCATCCCTTTCTTTCTCACCAGACTCATGCGTGAATCTTAGCATCAAGGCTTACTATTGAGCTATTTTAATAAATTACCTCACTCATTTACTCTTTCACCCATAAACCCTTTTTAAAAACCCACTCAGTGCCTGGGATTGTTTAAATATTGTCTTTTCTTTCAAAGATTTATGGCAGAATTCCCTGCTATCTCCCTCCCACATGATTTTTGGGAACTTTTGAAATCTGCTTTCCCAAAGTGCAAAGTATTCATTTTGCTCTGCCCATTGTTCCTTTCTTGATAGGCAACAACTTTAAACTTTTAGGTTCCTTTTTACTTTCAAATTGTTCAGTCACTATAATTCACTGAGCCTGTATTACAGGCTCTGGGAGATACAAAGGTGATTGAAATGTAGGCTCTCTCCTCATGAGGCTTACAAAAACAAATAGGGACAACATGTGCACAAAGAACATTATAAAGAGAATAGTAAATGCTCCACTAAAGATATTTTACTTTTAAAGATAAAAATTTCTTGCTTGGAATCAAGTCCAGAAGAGAGCCCCTTGCTTCCTTAATCATCAGGAAGATGATAAGGTGAACTAACAGGACAAAAAGTGTGGATTAGGTTTAAAAAAACTTTAAGAAGGGATGCCCAGGTGACTCAGTTGGTTAAGCATCTGGCTCTTGACTTCAGCTCAGGTCATGATCTCACAGTTCATGAGTTCAAGCCCCAAGTCCGGCTCTGTGCTGACAACTCAGAACCTGAAGCTCAGATCTGTGTTTCCCTCTGTCTCTGCCCTTCCCCCCCACCTCATGCTCTGTCTCTATCAAAAATAAATATTTTAAAAAACCCAAAAAACTTTAAGAGGAATTATATAATTTTTTTTTAAAAAGTCTTTGTATTTCTAGCACATTCCAGGGGAAAGGGTGCATAGACTAGTC
This sequence comes from Crocuta crocuta, assembly GCF_008692635.1. Taxonomy (NCBI): domain Eukaryota; kingdom Metazoa; phylum Chordata; class Mammalia; order Carnivora; family Hyaenidae; genus Crocuta; species Crocuta crocuta. Next base: position 4,427,666 of record NW_027531917.1, on the reverse strand, counting down.
TAATAATTTTCCATAATTCAAAAGTCAATTCATTAGGTTATCAAAATGTAATAGTGGCATTATGGGTGAAATTAGATTTAAATATATATATAGGAACTGCAGTGTTACCATTGGCCTTTCACTTCTACGTTGTATATTGTAATTTTGGGATACTTTATAGTGATCATACACTACACTTATAATTAGAAAACAAATACTATGTTCATAAATATGTGTGTGGAGCTTCCATTAGAGAAAAGCATTATGTTAATTCTCTAGAAAGGTTTTCTTAGGTTCTTTTTCAAAATGAAAAATACATATATAGATTATAAAGCTTGAAAAAATATGAAAAATAGAAAAAAGAAAAAATCACCTGTAAGGTTCCCATACTCACACAACTGTTACTGATATATTGATGATGTGTTTCTTTCCTCTCTTTTTTTCTATATATTGTTTTTAAGTGATTACATAGTAATGTTTCTTAATAATATTTAACCCACAAGAACAGGAACATTTTCTTCATACATATTTAGTTCTGTGTTTTGGAATGGTAGAATTATGGAATGTTTACATGAGAAGATCTTATATATAATCTGGAAATTATCTAACACTCATAATATCTCCCTGTAAGTAAGAACTTTATCTTCCAAATTTGCTGTTCGTAGATGGGTTCATATTAAAGTAATAGTCCAGATTTTATTGTCACTTTTCCCCATCTGTTCACACAGGACTCTAATCTCCTGACAAGTTTCCCTAAATTCTTTTGGGAGTTCAGGTAATGTTTTACACATACCGTGAGCACAACCAGTTAATCATCTGGTTAACTATCATTTTCCTCTTGTTGCTGAGTGCCCTGGCCCTGCTGCCTTCCCAGGCTGCTGCCATGGAAGCTCTTGACTCTCTGGCAGGGCTGAGCCCTGTGGGTTTGTGGAGAAGCCGTGTGGAAGGCCCGCTTCTCCTCTCCTAGTAGAGGGCTCCTCGGCAGTGCTATATGTATTCCATGTCTTGGCACCTTTGCTACTCAAAATATGGTTCATAGACCAGTAGCATTTGGCAGACTTTTTAGAAATGCAGAATCTCAGGGTGGCTGGGTGGCTCAAACGTTTGAGCATTCAACTCTTGTTTTCTGCTAGGGTCATGATCCCAGAGTCATGGGATTGAGCTCTGTGTCAGGCTCCTAAGATTTTCTCTCCCTCTGCCCCTCTCCCCTCCTTGCATACACTCTCTCTGAAAGAGAGAGAGAGTGAGAAAGAGAAAGAGAGAGAGAGAGAAGGAAAGAAAGAAAGAAAGAAAGAAAGAAAGAAAGAAAGAAAGAAAGAAAGAAAGAAAAAATGAAAAGAGGAAGGAAGGAAGGAAGGAAAGAAGGGAGGGAGAGAGGGAGGAAGGAAGAAAAGAAATGCAGAATCTCAGTTTCCTAAATCTGAATGTGCATTTTAACAAGAACCCCAGGTGATTCATATTCAAACAACAGTTTGAGAAGCACCTAAAAGTACTTCCCTGGGATTAAGGCATGAATTCAAGTGGGGACAAAGGCAATGTTGGGTCAGGGAACAAAAGTGACAATGTTAGGACCTTTTATAATGATTCCTTCCCTTTGATGACCTTATCTTTGTGACTGGGCCAAACTTGGAATGCTTGGGTACTTCTCTTAGGAAAAGCTCTCCCTTGGGAGCTGCTCTCGCTCCTTACTGCCTCATAGACTTTTGATGATTTGTCTCCTCTATTTCAATTCAACTAAACATAGCTTAGGCTCAAACTAAGAATCCACCAGACTATGGGAAATTTTACAGGGCTGTGCATATAAAATATATTTTTATTTAATAAATGTTGACTTAATACCTATTATTTACAAAATACTCCATTATGGGCTATGGGAATACCAAAATAAGTAAAACAGTCTCTGCCCTGAAAGGAGGCAAATAAAGAAGGTATATGATGAGACAGATAGGGACTTTTGGGACAGTTTGAGGAAGGAGCCAAAAGGTTGCTAAATGAAGCAGTCTTCTGCAGTTTGGAGAACCCACCATATATCTTGTCCCTACAGCCTCTGTGTTCCTGTTCTCCAGGTGGAATGCCCTGCTTCCATTTCCATTTCTCTACATTTCACCCACCCTCCAAGGCCAATTTATGAATAAAATCTGTCCCAATCCTCTCAGCTAAATGTGCTTTTGACACTTTAGAACTCCCATCATATCCTACCTTAAGATCAATTTGTGTGTTGAGAACTTATGAGGTGGGAGATATGTCACCTATTAGGAAAAGAATGCATTTTAGTCAGTCTTCCTTGATTCCCCACAGGACCTAGCATGATATGCTACAAAGAGTTTTTGAAAAAAGAAGAACATGAAATGTAATGCAGCTACTCTGTTAATGTTTCCCTATTCAGGAAATGTATTAACTTTCTCATATTCAGAGTGAAAATGAGGGAGAAAACTGAACACTGCTAGGAGAGTTAGGAGGATTAGGGTCCTCCTCCCATTTTTCTTAGGTCAGATTGGTTTTTTCATGCAGAAACAACATCCTCATTGGTAGATTAGTAGCTGTTAATCTCAGCTGGATGGAATTTCATCTGATTTTCAGCTGGATGGAAGTGGGCTGGCTATATGCCTGTTAGTATTTAAGAAGTCTTCTACGTTAATCGGTAACGCTTTTTATGCCTGGTGTTCTCTAAAGCTAAGATGGGATCCCAGCCTCCAAGAGTCCTCTCTGAGGCCTGTAGGGTTGCTGTTAATTATATAGCATCTTATGAGTTGAATGTCAGTGACGCTTACTTAAGTATGGTTAGTATGAGTTCTTGAGGTGCTGTAAGGGAGGTTTCAGCTCTGATTTGGGTGATGACATATCCTCTGTATCTCTAGTAATGGTAGCTATGGCCATTTTTGTAGTTTGATACTAGATGAGACAGTAACTTGGTGGCTAGGGTTTTGCTGCACTGTGGCCCAATGATTTGGAGCTTCAAGTGCAAGCTATGGGAGATGATAGGGAGAATCACAGTTCTTTCTTGTGGTTGCCCAATGCTATATGAGCATTATGTATGTGGGAAGACTAAATAATTTTTCACCCATATAATCTTTTAGATGTATTAGGATTGATGAAATAGATTGACATTTAAAATGTCAATTTATATTGGCCTTCTGCCAGCATGTCTACATGTTTACTGGATATAAGTGCCAGCATGTCAGATTCACAAATCTGACCCTTAAAATGTCCATAATGGCCAAAGATTAGACACCCACATATTAGAATCTGGGGGACTTCTCATTGAGGTAGCCTGGGTTCAGAAAGACAGCCTAGGCCTTCTGAAAATCAAAGAACGAACTAGGGAAAGAATAAAGAAGGCCCCTTTTGGGCAACCACAGAAATAATGAAGTTAGCTTGTATAAGATTTTCAGTCTTCAAATTCAGTTTCTCACCTCCATTCTGATCCCATTCTCATTCCTGTTCCAGTCCTATTACTACGATGAAGAGACGGAAGCTCCTCTTTATCTCACCTTCTTTGAAGACCAAATTGAAGTGAAGAAAGAACATGCAAAGCAGTTCATAACATTTCTAAGAGAGCATCACAGTAAAATCTGCCTTCCGGTGATTAAGGTGACTATGTAAATTTGTTACTTTGTTATGACGATCTCCATGGGCCCAGAGAGCCAAATGATTAGTTGCTACCTAACTTGTAAGGTTACTCATGTTCTCACATGGGATTATAGCAACAGACTTTGAGGGCAAGCATGTGTTTTAATCTCTTCATATTATAAGTAAATCTTAGTCACCAAATGCTTGTTTGGTTTTTCTTTATGTATATATTTTTAACTTATATAATCTTTACACCTAACGTGGGGCTCAAACTCCTGACCCTGGGACTAAAAGTCAGATGTTCTTCCCACTGAGCCAGCCAGGAGCTCCTTGTTGTTTGTTTTAATAGACCAGCAGCAGCAGCATCACCTGGGAACTTAATAAAACTGCAAATTTATGAACCCAACACGACAAACTGATTCAGATTCTCTAGGGGTAGGGCCCAAGGAGTGGTAACTTAACAAGCTTTCCAGGTGATTCTAATGCTCTGCATAATTTGAGAAGCACTCCTCTAACGACTTCTTCCTAAATGTGTTAACATCTTACATTAGATTTTTAGTCTAATTCAGATGCACATTTGGGTATCTAATATGGCTGTCCTCAATGTAGTAAAACATTCTTTTTTCACTGGGATATACACTCCAACAGACCATCTAAATCTCAACTGGGGGTATTAAATGCAGAAATATTCCTACTAATTGACAGGTTCTTTTAACTCCAGCTTCATAAAGAGAACGAAATGTCTAGTAGTAACAGAACTGAACCACCATCATGGAATTCTAAAGTGCATGTAACTGTACTAGTAGTAATCAAGATTTGTAATATATTAAAATTACATGGGGAGCCTTTAAATATCTTGATACCATGTTACCTTCCATGCCAATTAATCCAGAACTTCTGCATGAATAATTAAGACGTTCTGCTGATTCCATTGTGGCACAAAGTTTGGAAACTATTAGCCTATGTAAACCTAATCATAAAGGAACCCAAGGTGTAGAGTTTAACAAAGGTTCTGAGGTAGAAAAATGACTTTCTTGTTCTTCACAGAGGCCTGACATAGAAAACTGGGGAACTGGCATTCAAGCTATAGAGTCTGCTTTGCAGTTGGAAAACACATTAAGCAAACTCCTGCAAGACCTGATGAGCTTGGCTTCTCAGAATAGTGAAATTGATGTAAGTAGTTAACTCTGAAAGCAAGGACGTCTTTAACTTCTAATTATAACTTACTTCTAAGAAATGGGTTAAAAAAAATCATCCAATACATGCTGGTTTTCCCCCAAGGATGTATATGACTTATTTCTGGGAGTACGTTGGTGTGGGAAGAGTAGGTGTACTGGCAAGAAGGAGTGCAACTCAACACAAGATAGAGAAGACTTGCTAGGAATGGTACACTCTGGATAATGTTGCTGGCATGTAAATCTTAGACCAAATGTGCTTACATTTTAATAGATAACAGAATCACCTGGAGGACTTACTGAAATAAACTGCTGGGTTTTACCCCCAGAATTTCTATTTCAATTGGTTTTATGTGGTATCCAAGAATTTGCATTTCTAACAAGTTTCCAGGTGATGTTGCTGACCAGGGGCTATACTTTGAGAACTATCCTTGAGTGTCCCTGCAAAACTGAATATTAATAGTGACCTCTTAGACCTCTTACCCTATAGACTTTTCTGAAGTCTTCTTGGTTAATGGTGAACACTCAACCTTGTAGCAGTAACTTTGTTACCAACTCCCTTGCTTCTCAAAGTCCATGGAAAAAAACTGTTCTAATATAAAAGTTATCAACCTTAGAAGATATTGGACTCACAAGTTCTGAAGATCTACAGATGACTGGGTCTTATGCTATACCACTTAAATCTTCAGGATTGGGGTATGGGATGCCTACTCAGAACCTCCATATGATCCAAATAGACAGGGTAGAATACCACTGCAGTAGGAGCTCCTTACTTAAATTAACTATGCTTTTGAGGAGATGCCCTAACACTTAAATTCATTGAAAGTGGATATTTGTAATCATCTGGAGGTCCTGAATGTTTTAAACCTCTTGGGATTTCAACATGCATATGAATAGCCTAGTATCTTCTTAAAATCTGATTTCTTAGGTCTGGGTGAGATTCTGCACTTCTGACAAGCTCCCAGAACTGCTGGTCCATGCAGTAGAAGTTGGGTAGCAAGATTTACATCATCTCCCATTGCAGACAAAGGTCTTCAATGAGTCCTTTGCTGTTTTATTTTTGTAGCTCCTAAACTTCCTGAAAAAGTTCCCGGATAAACAGAAAAGGAACATAAACTATCTGGAATACCAACGTAGCTATCAAAAGGAATTAGATAGGCTGACTGAGAAGGAAGTCACACCTGAAAGCCTTGGTGAACCATCAGGTAAACAGGCTTAACATCTTAAGGCAACAAAGCAAGTCTTCCACTGTAATAGGTTTCAAAAAGCTACTTAAGAATCTTGATCTCTATTTGACAGAAGACTGCTTTCCTTTTTATCTAGTATCTCAATCTTCATTGTTGTACATGGAAATAAATTGGTCTTGCATTATAACTGTGTTAAAGAAATTGCTATTGGAGTACAAGAAGGGTTATTTCCATCAGTGTGAGTTCGGTGAAAGCTTCTTGGAACAGTGGGTACATTACACTTAAAGCCTTCCCTCATAGTCCCATCAACCCCCAGATGCACAGTCAGGATTCAATAAATTCAACCAGTCCAAGTGGATATAATAGAAACTAAATAGTAATTTCTGTAGCTCACCTCCCCTCTAGCTTGTATACATATTTTAAGTCTACGAAATAGTAGGGTTTTCTCCTAAATGCAAAGCTAAACTTGAAAACGAGCTTTTGGCCTAGAAATGGTGACTCACTTGAAAGTGCACAATGGACAGGCAGCTGCAACCCAAGTGTCCTTTCATAGTTGAAGGTAGGCATAGGGAATAGGAGGGTACACAGGCAAGGAAGGCATTGAAGACAAGTATGTGGCTGTCCTTACCCACTCCACTGTTGGCCAGCTGGCAGCCACCAGCCTAATTGCTTTAGGAGCAAATAATGAGCATGCAAACTTGGGTCAGACAGACCCAAGGGCCTCATGTGACTCCTATACAACCTGGGAAGAAAGACTGCTCTATAGGATTATGTTGTCATCCCAAAACTTACTAGCTCCAATGCTTTGAATAAACTTTTTACCTCATTGACTCCCTGTAGTTGTCTATGGAGTGGGGTTAATAGTATTTAGTTTATAGTTAACAAGAGGATTAAGTAATATGTAAAATATGTAGAACAGTACCTACTCAGATTATGTATTCTGTTAGTTTGTAAAATAGTGTCAATTATTACACTTGAGGAAAACCAATACATGATAAAAGCAATTACAAGAAAACAGGTAACTGAAAGTAAGATAGAATCTTGGGCAAAAAAAGGAATATTTTTTTTGAAGCAATAAGTGATCATAAAGAGCCAATTAAATGATATCTTAGGGTAAAAAGAAATCAAGTTAACAAATGGACTGAATATTCAAACAGAGCTAATTAAACAAATGATTTAAATGTAAGCTAAGAAATTCTCCACCAAAGAAACAAAGAAATGGTATTTAAGATGTTAAATCATGTAGTTCCAACAAAAGATCTAATTAGAGCTCCAGGAGGAAAGAGAAAGTGAGGGAAAAGATTGATCGTAGTGAAATTTTACTGCTTCAAGAATAAAAAAGGTCGGGGCGCCTGGGTGGCTTAGTCGGTTAAGCGTCCGACTTTCGCTTAGGTCATGATCTCACGGTTCGTGGGTTCCAGCCCCGCGTCGGGCTCTGTGCTGACTGCCAGCTCATAGCCTGGAGCCTGTTTCGGTCTGTGACTCCCTCTCTCTGACTCTCCCCTGCTCACGCTGTCTCTCTCTCCTAGAAATAAAAACATTTAAAAAAAATTTAAAAATAAAAAAATAAAAGAATAAAAAAGGTCCCCATAAAATATTATAAGGAATGAAAACTGACCTATTAATAACAGCTTTCTCAACAATATTAGATGAAAAGAAGAATTTGAAAAATGTCTTCAAAATGCTAATTAGGAAAAATAAGAGTTGAGGCTGAATAGACCTATTCAGACATAAAAATATGGAGTTCAGAGAAGTTTCTAACCTAAAGAAGACCTTCACTTTGAGTGATACCGTTTTAATGGCAAAATTGAAAGGTGTGCAGGTCCAATGTAATCTAGCTGATATTAACTAATTTTGCATAGTACTTTATACTGTAGTAATTCCAGTGAGGAAGGGAATGTTCCCTGGCAATCATCAACCACATAATGGATTTCTTTACCTACCTTCTCACACCATTTCTACAACTTCTTTTTGAGAGGCCCTTCCATGATTAGCTTGTCACCACTGGAGAATTACTAGTTCACAAAGCATTCTTGAATAAATTCCTTCTTTTATAATTCTAATTAACTTACATCAAATTTTATATCAATGATAGACATTCACATTAAAATCAAGAATAAGGCAAGATTGCTTTAACTTCAACACTAATTAGTATATCACTAGAGGTTCTGGAGCAGGGTTTCTCAATCTCAGCAGTATTGACATTTGAACCAAATGACTCTTTCCTACACATTGTAAACTGTCTAGCAGCATCCTTGGCCTTAACTTACCAGAGAGTTGTGACAATGAAAACTGTTTCCAGACATTGCTAAATGTCTGAGGGGCAAAATCTTTCTGCTTAAGAACCACTATTCCAGACAATGCAATAGAAAAACTAAAGGAAAAGAAACTATATCTGCTTAAAAACACTTCATTTATGTGACACAATTATAACTAGAACTGAAAAACTATTATAACTTACAAGAAAGCTTAATAATGTTGCTGGATATAGGAAAAATATCTACAAGCCAATCTTTCCTATGTATAATCAATAAACAGAGAAACATTAAAAAATATAATATCCACAAATACATAAAATGTCTAGGTCTAAGAATAATCCTTAAAAAAAGTAACTTGAAGACTATATGAAATAAAAATGCTACCTGAAAGAGTTAAAAGCTTTGAAGAGTGGAAAGAGGAAAGATTAAATTTGTGACCTCTTCCAAATCAATGTATAGGACTAAACAATTTGGGTCATAATCCCAAAGGGATTTTGAGGGTTTAGACAATTGAGTACTAAGAAATGGACTTCATCACAGGGAAAAACATGGGAACATACATAAAAGTTGCTTAACATCATTAAGAAATACAAAGACCACAAAGAAATACTAATTTACTACCTACTCATCACACTAGCTAAAATTAAAATAACTGTCAACACCCATAGGCTGGCAAGATGATAAAACAACTTAAGCTCTCAACATTGTTGGTGATGATGAGAAGTAGTGCAACCACTTTGGAAAAAGGTAGGACATTTCCTTGCAAAAGTAGCATACATCTATCCCATGAAGTCTTGGAGAACACAATTTTTTCCAAAACAAATGATATTGACTAAAACTGGGTACAGCAAGTTACAGAGAAAAGACAGGAGGAAGAAGTTACAAGTTAACTCACTTGATGTTCATAATAGGAATCAATAGCTATTGTCTGAATAAAGAACATTCTAAGGGTATTATATAAAAGCCTAATTATAAAGGCAGGCACTAGGGGTACCTGGGTGGCTCAGTCGGTTGAGCATCTGACTTCAGCTCAGGTCATGATCTTGTGGTTCATGGGTTCAAGCCCCATGTCAGGCTCTGTGCTGACAGCTAGCTCAGAGCCTGGAGCCTGTCTTCAGATTTTGTATCTCCCTCTCTCTCTGACCATCTCCTGCTCACACTCTCTCTAACTCTCAAAAAATAAATAAAAAACATTTTAAAAAACGTAAAAACAAAGGCAGGCACTAGAATAAAAATATATTGAGAACGATAATTTTTAAAATAATAGCCTCCACATTGAAGATTTATATAAATGTTTGTATGTATATTTTATTTTGTACCCCTTAAGTTAGCTTTTGTTTTAGTCCTAGTTCTAATGTTCACCCCTAGTCTTTTTGGTGAAGTTTCCCTGATCATCTTTTGGATGAATAAATTTTGTTCTTTGGCAGATGCTTCAGTAAGACCTAATATAGAGTGTATTCCCCGAGTTCTTGAATTTGCACAAATTGTTGCCTGTAGTGTTGACACTTGAAGGACAGCTTGAATGGATTTAAAATTGTTGGTTCAAACTTCCTTTCCTTAGATATCTGATAAATATTGTTTCATTTCTGTTAGAATTGACAATAGCTGTGCCAATTTGACTTTCTTTCAATTAGAAATGAGAGGTGCCTGGGGCACCTGGGTGGCTCAGTCAGTTGAGCATCCGACTTTGGCTCAGGTCATAATCTCAGGTTCATGAGTTCAAGCCCCACAGTGGGCTCTATGCTGACAGACCAGAACCTGGAGCCTCCTCTGGATTCTGCGTCTCCCTCTCTCTCTGCCCCTTCCCCACTCGTGTGCTCTTGGTCTCTCTCACTCTCTTTCTCTCAAAAATAAATAAACATTAAAAATTTTTAAAAAGAAATGAGAGGTGACTGGGTGGCTCAGTTGGTTAAGCATCTGACTCTTGGTTTGGGCTCAGGTCATGATCTCCTGACTTCATGGACTCCACTCTGACAACATGGAGCCTGCTTGAGAGTATCTCTTATGGAAGAAATTGAAGAGGACACAAAGAAATGGAAAAGCATTCCATGCTCATAAATTGGAGGAACAGACACTGTTAAAATGTCTATACAGCCCAAATAAATCTACACATTTAATGCAATCCCTATCAAAAGACTACCAGTAATTTTTCACAGAGCTAGAACAAACAAGACTAAAATTTGTATGGAACCACAAAAGATCCCAAATAGTCAAAGCAATCCTGAAAAAAGAAAAACAAAATTGGAGACATCGCAATTCCAGACATCAAGCTATATTACAAAGCTGTAATCATTAAGACAGGTACTGGCACAAAAACACAGATCAATGGAACAGAACAAGAACCCAGAAATGGACCCACAACCATACGGTCAACTAATCTTTGACAAAGCAGGGAAGAATATCCAATGGAAAAAAGATAGTCCCATCAACAAATGGTGTTGGGAAAACTGGACAGCATTAAGCAGAAAAAATAAACTAATCACTTTCTTACAGCATACACAAAAATAAATTCAAAATAGATGAAAGACCTAAATGTGAGGCAGGAAACCATCAAAATCCTAGAGGGGAACATAGGAAGGAAAGTCTTTGGCCTCGGCCACAGCAACTTCTTACTAGATACATCTCAGGAGGCAAAGGAAACAAAAGTAAACATGAGTTATTGCGACTTCATCAACATAAAAGTCTTCTGCACAGCAGAGAAAACAATTAACCAAACTAAAAGTGGTGTATGGAATGGGAGAAGATATTTGCAAATGACATATCTGATAAAGGATTAGTATCCAAAATCTATAAAGAACTTATCAAACCCAACACCCAAGAAAGAAATAAGCCAGTGAAGAAATGGGCAGAAGACATGAATAGACACTTTTCCAAAGAAATACCCTATGATCTAGCAATGGCACTAGCAGGTACTTACTAAAAGGATACAAAAACACAGATTTGAAGGGTTATATGCACCCCAATGTTTATAGCAGCATTATCAACAATAACCAAACTATGGAGAGAGCTCAAATGCCCACCAACTGATGACTGGAAAAAGAAGATGTGGAATATCTACATATGGTGGAATATTACTAAGCCACCAAAAAGAATGAAATCTTGCCATTTGCAATGATGTGGATGGAGCTAGAATGTATTATGTTAAGTAAAATAAGTCAATAAGAGAACAAATACCATATGATTTCATTCATTTGTGGAATTTAAGAAACAAAACAGATGAACATATGGAAAGGGGGAGAAAAAGAGAAGAGAGGGAAACAAACCACAAAAGACTCTTAATGATAGAGAACAAACTGAAGGTTGATGGAGGGAGTGAGTGGGAGATGGGGAGATGGGTGATGGGTATTATGGAAGCCATTTTTTGTGATGAGCAGTGGGTGTTATATGTAAGTGATGAATCACTGAAATCTACTCCTGAAACCAATATTGCACTGTGTGTTAAGTAACTAAAATGTAAGTAAAAAAATATTTTTACTTATTTCTTTCACTTTCTTCACTTCTCCCATGTGTATATGTTTTCTGTCTTGTGTTACACTTTATATAGTATCCATTTCCCCTTATACTCCTTATAATTGAGTCTTTATTTATAAAATGATTTTGGGGGCACCTGGGTGGCTCAGTCAGTTAAGCATCCGACTTTGGCTCAGGTCATGATCTCACCGTTTGTGGGTTCTGTTGCCCTTGTCAGGCTCTGTGCTGGTAGCTCAGAGCCTGGAATCTGCTTTGGATTCTTTGCCTCCCTCTCTTTCTGCCCCTTCCCCGCTTATGGTCTGTCTCTCAAACATAAATAACATTAAAAATATTTTTTTCAAAATTATTTTTTCTGTGTCTTCTATTTCTTTCCTAATTCTACTAGTTAATCATTTCACATACTTCTTTGACTGACCATCACCTTCTCTTTGTTGGCTCTGTCTTCCCTGACTTCTTGTATGTATGTATGTATTTTTTTTTTTTTTGAGACAGAGAAAAAGAGAGAGCAAGCAGGAGAGGGGAAAAGAGAGGGACTCAGAGAATCCAAAGCAGGCTCTAAGCTCCAAGCTGTCAGCACAGAGCCTGACACAGGGCTTGAACTCACCAACTGTGGGATCATGACCTAAGCAGAAGTCAGACATTTAACCGACTGAGCCACCCACGTACCCCTTGTATTTATTTTTTTTATTATTACCTTCTTTCCTGGTTGCGAGTACATCATAACTTTTTCTCCCTTTATTCATGTTGGGATGTTGTGTTGCAGTATTTCTCGGCTTCGGAGCAATATTTTTCTAATGAGTGTTTATAGTCTACACAAAAGTTTTGTATTTATTTTCAGTTCTTTTTTGTTCTTTTGTTTTCCTAGAGTAGTTTTCTCTGGATCTAGTTCTAGCTGCACAAGCACTTTGCTGATCATATTTGAATGAGCTGGATTTTCTCAATTAGAAAGGAGGATCTTTTGAAGCAAGGGAAAGGGTAGCTTTCCCAGTTTCTCAGCTAAAGAGCTCCTTCCTCTCTTACTATGATAAATGCCACTTCTGGGACCTAACTTCATTAAATTTCACATCTTAACGTGGTTCAAAAAGGCTCCTATCACCAGCCTCAAGCTTCTATGGTATCTTCACTACCTCTTGTGAAGAGGCCACCTTCACCAGGGGATCCTGCCTCTTACTGCCACTTTCTACCTCCCCTTTCTTTTAGAAGTGCAATTTTCTTGAATTTTCCACCTCTGTGTGAGTCCTCACCCAAATAGATCCTAAACCCACTGTCTTCAATTCTCCTGTTACACCTGCCCTCTTTGATCACAGCAGTTGTCACTGATGAGAGGCCTCATCCTTTAGGGAGTGAATATTTACTGTTGATTTCTAACATCTGGTGCTTCTAAAACTCTTCTGCACACCCTGTTCTCAGAAACGCTTGGAGCACTGTTGTGGTTTCCTGAACTAAACCTGCTGACTTCAGATGATAAAACTAGTGATCATCCAGGATACATAAAGGGAGACAGTGGAAGACAGAGAATCCAGTACTAATATACATCATAAGCACACATACTAAAATGTCTACTACCCAAATGTGAGCAGTACTCCTGAGTGCAAAAACCACATCCTTTTTCTGCTAGAGATGGTTCAGGAATAGGACTGGGCTGGTAGAAAGGCCATTCTGAACTATTAGGTACATAGATACAAAAAGGCAAGCCTTCATAAAGACAAATTAGGCTAGAGGAAGGCAATTGATTTTGTGACTAACAAAAAGAGAGTCACTTAGCCTAGATCACTAATCTGGCAACTTCTCACCTACAAGAAACTCTGGAAAATAGATGACCCAGAAATTTCCAACTCAAACAACAATGAGAAATAAGAAAGAGGGTAGGGAGAGAGCAGAAGTGGCCTGGCATCTATATAGATGCTATTAGAGAAAAAGAAGGGGAAATAAAAGACAATCTATTAACATATGAAGAATGTTTTTACATGGAAAAGTTGAAAACTGAATTAACTTTTCAATGTTAGCTACTCTAGTGGGTGTACAGTGCATACTATTGTAGCTTATTATTGAAGTATAATTAACATGCAATGTTATATTAGTTTCAGGTGTACAACATTTTGATTCAACAATTCTATACATACTAATGCTCACCACGATAAGAGTAATCACCATCTGCACCATATCACATTATCACAATATTATTGATTATGTTCCCCATGCTGCACCCCATCTCTGTGACTTATTTATTCCACAGCTGGGAGTTTATACCTCGTAATCCCCTCCATCCTATTGTAGTTTTAACTTCATTTCCCTGATGACTGTGAAAAGCAAATGCTTAAAGCTGTTAGAAAAGAATATCAGAGAATAAATTTACTGTCTGCCTTGGTTCTCTGTGGGGGCAGAACTGAGCCTGATCAAGAGTGATAACACAAATACAATCTATTTATTGGGCAAAACGCAGACACTGAAAACTGTCTAGTATCCTGCCTGTTAGCATTAGGGATATGACTACTGGGTCATTGACTAGAGGTTTGCTGATGCTCACAGATATTAATGTTACTATTATCATTGCATTTACCATAAGCCTGAACGATACAAGAATAATTATGACGTTGTGAATAATGTCCTTGTGCCTCTTTTTAATTCCTAGCAATATGTTATTGCTAGCAGAAAAGAAAATTTCTTAAAAACACGACGGACAGTTCCTTAAACATCAGAAAACAAAACTGCTAGATGTTATAACTCTTCAGTCATACTAAATCAGATCAATTAAACAAGTATTTATTGAGCATCTTCTATTTATCATGGACTTACCTTAGATCCTGGGAATACAAAATTAAATGGGCTCTTGCCATTGAAACATGCACAATCTAATAAAGAATACACTTATAATGTAAATAATGAGAATTCAGTTTGGTAAAAGCATGAATAAAAGTCTGTAGGAGGCACGGAATAACATAGAGAAAGAGCGACCATTTGTGCTAGAGGAATACAAAAGCTTCCGATCTGTACTTAGATGGATGACTCAGAGTTCAACAGGAGGGAGGAGGAACAGAGAACTTCAGGCCAAACCAATGGTACAGGGTCAGATCATGAAGTATCTGTTATGGAGTGTTAACATGCTTGGGTTTTGTTCTTCAGGGAATGGGAAAGAAATGAGGAGTTTAGAGATAGATGTGATGTGATGTGATCAGATTTACAATTTAAAGCAATGACCTTTCAGTACAGTAGCTGATAGTGGTGTTCTTGACACTGCTGTCTGTGCCTATCACATGATAAATAAGTAATTATATTGGTGTTTTTGAGAACTTGGATTTCTTGTATGGAATAAAGGAGAAATAAATGTAGGATCAATGAGGTTATGCAAAAATCCTATAGATACTTAATTATGAACATCAGAATGAGCTCATGATGTATTTACCTTTTTAAAAAAGTCCTAACTACTGTCCAATGAAAAGACCTGGAAATAAGTGCTATGAGCTCCCTGATACCTTCAGCTTGGTCTCTAAATATGATTTGTCACTAAATAGAACTAAGGCTCCTTTGAGAAATGGCTGCTTGTAGTTCTGAGTCAGGAAATAAACTAACAATCCTGAAACTGTTATCATATTAGAAAGCAAGGTTGTCAGAAAGAACTCAGAACCAACTTGAAGAGGCCTCCTTTCAGTAAGGATAGCCAATTTCATGAGAAAAATAACCACAGTGGACTGAAACATACCAAATATGCTTAAATTTATTAGTAAAATATTAAATAAAAAATAAGTACTTAATAAAAATAGGTAATTATTAAATAATTATAATATACTAATTATAATAANGATTTAACTTATCTTTCCTATAAGAACTACCTTAGACTAACCAAATAGTTAATAATAGAAATTTATCTTTGTACCAAATAATACAGTGTGCGTAACACTTCTTTTTGCCAAATCTTAAAAATAACTAGGCAAAGGACACCTGAGCGGCTCAGTAAGTGAAGCATCTGACTTTGGCTCAGGTCATGATCTCACAGTTCATGGATTCAAGCCCTGTATCAGGCTCTGTGCTAACAGCTTAGAGTCTGTAGGTTGCTTCAGATTCTGTGTCTCCCTCTCTCTCTGGCCCTCCCCTGCTTACACTCTGTCTCTCAGAAATAAACATTTAAAAAAATATTTAAAAGCAAACAAACAAAAAAACCTAGGCAATGGCGTGCCTGGGTTGCTCAGTTGGTTAAGTATCCGACTTGGTTACAGCTCAGGTCATGATCTTATGGTCCATGAGATCGAGCTCCGCAATGGACTCTGTGCTGACAATGCAGAGCCTGCTTGGGATTCTCTCTCTCCCTCCTTCTCTCTCAAAATAAATAAATAAATATTTTAAAAAATAACTAGGCAGTGATCACCAATGGCTGATATTAACAGAAAAATAAAGCCAGTCACACATTTTATATCTCCTGATGAAATTACCCACTACAACTAATGAAATAATTTTGAAAAGAAAAAAAAAGGATGGAGTTAAACCATATCACAACAAGTCTCAAGATTTAACTACCCTCTATAGGATACACAGAAGAGAAAAATCTATTGAACAACACAACAGGAATGTACTCAACAAAATCCAGAATATGGGAAACTACAGGACAAATGTCCCAGAGTCTTCAACAAATAAATCACATGGGAAAAAAAAAGGGGGGGGGGGAAGAGAAGTGTGGCCTTTGTTTGATCCTAATTGAAACAAATTTTTTAAATGTGAATATTTAATGATATTAAGAAATTATTATCAATTATTTTTCAATGTGATGATTATATTATCATTATGTATAAAATAATCATTTTTTAGAGATACAGACTGAAATATTTATTAGTAGAATGATAAAATTATGAAGGGGAATAGAGAATGGGATAAAGATGAAATTAGCTTGATTATTAATAAAACTGGGTGTTAGAGTCCTTGGGAGTTTATTACACTGTTCTGTCCATGTTCCAATAATAACTTTTTAAAACATCATTGCTTTTAAAGGGTAATTTTATTTCCCTAATATCTGGATTGGGGGGAGGCCAATTTACTACAACCTCCAAATGCTGATGTTAGCACCTTTGGTTTATTGATAAAGTCTCATTGTAATAGTCATCACACCAATGTCCACCCCATTGTGCTTACAGATGTGTCAGAGTTTGGAAACTAGTCATAAGCCCTTTTCAAGTTGCTACAGTTATCACTGCAAGGATGTCTGGTTTCTTATTGCCCCCCCTTTTTTTAATATTCAATTTAGTTAACCTACAGTGTAGTCTTGCTTTCAGTAGAAACCATTGATTCATCTCTTACATATGGTACGCAGGGCTCATCCCAACAACTGTCCTCCTTAATGCCCATTACCCATTTAACCCAGCCCCGCTTCACACCTTCCCTCCAGCAACTCTCAGTTTGTTCTCTGTATTTGAGAGTCTCTTATGGTTTGCCTCCCTCTCAGTTTTTTTTTTTTCCTTCCCTTCCCCAATGTTCGTCTGTTGAGTATCTCAAATTCCACATATGAGTGAAATCATGATATCTGTCTTTCTCTGACTGACTTATTTTGCTTAGCATAACACCCTCTAGTTCCAACCACATTGTTGCAAATGGTGAAATTTCATTCTTCTTAATCTCTGAGTAGTATTCCTTAAGTAAAGCACAAGCAGATTGCCCCTAGTAAATGTGCTACTAGATTATTTAACAACCCAAGTAGTTGTGTTCTGCCTAGTTTCTCTAAAAAGATTAACAAATTTCTAAAGAAGCCCTTAAAAAAACAGCTGACACACAGAGTCCCCTGACGTCTCTGGTATTTACATCACAATGAGAGGCTCCTGTATACCTTTTGTGTCAAGATGACTTCCTGTGTAGCCCATGTGACTCCTATCTCTGTTTAGCTCTAAATATCTCTGTCTTGTGCCTGAATACTAGTGTGTAACAGTTGGTACTGAAGATTTGGGACTGATAAAATGGAATTACAGCAAAGCACAAAAAAGTAACCAATTTTCAAGAGTAACAGCTATCTCTGCCCCAAAACCTCTCTGCTGTACTGCCACCTCTAGCAGATTCCCTTTGGGGCTAACCAGGGTATTGTGGGGCCAGGCCTCTCTGTTCCAGGATTCCTCCAACATCTGAGAATTTGGTTCTCCAAGACTCACTCAGGAAGAAACTAAAAATTGTTGTTTCAGTAATAGGCAAATTACTAAACTCTTCGTTGTCTGAACCTGACCTAGAAGGCCAAAATCTGTTCATGTATTTTCCTAAACAGATGTACAACTGCCTCTCTAATAGGAATTCTGCTACCCTCCTAAGCTAGCAAGCTGAAACTAATTGCTTACCTCCCTGGATAACAAGTGCTTGATCTCATGAACCATGAGCCGAGATCAGGAGTCAGACATTTAACCCACTGAGCCACCCAGATGCCCCTTCTAATACAATGTTTTTGTTTAAACCAGAGTAGGCACTGTGACTTGCTTTACACACTGATGTAATAAAATAAGACTGTGCCAATTATGCACATTGAAAGAGAATCAGTACGTGTAAACAAACATACCCACAATAAATATACTCAGAAACTAAGTTGCTTTTTACTATTTTATTTGTGTTATAGGATGTTTATTGACTTAAAATGCTGTCAGAGAGGGAAAAAATAAACTTCCTGTGCTGTGACTAATTTTTAGTCTTTGTTACGGTAATTTAATGTACTGCAAAACTAAAAGTATAAACGTATATAGAAAAGCCAGTTAAATGTGCTACTTACCAATAAGCATAAAATGATAGAAGAAGCATGAGATGGTTTAAAAGCTATTTTGGGTGATACGGTAATAATAATAACAGCCAACATCTCCTGCATACATGTGATGTACACTTCTAAGTGTTTCATATTAATGCACTTAATTTACCTTAACTCATCCTAAGTGTTTCTTACGTTTAATCCAAGGAACTATTTCATGGAGGTATTGTTATTAGTCCCAACTACAGTGAGGAAATCAAGAGGGTCAAGTAACTCACCCAAATCCATCTGGCATCAGAGCCCCCCAAGTCTTAAACACCAACCCCTAACTGCCTCTCAGTGGTGATCAATCTGTTATGAAGATCCTCTTGGTCCCTTGTTCTCTAGGGCTATTATAGTTTATGTTCTCTTTGGTTTTGCTTTGTTTTGTTTTTAGGGAGAGAGAGGGGAAAAGAGCAAGTGGGAAGGGGCAGAGGGAGAAGGAGAGAAATCTCAAGCAGGCTCCATACCCAGAACAGAGCCCAACACAGGGCTCAATCCTATGACCATGAGATCATGATATGAACCAAAATCAAGAGTTGGACACAACCCACTAAACCATCCAGGTGCCCTTAGATAGTCTTTTATCCAGTCTGTATCTGTATGTCTGCTTCTTTCTTTTTCTCTTTGCAGTTTTTCCATGTTGTTGGCTCATGGTCACCTGAGCCCTCTCAACTTGATGTGTCCTTCATTTGAAAGCCAGTAAAAACCAACCAATAGTTTTGAACTCTAATTACAAAGTACTAGGGAAAAGGTTTTGTTTAGCCTAAGAAGCCAGGAATCCCTTGCCACTGGGGACAAACAGCTGCAGTTACAAAAGAAAGGCAAGTTCATACATCGTAACAATGGCTGCCAGGGTTCAAGGAAAGTAGTTTTCAGAGAAGTGTATGGGTTGGCAAAGAAAAAAAAGCTTATATTTTTAGACTGGTATATGTTTTCACTGTATTGATATTCTTTGCATATATAGATCTGTTTGGGTTAAGATCATAAGAATATTTGCAGTTTACCTTCTAGAATAAAACTTGTTTGTATTCTTCCACTACCTAACAAATGCAGAATTTGCAGACTTAAGATGGAAATCTGCATTAGTTTTCTGTGATGCCACCACAACAAACTCCTGCAAACTGGGGTTCTTAAAACAACAGAAATTGATTCTCTCACAAATCTGTAGGCCAAGGATCTAAATTCAAAGTATCATCAGGGTTGGTCCTTTCTGGAAGCTCTGAGGCAGAAACCATTTTATGCCTCTTCCCCAGCACCTGGTGGCTGCCTGCAATTCTTGGGATTCCTTGGATTGTAGATGTGTCACTGTAATCTCTGCCCCCATCTTCACATTCCTTCTTCCCTGTATTTCTCTTCTATCTCTTATAATTTTCACTGGGTTTAGAGTCCACCCTAATCCATATGATATCATCAGTCTTTATCCTAATTACAGCTATAACCACTTATTCCAAATAAGGTTATATTTTGAGACTCTGGGTAGACATGAATTTGGGTGTACACTATCCAACCCACTCCAGCATCCATAAGGCCTCTTTGTGACTAAGACCCTAGGAGTCACACTTGTCCCCTCTAAACTGATTTGTTTTACTTTTACTGAACACTCAATATGTGGTGAGCACTGTTCTAAGTATATCACAAATAAGAACTCATTTTACAGTTGGTATTAATTGGCATTGTTTTTCTTCTGGGTTATCTCTCTCATGAGTGAAAGGCAGACAGCCCAGTCCTCAGCAGCTGGTGCAGTGCCCTGTGTATGGTCACCTTGATAACGACTGTCATATGACCCAGCTGCTGCCGCCTGACATTGACAGTCCATGTGTTCTCTCACTTAAAAATAAAGTATCATCTCCTAGAGAAAGCTAAGTAAGAGATTCAGGAATCTGACAGATAAGATTTAAGATTCCTTATGTAAATATCTCCATGGAAAATAAACAGTAGGATAGCTCCCTAAGGAAAGAAAGAAAGGGATCAAAATGAAGCTGGATGAGCAGCCATGGCAGGAAACAGAATGGGCTGTGTCGTGCCACACGGTCGCTGTTCCCCTCACTTAGGTAACAGAGAGCTATCTGGAACATGGGGCCCACCAGGTTTTTCTAGATTGCCTTTTTTTTTCTCAGCTCTTCTACCCAGACCCAGAGAGCCAACTCCTAACTGAGGTGTTCAGTTGGACTGAACACTTTTTAATATTTGTTCCTTGTTTTGTTTTAAAATACCATGAAGATCTACAACAAAGTAATCTGGAAGCCAAATAAAAATTCAGCAAATTAAATGTTCTTTCCTTTTAGTGGAATAACCAATGTAAGAGTTTATGTAAGACTGGAGCTACTGATTTACCTAGAAGTGATTTTTATCAGCTCTGGGGGTTCCACGCTATGTCTTCATTGTATTTGTGTTTTCATTGTGTTTATATCTTCGCAAAGGCACAGGTGAGCTGAAGTCTCTATTCTGCAGCCACTCCATAAAACATGGTGCTTTGTGGTTTGCCAGATTAACTGCCAACAGACGACAAAAGTAAATTTCATAGAACAGTGAACGGATAAAAATGACACATGTGGTAGGATCAAGCACTTACACATGGTAAGAATATTGCCCACAATGGGAAGAACCAAAAGCTGGAATAAATTAGGATGCCCTCTGTTCCAAAAACAAAGAAATAGAAAACTGCAACAATCCAGTGCATGCAGGACTACAAAGGACTACATCCTTCAGTAACAAAGGTTTGGGTCACCGTACAGGTGAAGAATCATGACCAGTTTCAGTGTTTGCTGAAGGCAAAGGGAACACAGAATGCATGGTAGTAGAAGGTATTTACCTTATGCTACAACCAGCATTACCAGTCAAAAACAAAGAATATAATGGTCATGAGTATTTATTCCTTATTATTAAAGAGTATTAATATGGAGCACTTCCTCCTTGTTGTTTATCATGAATACAGCTGTATACATGTGTTGTGTATCTTTGGCTTTTTTCCTCTGTTAATTGCCTATAATGTAACATAAGATATATTAACTTGGTATCACCACCTTTAATTGATGTATATAAATATTCATTTTACAAATAATATTTAAATTGCAGGATATCAAGGTAAAGAATAAACATCACTCAAGTACTATAGCTCCTCTTCTGGGGAAAAGGTTAGTGCATTTTTGGTTGTATGAAGGATAGCTGTATCACGTTAAGTAGAATTATGACATTGCCATTGCCTTTATTTTGAGATTAAGTATAATTTAAGGAGATGTGTATAGGTGCCAAGTTCGAAAGGAGTGGATTTGTGATGGTTACTTTTATGTGTCAATTTGACTGGGTCATGCAGTACCCATACTATGTATCTATACCCCCAATGTATCTGTGAGAGTGTTTATAGATTAGATTAGCATTTGAGTTGGTAGACTCAGTAAGGTAGATTGCTCTCCCCAATGTGGGTAGGCATCAATCGATCCATTGAAGCCTAAATAAAACAAAAAAAAATTTTTTTTAAATGGGGAATCGAAAATTTGCCCTTTCTATCCAACTGAATGAACTAGACATTGGTCTTCTGCCCTCGGACTTAGGCCACCAGTTCCATGGAATTCAGACCTTTGGATTTGAACTCAACTATACCACCAGTTTTCCTGGGTCTCCAGTTTGCAGACAGCAGATTGTGGGACATCTCAGACTCCATAATCAAGTGAGATAATTTCTCATAATAAACCTTATCATATACATTGGTTCTGTTTTCCTGGGGAGCCCTGACTAATACAAAATATCCCTTTCTTCCTTTCTCCTACTTAATGTTACATATAGATACCCCACATAATATCTGATCATAAGAATTGGCATAACCTATAAACTCCTGATTGGAATAAAATCAGCCCATACCTAAATTTTTACTTACCTTTTGGATTGGAACAACACTAATAACAAAAAACATAATGGCTATTTTGTTTTCAAATAATACCAAAGCGAAGTTATAGTTGAATAGACAAACGTATACCATACTGACAGCATTTTAAAATATCTGGCCATGTGTAGCAACATGGATGGACCTTGAGGGTGTTATGCTGAGCGAAATAAGTCAGGCAGAGAAGGACAAATATCATATGTTTGCACGTATAGGAGGATTAGGAGGAACTTGACGGAGGAACAAGGGGGAGAAGAAGGGC
The DNA here is from genome assembly GCF_008692635.1 of Crocuta crocuta. Classification (NCBI taxonomy): domain Eukaryota; kingdom Metazoa; phylum Chordata; class Mammalia; order Carnivora; family Hyaenidae; genus Crocuta; species Crocuta crocuta. The sequence goes on along the minus strand of NW_027531917.1, from coordinate 4,405,142 downwards.
GGAAATGGTGGGGGAAAGGGAGAGAAGCAAACCATGAGAGACTCTTGAATGCTGACAAAAACTGAGGACTGATGGATGTGGGGGGAGGGGGGGATGGGCATGGAGGAGGACACTTGTGGGGATGAGCACTGAGTGTTATGTGGAAACTAATTTGACAATAAACTATTAAAAAAAAAAAGAAATAACTGTCAAACAAAATAGAAAAAAAATAAAATATATTCTATCTTTTTGAAAATAACTTTGGTATCATGTATTTTTGCAATATTTCCAATTATTTTATTTGGCTTTAGAAGGCACCTTTTTGTTGGAATTAACCAGACACTTACTAATGGGGCATGATTTTTGTTCCAAGATGTTATCAGTTAGTTGGTAGATAATGTATCTTACCATTTTATAAAAATCAAGCAATTTAGTTTTGCAAACTTTCAGCAGATCTAACCCTAATAGAGTCTTATTAAATTTACTCATGAACTTTTCAACTCCTAATTCTCTTATTTAAAATTTACAAAATGATTGCAAGAAAAAAAAAGGCCAAATCTTACTTAACATATCTCTTCCGCAGTAACTGAATTAGAAACCTAGTAGAAATAAAATATAAGATTTCATTATACTATATACCTGTGTTTGTTTTTTTTTTTTTTTCAAATTAGCCATGGTGCTAGAAGAAAGCATTTGCTTCCACTTTTTGCCATTAACTACATTATATACCTACCCTTGATTATATTCAGGCGCTTGAGAGCAAGCTGCAATCTTGCTGGAAATAAGAAAAAGAGAAATAGGAATTTGTAGTTTAGTACTAGCCATTCTAAAATTTCTGTGTGTTTGCCTCCAAGCAGCATGTTTTCTTAAAAGATGCTCATATGCTTGCTTCCTCTGAGAACTTAAATGTGTTAATGATGCTGTAGGTTGGCTTGGGTGAAAGCCTCCATAAAAGGATAGAAAAGGACCACATGGAACAAAAGTCCCAGTGAAAAGCCCAGCTTTGTCAATGATTTTAGCAAGTCCTGTTACCTTTCTAGGGTCAGAGTTCTTACCTATAAAATAAGGAGGGGATATGGCTTATCCATTCTGTACCCCTTTCCTACCATGACACACATAATAGATGATCATCTCATGATCTCATTGAGAAAAAAAATGGCTTAGCTCACAGACATATCCAGCTGAAAACTGACTATGTCCACATAAGAAAATGGCTTTATTAAGAATGTTTATATAGTAGGTATTATTATTATTATTAAAAAATCAAGCTTTTTATATATTTAAAAAAAACAATGAGGAAAATCCAAAATACTCCCAGAGACATACAGCAATGAGCAAGCAGATTTATTTATTTATTATCTGTTTGTTGTTGGTTTTGTTTTAACATAGCATGAGGGGCCATAATATAGTCCACTGAGAGTCAAATAAGAGGTCAGAAAATCAACTTTATTTCCATCTAGCAGAGTAACTAATACAGTAGCCCATCCTTACCCACACTTTCACTTTCCCCGGTTTCTGTTACCTGCGGTCACACAGGATCCTGAATCAAATGATGCTCCTGATGTGTGGTAGGATCAATCGGACCTCTATGCTAGGTCACTGTGCCTACGTCGTCCTTCACCTCACTCATCGCATCACCTAGGCATTTTATCATCTCACATTAATACAAGAGGAAGGGTGAGTAAAATATTTTTAGAAAGAGAGAGACCACATTCATGTTAGTTTTATTACAGTATATTGTTATAATTGTTCTATTTTATTATTAGTTGTTGTTAGTCTCTTATTGTACCTAATTGATAAGTTAAACTTAATCATAGGTGTGTATGTAAAGGAAAATACCAAATATATTTGGGTTAGGTACTACTTCCAGTATCAGACATTCACTGGGAGCCTTGAAACATATCTTTTGTGGATAGGGGGTGGTAACTGTATAATGGTGTATGTAGGCCTGTTTTTGACATGACATTCCTATAAGTATTTACAAGCTTGTTGGGTAAAGTAATTGCCATTTATCTCACAAGGAAAAATAGAAATAATTCTTAAATTTTTCTTTTAAAAAATAAATTTTGATGTTTAAGTCCTTTACTCCAAGGTATACTAAACTGAACTGATTTCTTTATGTCTTGGTATAGAGAGTCTTCTAATGTGACTTTCTAAAAGGGTAACAGTGCAAACAGTATGTTCTCCTTGAAGCAGTGTTTCCTGGGAGAGTGGTTGAAAATAAGCTTGTATAATAATGAGAATCTGAGATTTGGAGCTGGAGACATGGAGTTTAGTCCTAATTCTGCAGCTCACTGTGTGACCTTAGCTAAGCAAGACACCTGACTTCTGAAGTTTCAGCTTCATTTTATGATAATCATGAGTAATCAGCTGTATGTCTCAGAAATATAGTAGATACAAAAAAAGCTAGTGACTTTTTAAAATAATTTATTTATTTTTAAAATTTATATACAAGTTAGTTAGCATATAGTACAATATGATTTCAGGAACAGACTCCTTAATTCCCCTTACCCACTTAGCCCATCCCCCCTCCCACAACCCCTCCAGCAACCTCCTGTTTATTCTCTATATTTAAGAGTCTCTTATGTTTTGTCCCCCATCCCTGTTTTTATATTAATTTTGCTTCCCTTCCCTTATTTTCATCTATTTTGTATCTTAAATTCCTCATATAAGTGAGATCATATGATATTTGCCTTTCTCTGACTAATTTCACCTAGCATAATACCCTCTAGTTCCATCCATGTACCTGCAAATGGGAAGATTTTGTTCTTTTTGGTTGCTGAGTAATAATCCATTGTGTATGTGTATGTATACATATATATGTATTACATATATATATATACACATACACACGCACACACACACCACATCTATTTTATCCATTCATCCATCGATGGACATTTGGACTCTTTCCATACTTTGGCTATTGTCCATAGTGCTGCTATAAACATTGGGGTGCATTTGCCCCTTTGAAACAGCACACCTGTATCCCTCAGATAAATACCTAGTGGTGCAATTGCTGGGTCATAAGGTAGTTCTATTTTTAATTTTTTGAGGAACTTCCATATTGTTTTCCAGAGTGGCTGCACTCCTACCAGCATGTATACCTGACCATGTATAGCCATTTAGAATTGCAATGTAGATTACTCAATTTACCAATATATGTCAACAATTAAAACATTTTTTCCTGCTTAAAAAAAACTCATCTGTTTAAAGTGTACAGTCCAATGGTTTTTGGTTCATTTATAGAGTGCTTTTTTAAATATAATCATTGAAACTTTTCCTATTTTTCTTTTAAGATGAGGCAAGAAATCAGTGGATCTAATTGCTTGAGACCAAAACCAAAAAAAAGGAGTCACATTCTAATTTGTTAAGAACAATATTTCATATTGTTGCCACTCTACCTATGCAATGAATATAATTTCTACCTAATATCCAAATAGATGTCCAGTCCATACAACAATATTTTTTAAAAATTCAAATGCAAGTGCATGTGGGTGGCTCAGTCAGTTAAGCATCCAAATCTTGATCTCCATGCAGGTCATGACCTTGTGGTTTGTGAGTTCAAGCCCCACATCAGGCTCTGCACTGACAGCACAGAGCCGGCTTGGGATTCTGTCTCCTTCTCTCTGCCCCTCCCCTGCTCACTCTCTTTCTATCTCTCAAAATAAGTAAATAAATGTAAAAAAAATCAAATCCAGAGAGAAGTGGGTGGGTGGATGGGAAAATGGATTTAGGGAAATAGGAGATATAGGCTTCTAATTATGGAATAAAAGATATATCATTAGGGAATATAGTCAATGATATTGTAATAGCATCATATGGTGACAGATGGTAGTTACATTTGTGAGGATAGTATACCATAGAAACTTGTTAAATGACTATGTTGTACACCTGAAACTAAATATACCATTATGTGTCAAATATATAACTAAAAATAAAAAAGAACACTACTAATCTAAAAAAAACAAAATTCAGATTCATTGCTGGCAGTCACTTACTTCTTTATTTCCCAGCTCACATAAGGTTTGTATTCTCTCCCACCTGAGCCTAGCAGTTCAAATACACCATGTCTACTATCAGTTTGGGGGCCCAGAGCTTTGGCAAGAAGAAGGGAATAACATCATATACATTGGATTTATTCTCAAGAATAAGTGTGGAATAATGGTAAACACAGAGCCTTTGGATCTAGACTTTGGATTTGAATCCCAACTTTGCTATCTATTAATTCATTGGAAGCTCACTTGACCCTGTGAAATGGGGCTAATGGTACTCTCAGGGTGGTAACCAACATAATGGATCTAAAGCACTTAGCACAGTAGCTGGAATGTTGGTGAGGCTCATTCACCACTGTAATTATTATAATTATTAATCCTATTATGGTAGCATAGACCAACATACACTCAAGCCTTGTTTTTCAGACCACACCAACCCTGAGAACACCAATTAAGGGCGTGAGTTATTCCTAAGGAATTATTTCAATGCCCCCTCCCCAATTTTCCAAGGACCTTCTTTGTACCACCACTCAGGCTGTATGACATTCTAGAAAGGAGGGGTGCCCCACCACCTCCTCCTTCTGCACATGCATGCATACATGCACACGATTGGAGCTATTCTCCATCTACAGAGTCTCCACCACTAGTCTTCCTCTACCGCTGATGACTTGCCTAACAAAGTGCCATCCTCATCCTAAGTATGTGGTTTTGCTTTTCCCAAACCATACCTTTTGGGAAATTCTAAAGGCTGGTCTTGTTCCTTGGGGGAATACCCAGGCATACCAGTCTGTGACTATAGAATGATGTTAAACTTCTACTGCTTTGGCAGAAGCCTATCAATATTTTTTTCTGGAAATTTCCACACACACACGTGCTTACACTGTGTCCCAGACATTTTCTGAGATGTTTCCAAAGTGATGCTAAAGGCATTTTTGCTATAGATCCATAGTTTTCCTAGAATGGAGTCTGGGCTGAATTACCTGAAAAGGTCAGAGTTCTCAGAGCAGAAAGAGAATAAAGTGCCTGGACTTGAGAGAAGGGTGACAGAAAATAATTTACAAGTGGGAGGGGCTTCCCAGTTGTCCCATAGGGGACCTGCATGATCAAGCAATAGTGAGATATGAGGCATCTGGGTGGCTCAGTCGGTTAAGCATCTGACTTTGGCTCAGGTCAAGATCTCACGGTTTGTGGGTTTGAGCCCCATGTCAGGCTCTGTGCCGACAGCTCAGAGCCTGGAGCCTGCTTCAGATTCTGTGTCTCCCTCTCTCTCTGACCCTCCTCTGCTCACACGGTCTCTCTCTCTCTCTCAAAAATAAAAAAAAACATTAAAACATTTTTTTAAGAAAAGCAATAGTGAGATTCCTAACTCTGAGGTTTGGTGTGGAATGCATTGTTCAACTTGGACAGAGAACATTTGACAGTGAGATCAAAGTCAGACCGCCATCTCAAATTTCCAATAGGCCTCAGGATTCCATAAGGAATCCTGAAATAGAAAAGGGGTCCCACCCACTCACTCCATGAATAAAATTAGATTTTCTGTCAGACTAAAATTGGATTTTCTTCTAAACTTGATGGATGTGTGGGAGAACAGATTGATTTAATTTTGAAAAAATGTTTAAAAGTTACATTTCTTTCACTTTGAATGAATGGAGTAAATCATGGTTACTTTCCTATTTCCGCTACATTTAACTTGCAAGACTCTAGCGACTATTTTAGGCTAATTACTGAGAGGTTCTGCTAACTTCTCTGTTACCTTGAAAAATTACATTCTCAAGGGAATTCTCAAGGGAAATCAAATCCATAGATTTGATTTATACTACCCAAAGCAATCTACACACTTAATGCAATCCTTATCAAAATACCACCAGTAATTTTCACAGAGCTAAAACAAACAATCCTAAATTCTGTTTTGAACCAGAAAAGGCCCCAAATTGCTAAAGCAACTCTGATAAGCAAAGCTGGAGGGAGGCATCATAATTCCAGACTTCAAGTTATATTACAAAGCTATGGTAATTAAGACAGTATGGGACTGGCACAAAAATAGACAAGTAGACCAATAGAACAGAATAGGAAACCCAGAAATGAACCCACAACTACAAGGTCAATTAATTTTTGACAAAGCAAAATACATATTTTTATATATCTAATGGAAAAAAGACAAATGGTGTTGGGAAAACTGGATAGCAACATGCAGAAGAATAAAACTGGACCACTTTTTACATCATACACAAAAATAAATTCAAAATGGGTGAAGGATCTAACATGAGACAGGAAACAAAACCCCTTTAACATCTGCTGTAACAACTTCTTACTAGATATATTTCTTAAGGCAAGAAAAAACAAAAGTCTCTATTGAGACTTCATCAAAATAAAAAGCTTCTGCACAGCAAAGGAAACAATCAACAAAACTAAAAGGCAACCTTTGGAATGGGAGAAGATATTTTCAAATGACATATCTGGTAAAGAGTTAGTATCCAAACTGTATAAAGAACTTCTAAAATTCAACACCCAAAATACAAATTATCCAGTTTAAAAATAGGCAGAAGACATGAAGACATTTTTCCAAAGAAGACATCCAGATGGCTAACAGATGCATGAAAAGATGCTCAACATCACTCATCATCAGGGAAATGCAAATCAAAGCTACAATGAGGGGCACCTGGCTAGCTCATTTGGTGACGTGTACAACTCTTGATATTGGGATTATGAGTTTGAGGCCCATATTGGGTATAGAGATCACTTAAAAATAAAATCTTAAAAAAAAAAACCCTACAGTGAATGCTACATCATCTCACACCTGTCAGAATAGCTAAAATTAACAACACAGGAAACAACAGGTGTTGGCAAGGATGCAGAGAAAGGGGAACCTTCTTACACTGTTGGTGAGAATACAAACAGGTGCAGCTACTCAAAAACAGTATGGCGCTTCCTCAAAAAGCTAAAAATAGAACTACCCTATGACCCAGCAATTGCATTACTAGGTATTTGCCCAAAGAATACAAAAATACTGATTCAAAGTGATATNAATATACGTATATATAATGGAATGTTACTCAGCCATCAAAAAGAATGAAATCTTGCCATTTGCAACAACATGGATGTAGCTACAGAGTAATATACTAAGCAAAATAGGTCAGTCAGAGAAAACAAATACAATATGATTTCACTCATATGTGGAAATTAAGACAAAACAAATGATCATAGGGGAAAAAGAGAGAGGCAAACCAAGAAACAGACTCTTAACTATAGAGAACAAACCAATGGTTACCAGAGGGGAGGTGGGCGGGGGCATGGGTTAAATGTGTACTGGGGATTAAACAGTATACATGTGATGAGCGCCAGGTGTTGTATGTTAAGTGTTGAACCACTAAATTGTACACTAAAACTAATAATACACTGTATATTAACTGGAATTTAAATAAAAACTAAAAACAAAGCAAAACAAAAAAGAAATATTGATATGGGTATATTGGCCAGTATCTAGTAATCTTACTAATGCACTCATGAATTTTAACAGTTCTCCTGTAGATTATTGTGGGTTTTGTACATATACTACCATTTATTTATCTCTTCCATTCCAATGCTTATGACTTTTTTCTTGCTATTCTATACAAGCTAGTGCTTCAAGAATAATGTTTAACAGAAGTAATTGTACCAGGCATTCTTGTTTTACTTATGAACTTAGGGAAGATGATTCAATATTTTACCATTAAGCATGATATTTGCTATAAGTTTCTGTAGAGATTATTTTTATCAGATAAAGTACATTTCCTTCTATTACTAGCTTATAAAGAATTTTTATGACGAATAAGCACTGAATTTGATCTCTTGCATTTTTTTGTCTGTATTAAAATGATTATATGATTTCTGTTAATGTAGTGAAATCCACAGGTAGATTTTCTTTATTAAACTAGAGTTCCTGGAATACAGCTGCACCTACACATGATGTACTGTCCTTTTATGCGTCTTTTTGGTAATATTTTAATTAAGATTTTTTCATCTAAGACTGTGAGCAAGATTATCCTGTATTATCTTCTTGTTCTTGTTAAGTTCTGCTCAGGTTTGATATTAAAGTTATACTGATCTTATAAAGTGAATTGGGAAGAGTTATCTCTTTTTTACTCTCCACAAGAGTTTAAATAAGAATGGTCCTATTTCTTCCTTATTTGGAAGAATTTCCTACTGAAGTCCTGTGGACTTAGAATTTTATTTTTTGCAGAAAGGATTTTAATCATAGATTCAAAGACCTAAGTTTTAAAAAAAATTTTTAATGTTTATTATTTTTGAGGGGAAGAAGAGAGAAAGAGAGAGTGAAAGCAGAGAAAAGGGGAGATACAGAATGTGAAGCAGGCTCCAGGCTCTGAACTGTCAGCACAGAGCCCAATGCAGGGCTCAAACTTGCGAACCGTGAGATGATGACCTGAGCTTAACTGACTGAGCCACTCAGGCACCCCTCAAAGATCTAATTTCTTAAATAGATATAGGATTATTTGTATTCTCTATTTCTTATTGTGTCCATTGCAATCAGTTTTGATTTTCTAGAAATTAATCTATTTTAAGTTTTCAAATTTATTGGCATAAAGTTGCATAAAATATCCTCTTACAATGTTTCTAATATTCATAGAATCTGTAGTGATGTCTTCTTTTTGATTGCTGATATTACCTATTCCTTCTTTATTTTTTCTAGATCAGTCTTATCAGGACTTATCAATAGTACTTAAATTACAATTCCATAAAGTGTTTAGAAAAAAAGAGACTTAAAAGACATATAAATAAAGTATAAAATTTCCAAATGTTTGGAAACTAAGCAGAACAGTTCTAAATGATGCATATGTCTAAAAATATGACAATTAAAATTAGCAAATATTTAAACTGAATTGATAGTGAATATGCAGAATGTACAAACTTGTTAACCAAACCAAAGTCAGGCTTAAAGAGGAAATTTGTAGCCTTAAATGCAAATATTAAACTGAGTCTAAATTAATTATTTAAATACCCAAATAACTAAATCTCTAATCTGAAGGGGTTATGAAGAGAACTGCAAACTGGGGTGCCTGGGTGGCTCAGTCGGTTAAGCGTCCGACTTTCGCTTAGGTCAAGATCTCGCGGTTCGTGGGTTCGAGCCCCGCGTCGGGCTCTGTGCTGACTGCCAGCTCAGAGCCTGGAGCCTGTTTCAGTCTGTGACTCCCTCTCTCTCTGACCCTCCCCTGCTTGCACTGTCTCTCTCTCTCTCCTAGAAATAAATAAAACATTAAAAAAAAATTTAGAAAAGAACTGCAAACTAGGGGCACCTGGGTGACTCAGTCAATTGAGCATTCAACTCTTGATTTTGGCTCAGGTCAAAATGATCCCAGGGTTGTGGGATCAAAACCCACATGAGGCTCTGTGCTCAGCGTGCTTAAGATTCTCTCTCTCTCTCTCTCTCTCTCCCTCTGTCCCTCTCTCATGCTTTTTCTCTCTAGCATAAAAAAAAATTTTTTTAATTTAAAAATCCTGCAAATTTATAGTAGGAGTGATCAGTTAACTCAAAGGCTGGTTCTTTATATAGGTTTGTAGTGGTATCTCATTATACTTCTAATTTATATTTCTTCTGATGACTAATGATGGTAAGCATTTTGCATGTAATTGCTCATCATTTCTAGATCTTTTTTGTGATATATTCAAATTTTGTGCTTATATTTTATTATTTGTTTTGATAGAGAGAGAGAACAAGAACAAGCAGAGGAGGGAATAGAGAAAGAGAGAGAGGGGGAATCTTAAGCAGGTTTCATGCCCAGTGTGGAGCCTGGCACAGGGCTCCATCTCACAACCATAGGATCAGGACCTGAGCCAAAATCAAGGGTCAGACGCTTAACCAACTGAGCCACCAAGGTACCCCTATGCTTATATTTTAAAACTGGGTTGTTTGTTCTCTCTTATTATTCGATTGCAAACATACTTTTTATATTGTCTTACTTTCTTAATGGGGTCTTTTAAAGAGAGGAAAATTTTAATTTTGATGAAGTCCAGTTCATATATATGTATGTATGTGTGTGTGTGTATATATATATATATATACATATATATATATATAGAGAGAGAGAGAGAGCTAGTGTTTTCGCCACTGTTTTTGTTTTTTGTGTCCCATTTTAGGTCATTTTGCTTACAAATGGTCACAAAGGATTTATATGTTTTATGGAAAATTTGTCGATTTTTTTCATTTATATTTAGGTATATAGTCCATTCTGAGTTAATTTTTGTCTATAGAGTGAGATAAGTGTTCAGGCTCTTTTTTTTTGAACCCTAATTATCTTTTGGTTATTGATCTCTTGATTAATTGAACTGTCATTATAGAATGAGCCAATTCAATCTTTTGGAACTTATTGAAACTTTATTTGGGGCTCACCATATAATCAATTTTGGCAAATGTTCTATGTGTATCTAGAAAGAATGTGCTTGCAACAGTCGCTGATTATAACGATATGTCAATTAGGTACATTTTGTCAATTGTGCTGTTCAGATCTTCTGAAGGTCTACTGATCTTTCTCCTCATCCTCCCCCTCTCCTGCCTCTTCTTCCTCTCCCTTCCTTCTTTGGCTTGCTCTGTCAGGTATTCAGAGATTTGTGTTCAATCTTCCCGTGATTGTAGATACGCCTATTTCTTCTTTTGTGGTTTTGCATATATGGTTTTGCTTTATGTAGTTTGAAAGCTTCTTATTAAGTCATTTGATTCTAGAATATTATATCTTCTGATGGATTAAGCTTTTTATCATTAGAAATGTCCTTTTTATCCCTAAGTAAATGTTTTTAACCTACATTATATGATATTAGTATGTCAGCCCTGTATTGTTTAGTGTCTGTAAAGTTTACACATTTCTGTCCTTTTACTTCAATCTTTGTACATTCTTATATTTAAAGTGTATCTCTTAGAAGTGGAACATATTTTTATTATCAAGTCTAATAAGTATTGCCCTTTAATTAGAATATTTAGCCTGTTTACATTCGACACAATTACTTATATTTAGAAGTTCAAATTTAATGTTTTATATTCTTGCTGTTTCTCGGTCACTCTCCCTTTTCCTCCCTCTCTTCTGCAGTGATTTGAATTAGGCTTTTAGTTATTCTATATTTCACCTGGATTAGCTTGCTAATTATACATTTTTACTATTCTTTTAGCTTCTACTCTAGCAACTGCTATATGCATCCTTGACTTGTTAAAGTCTGATAAAAAGTAGTATTTAAATTACTTCCCAGGGGCACCTGGGTGGCTCAGTCGGTTAACGCTTCAACTCTTGATTTCGGCTCAGGTCATGATCTCACGGTTCATGAGATCGAGCACGTCCTAGGGCTTAGGACACACAGTGCGGAGCCTCCTTGGGATTCTCTCTCTACCCCTCCCTCACTCATGCTTTCTTTCTTTCTCTCTCAAAATTAATAAACATTTTTTAAAAAACTAAATTACTTCTCAAACAACACAAGGCTCATAAAAATGGCTTTAACGCCATTTACCCTTTTTCCATATTTTGTGCTATTGTTGTCATGAATTTTACTTCTGTATATAACTTAAACCCTTCCAGATATTATTATTATTCTACATATTACATATTCATTTAGATTCACCCATATATTTATCTTTTCTATTGTTCTTTATTTCTTCCTGTTTCCTTGTCCTTTCTGTCTGGAACAATTTACCTTCTGACTAAAGAACTCCCATTAGTATTTCTTTAGTATAAGCTGGTGAATAATTCTCTTGAGTTTTTTAATTTGAAAATATCTTTATTTCGCTTTCGTGCATTTATTTCAGGTCATGCATAATTCCAATACTTGGATTTCCAGTGACTATGTTTCTATAATATGTTTTTCTTTTGTTTTTCTGTTATATGGTCTCATCTCCTGATAAACATGGTTATTATTGATGTGCAGCCACACAAGACAATATATGTGATAAGTTACACAGATATTTTAAGACTCTAGATAATACCATCTTCCAGAGAGAATTTATTTTTGTTTGGTATTGGATAAAAGAAAGATTAATCTTAATTCCATCAAAGATTTAATTTAATGCCAGCTTTCATTATTTTTGAGGGAATGTCTAGTGCTTCTAGAGTTACACGTTAAAACTGGAGTGTTTACCTGGACCTCTCCTCCTTGGTGGGCCTTAAGTCCAATTTTTTCTTACCAACACTGTAAAAACATTGGAAACTCTGCTCAGCATCTCAGCCTCTTGCTTTCTGCTTACAAATAGACAAATGTCTAAGGAACTAAGTTGGGCTCACTTTTCTGTACTTTCGTTCTGTCTTGGCCTAAGTTCCCTAAAAAAATTGTTTATTTGGAGGTATAACCTTGAGACAGCAAAGTAAAGGGAAAAGAAAGTTGGGCAGAAAAGAAGGAAAGGCAAATACAAACTACTGCAATATTGCAGATGACCCAACTTCACGAAGAGACATAGCTTGCTGCTTGGAAACAGCCTGTCTTGGAACAGTCTGCTAGAGAACAGAAGGGGAATTTATTCAGTGGCTCCCTCCATTGAAAGACTTACCTTTCATTGGTCAAAATTTACCCCACAAGGCATTAACTTCGATGCATTTCCAAGTTTTTCAACTGGCCTCTTCAGACCCACCAGAAAAACAAAATTCTATTGCCTGCAGCGTGTTGCTTCATCCAATTCCTGACCTAGTGACAGATTTTTGGATACTTGCTGGGTACAGTGGGGCCTGCTGCCCTAGCTGTGGCAGCTCAAACCACATCAAGCACAGAGGAGTCCATGCTGGAGACAAGCCTCACCTTGGGGAAGGCTGAGCAACCTGCAGATCTATTGATGAAGTGGTGGTGACCTAGGTCCACAGTAAGTTTGAGGGCCTGGGATACAGGGCCTAGATCTGAGAAGGATCCTAAATTTGGCCAGTGCACTTTCTCCCAGGAATCTTGACCTACCTTGTGGCTTCAGGATTTCCCCACTGTCTTCAAATTGATGGCTCTGCATATTGTTCAGCATGTCACATTTTCAAGGGAAGATCTGGTCTATAACCAACTATTCCATGTTACTGGAAAAGAAGAAGAACCACTATCTCTTCAAGATCTTATTATGATAATATAAAATGTTTACCCCAAACATAGTTAAAAACTAGTTGACACTAGACTTACAGTAAAATCAGTGGGACACCAAGATGTCAGGTCCTCACTTATAGATATAAATCACCCCTCGCTTATATATTGACTTCTCTGACAAGTTCAGTCAATATTTTCAATGTCAAACTGACCTTGATTTTCTCAGATTAATCCACTGACTGTATTACTCATTTTAATGGAAATTCCCATCTTGACTTAAGCACTAATCATGGGTGGGGTCATAAAAGAAGGGCACAAAATTTGCCAATTACATCATCCCCAAGGCAGAGGTTCACAACTGGTTTAATTCTGATTACTTCAAGAATTCAGTGGAGACTGTTAAGTATTTCTCCTTCCTCTTTCCAGCTATAAACCTACCCCTGGTCTAACCTAGTCTGTGATTCAACTCCTTGTGACCTATTCTCAGAATTTCAGAATCTCCCCTGTTGTTCTGCAACATTGCTGACCTATGTGAACTCTGAAGTTTTAGGCCAAAGGTATTAGTTCTCAGTGAAACCTCCTTATGGAAGCTTACTACTGTATTAGTTCTGTATTTTTATGTAATATGAAACACAAAGTATCAATGGAAGGAACTCTATTAGGAATTCTAAACAAGAGTCTTATCTTCCTTGCTACCTTCTCAAGTATCTGTGATGCCTTATTGTAAAAATCACCCTTTAGAGTATGGTGATAGATGCATACTTATTGATAAAAATCATGAAAATCCAGAGATGCTTCACTAGCTTTCTCCAAAATAACAATAAGTTCCCACAGAGATTGTAGGGTAGTAACCTTTCTTTACTTCCTCCCAACCTGTCATTTGTCCACAATATGTCATCCTTGCCACTGTAATTTGAATATGTGTGGTCAGTGGGAAATGTTGACCTTTCTAAAGGGAAGAAAACCTTTCTTCAGTAAAGGGAATATGCATGACTGTGGTTCCCTGCTAGAACCTAATCTACAGCCCCTATCTCAACATCAAGAAATACTTTATCACAAAATTGTGTATGTGTGTGCAGTACAATCTGATTTATATGATATGTATGTCTATAAAACATATATGCATATATGAAGATATATACTAAAATGGTGACTGATTATGTCAGATCATGAAATTATGGGAGCAATCTAATTTCTATGCACTTATTAATATTGTCATCATTTTATATAGTGGGGATATAATTTTTTTCTAAAAAAACTTTTAAAAAACTGTTAGGGGCTCCTAGGTGGCTCAGTCAGTTAAGCATCTCACTCTGGATTTTGGTTCAGGTCATGATCTCATGATTGTGAGATCCAGCCCCACCATGGGCTCCATGCTGGGCAAGGAACTTGCTTAGGATTCTCTCTCTCTCTCTCTCTCTCCTTCTGCCCCTCTCCTGCTTGCATGTATTCTGTCTTTCTCTCTCTCAAAAAATATAAATAGATAAAAAATAAAAATGAATAAAAAATTAGGTGTTACCGCAAAGGAAACAANGGGTGTTATATGGAAACCAACATGACAATAAACTATTTGTAAAAAAAAAAAACAAAACAAAAAAAGAAAAAAGAAAATTAAAATAAAATAAAATAAAATTCTTAAAAGGCTAAAAAAATTTAGGTGTTAAAAAAATAAAAAATAAAAACTGTCAGATGTTGGGCTCTTCTAGGTACAATATTTGTGTTGTGTCCTTCTAGGTAATTAAATCAGTTAATAAACATGAAGTGCACAGAACAGGACTTGATACGTAGTCCATTCTAAATGTTAGCCATTGTGTTTACTGTATAGGAAATTAGATTCATCTTTTTCATGAACTGCAACTTTTAAATATCTATATTTAGGGTCTTAAAGTGAACATACAGATCTACCAAGGCACCAAAAGATCTACTAAGGATGGATGTCTCTTTTTTTATTAAGTGAAATATGATTAAAACAGAGAAAAAAGATCTAAACCATTAGGCAAAGAGTACAAGAGACCAGAAGTCAGCAACATTGTGAGTGCTGCCACTACTTAGCTAAGGTTACAATCTGCACAGAAAAGAATGAAAAACTATTTGGAGAAGAAAATGATGAGCAAAGGAAGAGCGGAAGAGGGAAAAGATGGCAAAAATGGAAAGGAGAGGAAAAAGTTGGAAAGGATGTAAAATTAATTGAAGGAAAGAGAAAAGGCGAAGATAAAATGAAAGTGGCAAATGGAAGAGAGGCATCTACAAAAACCAGTCAGCGTTACTTATATTTGCCAGCTGTTCTGCTAAGTGTTTTACAAGAAATGTTTTATTTAGTTATTAGAACAATCTTCTGAAATTGGTATTTGATTGTCCCTATTTAACAGATGAGAAAACTAAGGTTTTCAGTGTTTAAGTAATTTTCCTGCAGATCATGTGTTGTTAAGATTATGTCCAAAAAACCCAGTTGTCTTTGAGCCTCATTTTGATCTGATTTGTCTTTTTAGTGATATGATGTCAGATCTTCCTGGATTATAAAATAAAAAAACCAAAATATCTTCCCCTTGTTTGATGTCCTCAATATTGTCATTATTTTCTTTCAACCTGTGAAGCAAGGAGGTTTAATAAGGTTGAGAATAACTTAATATGAAGAGAAATGCTAAGCCCTAACATTAATATGTCCATATTTTTTAAATTAAAAATTAAATCATTAATTTTAAGACATCCTATTTGCAAATGTATTATATATAAAATTTTACTAAGGTATAAAGAGAAAAATCACAAAATGCTTTTTTTTGAAAAGCACCAAATTAAATAAATCTGTTTGGCCTGAGAATTTTAATATTGTGATCATAATACCTGACATCTGTGTCACCCCTCATTTAATAAGAAAATGTTAAAAAACAATGCTAAATGGGAAAAGTAGCTCCTGTGAAGTTTTATACTTTGTGTAATATGGTTAAAAAAATTCGGGGTTGGTAGTCACAGGATCTAGGCCATTAGGCTCCTGCTCTATCAACTGTGCAATCTTTGCCCCAGCCTCTAACTTCTCTGAGCCTTAGTTGTCTGATCTGTAAAATGAAGGCCTAGGTAATATGTTTGCAAAGATCCTATAACTTTACAGTGTATAAAAAAGAAGGCAGGGAATTCTCCTGTGATAAGAACTAAGTCATAGGAACTTTAAAATAAATATATTAAGGTTTCTAATAACACTTTGCTGGAAAAAAAATCACATGTTAAATCATGATTGTTGACTTTTACTTGGTACCATAAATGATAAGAGACATAGTAATGGTAGGTGATTATACTGAGCAAAAGAAACAAAATAGAGGTGCCCGACTGGCTCAGTTGGTAGAGCATGTGACTCTTGATCTCAGGTTCATGTGTTCAAGCCCCACATTGGGTGTAGAGCTTCCTTAAAAAAAAAAAAAAGCCAAAAATGCCATAAATGCCAAGTTAGTACATGCTATTCATCTTTATTATTTTGTAACATTTTGTATAATATATGTAACCGCCAACAATTTGGTCAAAATAGAAATAATCATACGAGAGTTTCATGTGTTCTCTTAATTTGCATGGTAGCAATTGCTTGGGTGACATTTAAAGTATTTTGAGGGGTCAGAAGGGTGTGGAGGAAAGGGAGGAAATAATTATTCAAGAGCTCTTAGAAACCATCCTTCAGTTAAAGTCAAATAACACCAATAAATTACTATGTAAAGATCCAATAATTTGCTACATAAAATACTTTTTCCTAATTTAAAGATTTAGAAATCCTGAAAAGTGGAAAAATTGAGGAAAAATTTTAATTAAAATTTTAAATAGCTATATTTCGCAAATCAGGTAGCAAATAATTCAGCTTCAAGTAACAGAACACAATGCTGAACGTGACTTTAAAAATAGGGTTTTGTTGCTTTACAGCCAAGGAATTTGGAGGAAAATATTTCCAGGTTTGCTGGAGCAACTCCACAATTTTCATCAGGTGGCAGGACTCTGCCTTACCAGCTACATTGATTTCATAACCTTCACACTTGCAAGATGGCTCCCTCTACCAGGTACCATGTGTAAATATGACAATATTTGGGGCCCCAAAATGGGACCCCATGTGTTACTCTCTGTTAGAGAGGAAAGCCTTTCTCAGACTCCTTATTTTCTGCTGCCCAGAACTGGTGTCCCTGTCACAGGTGCACGCAAGAGGTCTAACAAAGCAGTGCCTGCCATTTCCATTTCGTAAAAACCATGCTTTGCCAACATGGGAAAAGAGGGTACACAGCCTATACACGCACGTTTACATGTTGGTCTATGCCTTCCAAACATTTCTTCTTTGCAGAGTTTTTATCTGCACTGTTTAAATCATACTATGTATCAGGTTTTGTGACCCACTTTTATACTTTACATTTTACCATAAACATTTGTCCCACAGTAATAGTCTTCAGAAATTTTATTTTAAATGGTGACATAATATTCCATGCAAAGAAACATTCATAATTTATTTAACTTGTCATAAGCAGGATTCCTTTCATTTACAGACTATTTACTGGGTATTAGGTACTATATACCAGAGGCTTTATATAAGTGCCTCTGATCGTTACAATATTTCTGCAACATAGTTATTTTCATTCCAAATTTGCAAATAAGGACACTGAAACTCAGAGAGATTCAAACTTACTGATATTCCTGCTGGTAAACTGCAGAAAAGGGAACTTGATATGTATATATCAAGTGTATTGTATATATATATACACATATATAATATATGTATAGTATACATATTATATATACTATATAATATATCATATATATACTATATAATTACATATATGAAAAATAAACCTTATTGGAATATATTATAATTACATTTTATAATTATATATTATATAAGATACATAAGTAAATATTACAAGTTTATAAAAAGAAAAAAGAATAGACTTCAGATAAATACAGATCTGGTTTTCATTCTAAGCACAGTAACATAGGACCAGTTGGCTAACTTTAAAGCATCACTCAAATTCCTCATCACTAAAATGAAGGTGGTGATGATATCTACCTCAGAGGGATGTTAAGAATTATGAGAGAGNAGCACTGAGTGTTATGTGGAAACTAATTTGACAATAAACTATTTGTAAAAAAATAAATAAATAAAAATTAAAAAAAAAGAATTATGAGAGAGGATGTCTATGGAATATAAGGTATAGAGTGATTGAAATATTAGTTCCCTTTCCTCTCTCTTTTACCCATCAGTCCAAGAGAACACAGATTTTTTGAAGTTTTTCAATCAATCACCAAATGTACTGAAGTATTAAAACATTATGACTGTCAAAGGGTTTACAATCTAGTTGGGGATATAATCTTAAATCACAATAAGAAAACAATAGAAGTTCACAATTTAATCAAGTAATCAATTGTGTAACATGTAGTTCCAGTTACTGAACAGTAATTGTCAAAAAAATGAAATAAAAATAGACTAAAGTTTTCTTCCATGTAGCCCTTCCCTCTTCTAGCCTTTTCTGCGCATTCTGTGGAGTAACAAATAAGTCTGAATTAAAGTTAATTATATAAAAATATTAATTTATATTTTTCTATATAAAAGTAGACTGACAGATATACTTGATGACAATTTTTGGGGTGCTCCATACAAAGTTCTGCTAATCCTCTGAGGACTAACCCAAAGTCTCTTTCAAAAACAGAAAAATCCTTTTAAGAGTCCATGTTAAAATTAACCCCTCCTTCTGACCCTCTTACAATCTGCTCTCCTGCCACTTTGTGCCTATCATGATGATTATAAAATAAAAGTATTTTATATAGGTATATTTTCCCATGCTTATTTGTATTCAATGAAAGAATCCATCAAAAATGAATGAAATAAGTAAGAATCCCCAAGCTCCCTCCTACTTCCTTTCACCAAAGAGGCAGATACTCTACCAAATACCCAAAAAATTTTTTTAATTTTTTTTTAATGTTTTATTTATTTCTAGGAGAGAGAGAGAGAGACAGCGTGAGCAGGGGAGGGTCAGAGAGAGAGGGAGTCACAGACTGAAACAGACTCCAGGCTCTGAGCTGGCAGTCAGCACAGAGCCCGACGCGGGGCTCGAACCCACAAGCCGTGAGATCATGACCTAAGCGAAAGTCGGCCGCTTAACCGACTAAGCCACCCAGGCGCCCCCAAATACCCAAAATTACAAAAACATGCAAATCCCCCTTTGGAACTCTTCCTGGGATCAAAACTCTGTAGGAAAAAATATACATCTTTAAGAGTTTTCATCTTTGTCTTTTACCTTTAAAGCAATTGATTAAAAAAAAAGTTTGCATTTGTAAAAAAAACTTTCATACGATTCATGCATCATCTTTCTTCTTGGCCTTCTAATATAAACCCAGGGTATTTTTTACCATGTCTATAGAAACTACTCTTCCATATGTCTCTGGCCAATTCTTTTGCCACACTAAGATGCTCTTGCTCTCAAGAATCAGACAAAACCATAGTGTGGCAGAAAGAAAGTATCTTCTGGATAAGAACCAAATAAGTTCAGTCAGAATTAAAGAAAAGAATAAAGTAACTCACATGTACTCTGCCTATTATGTGCCAGACACTGTTCAAAACGTCTTATAATTAACTCATTTAATTCTCCTAACAATTCTGTGGAGTGAATATAAATGTCCCCATTTTAAAGCCCAAGGTCAAGGCAAACAAAAATCAAACTAATTGAGATGTTCAAGCTAAATGATACATTTCTTCCTATAAATATCTATCTGCTTACTTAGCTATCTGAGACTAAGAAGTAGGTCTACCAAAAAATTGAAGAGGAGGAAATGCTTTCAAAGTCATTTTATGAGGCCCGCATTACAATGACACCAAAACCAAACAACGACATGACACAAAAAAGGAAATATCAGGGTAATATCCCTAATGAACATAAATGGAACAATTCTCAAGAAAATATTAGCTAATCAAATTCAACAATACATTAACGGGATCATACAGCATAATCAACTGGAATCTACTCCAAGGATGCAAGGATGGTTCCGCATATGCAAATCAAGCAATGATACAGTACACTAACAAAATGAAGGAATGAACATCATATGATCATTTCAATAGATGCAGAAAAAGCATTTGACAAAATTCAACACTGATTTATGATAAAAACTCTCAACAGAGTGGGTATAAAGGTTATATAACTCAATACGATAAAGGCAGTATATGACAAACCCATACCAAACCTCACACTCAACAGTGAAAAGTTGAAAGCTTTTCCTATAAGGTCAGGAACAGCAGAAGGATGCCCACTGTCTCCATTTTTATTCAACATAGCACAGGCATACCTCACAGATATTGCAGGTTTGGTTCCAGACCGCCACAGTGAAAGCAATATCACAAAAAAAAGAGAGTAAAGTAAAATTTTTGGTTTACTTAATCTATTAAGTGTGCAATAGCATTATGTCTAAAAAAACAGCATACATACCCTAATTTAAAAAAGTGGTTCAGGGATGTCTGAGCGGCTCAGTTAGTTAAGCATCGGACTTCAGCTCAGGTCATGATCTCATGGTTCATGAGGTCAAGCCCCACTTCAGGCTCCGCAGCTGGTAGCACCGAAGTTGCTTGGGATTCTTTCTCTCTCCCTCTTTCTCTGCTCCTCCCCCGCTCACTCTGTCTCTGTCTCTCTCAAAATAAATAAATAAACTTTAAAAAATATTTTATTGCTAAAAAATGCTAGCCATCATCTGAGTTTTCAGTGAGCCATAATCACTGATCACAGATCACCATAACTAATTTAATAATAAAATAATAATGAAAAGTTGAAATATTGTGAGAATTACCAAAATGTGACACAGAGACATGAAGTGAGTAAATGCTGATGGAAAAATATGGCTCTTATAGACCTGTTAAACATAGGGTTGCCATAAACATTCAATTTGTATAAAACAGAATATCTGCAAGGTGCAATAAAGTGAAGCACAATAAAAACAAGATGTGCCTATAGTGGAAGTCCTAGCCACAGCAATTAGGTGTCCAAAAAAAAAAAAGTATCCAAATTGGAAAGGGAGAGTGAAACTGTCGCTATTTACAGATGACAAGAGGGTATGTCTAGAAAACCCTGAAGACTATCAAAAAGTTATTAGAACTGATCAGTAAATTCAAGTAAAATTGCAGGTTACAAAATCACTCTATAGAAATCTGCATTTCTATACACTAATAATAAACTATCAGAAAGAGAAATTAAGAGGAAAACAATCTCAGTGGGTGCCTGGGTGGCTCAGTTGGTTAAGCATCCGACTTCAGCTCAGGTCACAATCTCATGGTTCATGGGTTCAATCTGAAGCCTGCTTCAGATTCTGTGTGTGTCTCTCTCTCCCTGCCCCTCCTCTGCTCTCTCTCTCTCTCTCAAAAATAAATAAATATTAAAATTTTTTAAAAAGAGGAAAACAATCTCATTTACAATTACTATCAAAAAATAAAATAACTAGAAATAAAATTAACCGAGGAACTGAAAGAGCTATACATTGAAGACTATAAGACACCAATAAAAGAAATTGAAGAAGGCACAAATAAATGGAAAGATATTCTATGCTCATGAATTGGAAGGATTAACATTGTTAAAATGTCTACTACCCCCAAATACCTACAATTTCAATGCAATGCCTATCAAAATTTCAGTGGTATTTTTTGCAGAACTAGAAAAAAATAATTCTAAAATTTGTATGGAACCACAAAAGACAATACCTACAGCACTCTCGAGAAACAAGAATAAACCTGGAGGTATCACAATCTCAGATTTCAAAGTATACTACCAAACCATAGTAATCAAAAACAGTATGGTGTTGGCATAAAAACAGATGCGTAGATCAATGGAACAAAACAGAGAATCCAGAAATAAACCCACATGTATAAAGACAATTAAGTTATGACAAAGGAGGCAAGAGTATACAATGAGGAAAGGACAGTCTCTTCATTAAATGGTGTTACGAAAACTGGACAGCCACTTGCAAAAGATTGAAACTAGACCACTATCTTACACCATACACAAAAATTAACTCAACATAGATTAAATATTTGAATGCAAGACTTGAAACCATAAGATTCCTAGCAGAAAATATAAGCAGTAAACTGCTTGACATTGGTCTTGGCAGTGTTTTTGGATCTGACTTCACAGGCAAGAGAAACAAAAGCAAAATAAACAAATGGAACTACATCAAACTAAAAGCTTCTGTACACTAGCTTTCTGAAGGAAATTATCAACAAAATGAAAAGGCAATCTACCAAATGAGAGAAGATATTTCCAAATTATATATCCAATAAGGGGTTAATATCCAAACTATATAAAAAACTCATACAACTCAACAACAAAAATTCCCCCAAATCCCCTAAAAAATGGGCAGAAGATCTGAATAGTCATTTTTCTAAAGAAGACATAAAGATATAGGGGTGCCTGGGTGGCTTATTTGGTTAAGCGTCCAGCTCTTGGTTTTGATTCAGGTCATGATCTCACGGCTTATGAGTTCAGGCCTCACATTGGGCTCTATGCGGACTATGTGGAGCCTGCTTAAGATTCTCAATCTCTCTCTCTCTCTCTCTCTCTCTGCCCCTCCCCTGCTTGTCTCTTTCTCTCTCTGTCTCAAAAAAAAAAAAAAAAACATTAAAAAAAAAAAGACATACAGGTATCTAACAAGCACATTGAAAAGATGTTCAATATCACTAAGTATCAGGGAAATGAAATCAAAACCACAATGAGATACTTCATACCTGTTAGAATGACTATTATCAAAAAGACAAGAAAAAACAAATGTTGGTGAGGATGTGGGGAAAAGGGAACTCTTATACACTGTTGGTGGGAATGTAAATTGGTGCAAGCCACTATGGAAAACAATATGGAGGTTCCTAAAAAAATTAAAACTACCATAGCTACCCACTTTTGAATATTCCACTTTTGGGAGTTTATTTGAAGAATATGAAAACACTAATTCAAAAAGATTCAGACACCCTATTTCATCATAGCATTATTTATAATAGCCAAGATATGTAAATATAGAAACAAACTGCCTGTCCATTCATGGATAAATGGATAAAGAACATGTGATATACATTAAAGACATATAAACATGTGTGTCTGTGTATGTATATGCTACTCAACCATTAAAAAAAAGGAAAATTTGCCATTTTCAGCAATGTGGAACTACAGGGCATTAGGCTAAATGAAATAAGTCAGATGGAGAAAGAATAATACCGTTATAATTTCACTTACATCTGGAATCTAAAATACAAAACAAGCAAAACTTATAGAGAACAGATTGGTAGTTACCAGAGGGGCAGAAGGTTAGGAAGTGGGTGGAACTCAATTGGTTGGTGATGGATGGTAATGATAGTGATCACTTTGTGGTGTATACAGATTCTAATGATGCACACCTGAAACTTACATAATGTTATTGACCACTTTCACATCAATTTTAAAAAAAGCAAGTCCACATTCTATGTAAACCAGAGCTGGAAATACGGCAGACTATGCCAAACATGCAGATATCTTTGCTTTTCAAATGGAGGATGACAGACCTATGCCTACAAAATTATGTACACATAATGATTATGGACCAGCGCTGCTATGTGTTTCACATCCTTCCCTTTTTTGATGTCAGTGTGTAATGATCCTATCTCTGCTTTGTCTTTGTATATTATTGGATATGTTGGGGACAGATAATTAGTCTTTTTTAGTTTATACAGATTACTAGAATAAGAGGAGCCCATCTGAGGAGTCTCACCTGATCTGACTTAGATCATAACACCAGATACAAGCATAATAGCAAAATTAGATGAGATTTTGGGGGCCCATCATGCGGAAGGAATGATAATTATTTTGTCCAAAAGATAGACCGTGCTAGGTTGCAAAGTGGCTATAATGCTTGCTTCTTTCATCATAGATACAGATATGTCTATTTCTCCGAATCTAAACTGGCTTGTGACTTATTTCACCATTAGTATGCATTGAAAATGATATTGTACCAATTCAGGCCCTAGAACATCTTTGCTCTCTCTGTTCATGTTAGCCACCACCATGTGAACATTCATGGGCTACGTGCTGCATGATGAGAGGTATGTGGCCCCATCACCCTTGTGCCTCCAGCCAACAGCCAACAGAGGCAGAGGCAGAGCTGCTTGATGTTTTAGCTGCTCAGAGACACTTGAGTGAGCTAAAAATGAGCTTGTTGAGAAAAGCATCCAATTGATCCCACCCCAAATTTTTGACCTAAGAATTATGAAATAAACAAATGGTTGATATTTCAAGCATACAAATTGGAGACTGGGAGGTTGTCCTGTAGCCGTAAATATGTGATACAGACACCCAAATGTCACACAACAATTTATTATCCCATCCTTTCTTTTCTTTTCTTTAATTCTCTCTCTGTCATAAATCAAGCTTCCATATAGCAGCGGGTCTGTCTGGGGCACTGTAGGCTGTTCCAATAGTCTATTTGCCTGTGTCTGCATCAGTTCAACACTCTGTTATTCAATGTAGCTTGACATCTGATGATGCCATCCTTTTCTTCTTCTGGAGAGTATTGGCTATTCTTGGCCTTTTGTTCAACTCTGTACATTCTGAAATGAGTTTATCAAGTACAATAGGAAAAAAAAAGACACTCTAGTGGGATTTTTTTCATTGAAACTCTATTAAAGCTATAGATAAATTGAGAAGAACTGACATATTTTTTTAAATTGACCCTTCCTATCCATAAACAGCTCCTTCATTATTTAAGTGTTCTTTGGCCTTTTTAAATATATGTTCATAATTTCCTATATAAATATTAGTTATATTTCCTCAGGTTTATTCATAAGTCCTTTATATTTTTATTGTTAATATAAATAATATAAATTAAATAATAATATAAATATAAAAGAAAATAAATAAATTTCTTTATAAATTTTATAAAGAAAATGTAAAATTATTTATAAATAATATAAATTAAATGAAAGGGGGAAGTGGAGCCATGTCGTGACCACAGGTGCATACCACTCAAGGTCCCAGATCTCTGAGAAAACTTGAGACTGCAGGGTTGTAAACAACCCAAGAAGACTTGAGTAAAATGCCCTTGGAATGTGGCCTGTTCCTGATTACACAGATAAAGATGCTGTGCTTAAGGGAAGCCAGCAGTAAAACAGTGCATTCACTCCCCTTTTGTGTTTCATCCTGCCAAAAAGACTCCTATCATATCTTGTTTTTCTGCTAAGACCATTCCTGCACAGTGTTTACCTACTGCGGCTATACCAGATGTACATTGCTGTCATACTTCATTAAGCTTTGTAGTTAATTATAGTTGGTTTATATCTCTGTGAAGGTATATATGAAAATGCATAATAAAGTTCTGGGCCTCAGGCTGTCCGCTCAGGGTCCCCTGTGCCCCACTATACTGTCGTCTCTTTTTTCTCAGTTCCTTCATTGCCCCGGGTCCCCTACCCTTTGAGGTCGACAAATGAATATAAATTAGATTTATAAATAATCTTAATCTTATTTAGATAAATTTATTTTATTTTTTTAACGTTTATTTATTATTGACAGACAGAGAGAGACAGAGCATGAACGTGAGAGGGACAGAGAGAGGGGGAGACACAGAATCCGAAGCCGGCTCCAGGCTCTGAGCACAGAGCACAGAGGGCTTGAACTCACAAACTGCAAGACCATGACCCAAGCCTAAGTCAATCACTTAACTGACTGAGCCACCCAGGCTCCCCATAGATAATTTTAATAAATAAATATAAATCAGGTTTTTAAAAAATTTCCTGGGTTTCCTCGGTGGCTCAGTCAGTTAAGCATCTAACTTCAGCTCAGGTAATGATCTCATGGTCCATGAGTTTGAGCCCAGCAACAGGCTCTGTGCTGATAGCTCAGAGCCTGGAGGCTGCTTCAGATTCTGTGTATCCCTCTCTCTCTGTCCCTCCTCACTCATTTTCTCTCTCTCTCTTTCTCTGTCTCTGTCTCTTTCTCTCTCAAAAATAAATAAACATTAAAAAATTTTTAATAAAATACATAAAAAATAACTTCCTAGCTGACTGCATCAAAGTGCAAATGACTCATTAATTATAATAATTTGTGTATATTTGAATATTTTTATTTTAGACAATAATCTAGACAATATAGCTCTCTCTCTACCCCTTATGTTTCGATGAGTTCAAAGCAATAACTACAAATACAAGAAGAAACAGAGAGAAGAAAAAGCCAAAAATGCCCCCTTCTTCCACTAAAGGTTGCAAGCTTGAAGCAGACTAAGAGAGGGGAAAGGAATAGCTACTTGGATAAGAGTTTGTAGTTTTAGTCTTACACTTGCAGGAATGGGGGTAAAATATTATTAGATTAGACCAAACTTTTATTTCCTAAGAGCAACTGCAAGGTCTCTGGTAGAGTGGGACATTTGTTGTCTTAAATGTCCCAATCAATAAAACCAATTTAAGCTTTATGAAAAAAAAAAATGCTAGTATTTTTAATGGTTCTTTGAGATGGCAAGGAAACTAAGATACCCATAAACTCCACATGAATATAAAAGTAGGAAGTGGTAGACAGTATGGAAGTTCCTCAAAAAATTAAAATAGAATGACCATATGATCCAGTAGTTCCTCTACTGAGTATGTAGCCAAAGAATACAAAAACACTAATTCAGAAATATACATGCACCTCTATGTTTATTGCAGCATTATTTACAATAGGATATTATGGAAACAACCCAAGTATCTGTCCATTGATAGAGAAATGAATAAAGAAGAGGTGGTATATATGTGTGTGTATATATACATATATACATATATAATAGAATATTATTCAGTCATAAAAAAAGAATGAAATATTGCCATTTGCAACAACATGGATGGATCTAGAGAGTATAATTCTAAGTGAAATAGATCAGTCAGAGAAAGACTAATTTTGTATGATTTCATTCATATGGAATTTAAGAAACAAAACAAAGAAACAAACCCCCAAACAGACTCTGAACTATAGAGAACAAACTGGTGGTTAACAGAGGTGAGTTTGGGGGGTGCGGGTGGAGGATGATATAGGTGAAGGGGATTAAGAATACACTTATCATGATGAGCACAGAGTAATGTGTAGAATTGTTGAGTCACTATATTATAAACCTGTACCTAATATAGCACTGTCTGTTAACTACAGAGGAATTAAAATTTAAATAAATAAATAAATAAATAAAATGGGAAACCTAAGAAGTAAGCAAGAGACAAAGCCAGCATTTGCCTGAGGGCATCTCCAGATCCCTGCTGGCTCTGAGTTTTTGGTTTCATGACCACCCATTTCTGATGACAGAAGATAAGGCTCAGAGACCACCAAGTATGAGAGTCTAGTATGACTCCCCCTTGCATCCCTGGAAGCTTGGTAGACAAATAATGGCCCCCAAAGATGTCCTCATCTTAATTCCCTGAGCCTGTGAGTATGTTGTTACATGGCAAAGGAGGACTAAGATTGCAGATGGAATGAGAGTTGCCCATCAGCGGAGTGTAAGGTAAATGGATTAACTTGGAATATCCAGTGGATACAATGTAATCACAATGGCCTTCTAATTCTGGAATAAGGAAGATGGTCAGAGTCACAGACAGATTTGAAGATTCTATAGTGTTAACTTTGAAGATGGAGGAAAAGACCAGAAGGCAAGGAAAATATGCAGACTCTAAATGCTGAAAAAGACAAGAAAATGGATTCTCCCATTCAGCCTCTAGAAGCAATGCCACCCTGCTGACATTTTGATTTTAGCCCAGTGAAACTCATTTTACACTTCTCACATCCAGTGGTCTTTAGCCACTAAGTCCATGATAATTTGTCACAACAGCAATAGAACAGTAACATAGACCCCAAAGGGGTAATATACTTCCAGAACATTTTCAATACAGGATTGTTAGGGAAGGCTATGGCTATAGAGATAATATAATAATTTCTATAATAAATGTTAAATGAATGTTAGAATGAAACACACAAGCACTCAACCTACTCAGGAGTTCAACAAACAGAAGCTCTTGCTTATTGAATTGGATTTAATGAAATAAAAGGATTTCTGCCTCTGGGAGAGGCAGGGCAAAGTTCATTAACAATTACATTTACTGGTAAAGGAAGAGCTGAGTCACTATGAGCCTGAAACATGAAAATGATATAAGTCATTCTGCAGAATTCAGATACCATAAATAGAAATAAATGCCCTTGTCTGCAATCGGTTCCTTCCTTGTCTTTCAAATGGTTTTGTCTTTTGCCCCAAATGGATTTTTGTAAGTGAAGTAAATAATTCAAATTTCATGATATTCAAAACATGAATCATGAGGGTTATTTGGGAAACATTTTACATATAAGAAATGCAATAGACCCTAAGGTTCACAGAGTAAGAACCTGGTAATTATTCTGTCTCATGTTTTAAAGCATTACTGCTTCCATATGTGAGGAGTATTTTCATCTTCTTTTAACTCCATGGGCATTTGATATTATAGCAGTGATCTCATAATTTTATATTTTCCTTTTAGAGCTTATGTCTTGTGTTTTAGAACACTTCCACTAATGAAAATATTTTGTGGCGGTGTAGTGACTAAAAAACATTTGAGGGAAAAACAAATTAGTTAGCCAAATAGTAACTAGGTTTAAAAGAACTGAATGTTAGGGAGAAAGGAGCTGAAGGGTGTAACCAGGAGAACATAACATTGGCTTTATCCAGTGATATGAAACAGCAAATTGTATTCTCTTTTAATGCCCGTACCCTTGACCTCGGCCCCTTGCTATGTATTCAGGAACTAGTACTGAGCCCTGGCAGCCTTACATCGTCCCCACAGCTACTCAAGGTAGAACCCTATCTGGATATATCTTTACATATCTATCTACATTTTTTTTCATTCTTCATACCCCATCAAAACTCAGCTCTTATGATTTTCTCATTCCTCTGCTTCCACTCTAGCTATTCTTATTAGGCAGTGGCTCATAAAGTAATATATATGTGATATTACATGTAAATGATTCTGGATTTGTTCTTTCTTCCCAGAAGCCGATGATGACTCAGACTGCTCCCCTTCTCTCCTCTAATACCCATCAATCCCCCCAGGGAGTGTCTCCTCTGTCACTGCCAAGTCAGCTCCTGGAATTGGTGTTGAAAGGTGGCAACCTCAGGGGTGAGAGGAGAAAGGAGAGAGGTTAAGTAGATCCTCAAAATAAAGAGATAAGAGAATTTTGGAAATGTGAAGGATGAAGGAAAGGTGCTGGTGTAGTGAGGTTATAAGATAATCGGGGACGAGGGAGAAAAGGTAAGAGAGACGCTGGAGGTGGGAATGTGTTATAGAATCAACTTTAAAGCATTTATAAAAGCACAAAATTTGGAATGTAATTCCACTTTTATAACTAATAGATATTTGATCTTCTATGAGTGGGACTTTATACACAGATTGGATCATATAGGTCACAGGTTAAAAGGGCTCCTGGTTTGCCCAGGATTTCTCCAATGTTAGCACTAACATTTTCACATCCTGGGAACTTCTTCACTCTTTGTCAAACCAGGATATTTGGTTACTCTAAGTGATTAGTGACCAATAATGGCTTCACATGTTCTGTTTCCTGAGAGAATAGTAAACTCGTTTTTCCTGAGAGTAGTTGCTGAAGATGAAGAGAAAACTATGATGACATTTACCAAGAAAAGGATTAGGAAGCAGGGAGAAAGGAAGGAGGAAAAGAAAGAAAGCTGAAAAGAAGTGTGTGTGTGTGTCTGTAAGAGTGTGTTTGTGTGAGAGAGAATGTATGTGTGTGTAAAAGAGCATGTGTGTATGAGAGATAGTGTATGTGTTTAAGAGAATGTATGTGTGTGTGTGAGAGAGTATATGCATGTGAGAGTATGTGTGTGTGAGATATAGAATGTATGTGTGAGAGAGAATGTGTGAATGAGAGTGTGTGTTTGTGAGAGAATGTGTGTGGGTGAGAGAAAATGTGTGTGTGTTCATGTGTGTGTGTGTGTGTGTGTGTGTGTGTGTGTAAGGGAGGACCTAAAGCAATCTTGACCTAATGCAGTCATTTGCAACCCTCCAGGCTTTATTTGGCAATGTCTGAAGATACTTTTGCTTTCAGAGTTGACATCTACTGGAATCTATGAGTAGAGGGCAAGGATGCTGCTAAACAGCCTGCAATGCATTGGACCACCCTCCACAACAAAGAATTCTCCAGTCTCACATGTCAATAGTGATCAGAAAAGCATATAGGGGGAGGGTTGGGGGTGCAGCCTTCCTGCTTGGTTTTCAAGTGTCTAAAATGGTAGTGCTAGCATATAAATAGAGTGCTAGAAGAATATGAGCAGAAAGCAGGAAACAGATGTCAATTTCTTTTATTCAGATGCCCAGGTTTAGGATAAAATGCTTGACTGTGAAAATAACAATGCTTTTCTCCAAGGTTTTCTGATGTTAGGAAAAGGAGTATCTCACTTTGCTCAGAATCTATAAAAGGTAGTGCCAAATTGGAATTAAATCAGTAATTAGGAGAGGTTAAGTTGATCTTATGAAGTGTTAGAACCAGCTCATTCATTCCCCCAATAAATATAATATTCTTTCACACCAGGATTCTTGAGGAAACTTGAGACCCAAAGATAAACATGATACACTGAGGAGACCAAAAAAATATAATTAAGATGAGCATCATGCCATCCGCACACAAGAAAGGGGGCTTCTGCTGGAAGAAAGTATCTCAGAAGAGGTAAAATTTTACTTGGGCCTTAAAAAATAAGTAGTAAATAGGAGTAAATAATCCACCAGAGAAGGCAAGAAAAAGACAATCCAGACCAAGTACAAATCACTTGGGGTTTAAAGAAATGTGTACCTAGGTCTTTGAACACTCATCTTTGTAGCAAGCAGACTTTGTGGAGAAAAAGAGAAAAGAGATTGTGTATGTGAAGTCAAGGAAAAGACTACCAGGATGCCTACAACCCATTCTCTCTAGTCAAACAGCATATATATTCTCCCCATGCCCGTGATTGTCCACTCCCCTCAGGGTCAGCCCACATGTCCCTCCCTCTTCTTCAAGGTCTTCTTTAAGGTCCCTCGATACACCCCTCAGGGCAAAGAGATGCTTCTGCCCCTGCACTATGCACAGTTTATACCATTTAATGCTCATTTACCTATTTGTTGTAGTGACTACATTTCCTGAGTATAAATCTTATAATTGCCTATCTATATCCTGAACTTTAAAAAAACAATTTATCTTTTAAGTCTATTTATGTTGGGAGAGACAGAGAGCATATGAGCAGGGAAGGGGCAGAGAGAGAGGGAGAGAATGCCAAGCAGCCTCTGCGCTGTCAGCGTAGGGCCCTACGTGGGGCTTGAACTCATGTACCATGAGATCATGACCTGAGTCATATATTAAACCAACTGAGCCACCCAGGCACCTCAACGTGGTGAACTTTTTAAAGAGATGGACCAAATCCATATGGCTTGGTTCCCTCAAGGACTAGATTACCACAGTCCTTGGCAATCATATGTACAGAATAAATGTTGGTGAAATAATATTATTAAAATAAAATACTGTTGGATGTGAACAAAATTGAAAAGGAAACAAGTATGAAACATTTAATTTAGTGCTCTGTTAAAGGTTATTTTTTGGCAGGGAAAGAAAGCATTCTTCTAAACTTGTGATTAGTAAATATTATATATTTCATACATGGCACATCTTGGACACTCAATAAATATTTTTTAATAAATAAAACATCAAATAAGATATTCAAAATTGAGTTGATGTTAATGGTTAAATTTCTTCCAATGGGTCATGTCACTTTTTAAATCAGCATTCTATCCCTGTGCTGCTTCTTTCAATGCATAAAAGGAATAGTCAATTGCCCTGATACATTCTCACATGCCCCCAAAAGTATGACTATGTTTGTACAGAGCTGCATTCTTTTGAGATTGGTGGATGGAGTCACACTGGCTGACACATGACCGCATTCAATGGAAGCTTTGTAGTGGGCAGAGGTGGGTGGGGTGTGGGAGTCAGTCCTCTGAGAAAAACATGAGCCAATATATTGGACCTAACTTGGGCTTTTTGTTGCTGGCTAAGCCTTCAATAGGTCTAACCAGAGTTATCAGTAGATAAGAATTTTAGAATCATGAAAACTTCAAGCTAGAAAGAAGCTCACAATATCATTTTGTTTAATCCCCTGACTCCTGGACATAATGTCGCATCATTCTTGTTTTATTTATTTACATATTTATTTATTGATGAAGCACTTAGTGTTCAAATAACTTTCCCAAAGTCACTTTCAAAAAATGAGCTTTACTTGCGGCCCCTGGGCGGCTCATGCAGTTAAGCGTCTGGTCTTGATCTCGGCTCAGGTCTTGGTCTTAGGGTCATGAGTTCAGGACCTGAGTTGGGCCCTGCATTGGCTCCATGTTGGTTGTGAACCCTATTTAAAAAAAAAAAAATGAAAGTGAGCTTTACTAAAAAATATGAAAATTTCCCAACTAGCCACTCTCTATGCAAAGTTAAGACTGATACAGTACTTACGCTTTTAATACTTACCATATAAGAAAAACTGAGAAAAAATTTAAATCTTTACATTTATATATTTATTCATTTAAAACAACAAAAATAAGCCCGCAGCATGTTATCATAATGTAAAACTATGAAAAATAATTACCCTTTCTAAATCAAAAGAAAAAAATTGTAATATGAGCAACATTGTTTTGTATATTTGCAAATCTCTTTAATATTTAGCTTAACAGGCAACTAGATTCTCATGTGCCCATGCATTCAATCTGTTGCTGTATATTGTTTTGGTTGAAATAAATGAAGAAACTCCAGCCTCATACAGATTAGCAACTGAAAATGAAAGAGGCATTTAATGCCCTTTTCAGATAATTGAGGATATTATTCTCTGCTATTACTCCAAAACTTGATGTTATCAAACTCTGAGAGGAGAGAGTTCACTTTTCTGAGCCTCAGGGCTGTTGTGAGAATTACGTTAGATAATACTTTTAAAGAGCTTAGGACATATGTCTGCTACATATATGTGTGTATCTCGTTGGGTGTATATATATATGTGTGTGTGTGTTTATATATATATATATATCATTTACATCATATGGCTTACAAGGTATTTATTTAAGATAGAGCTTAAAATGATTAAATCATTCCCACAAAGGAATTTCCATCATCTTATATATATTTGGAGCTAACTAGAGCTTATAAATGGAGGTGGTTTCTCAAACATCTACAAATAACATACACACACACACACACACACACATATATATGTGTATGTATAAATGTATACATACACACATACACATGAGGAGTTATTGAAATATAAGATGGGAAAAAAGACCCTCAAAACATGAGTTAAGACACATATGGATTCAACTGATCATTTTAGATTCCATATTGCAACTTTTCTTTATTTTTCTTTCTTGGTCCAGAATTCTTGTTCAGACTTACTTGTTCTTTTACAAGTTATTTTATATACGTATAAAAGAACCAAACTGCAAAATATAAGGACTGCTCTCTTTTCAGAACTAGCCCTTAAGCACTGACTAAATGCAAAAACTTAAATGTTTTTGGCATTAATAGGGTAGTGTGTGTTTTATATATATGTATGTATGTATATATATATATATATGCACTTATATATATTTATAAATAAACATATGTATAAAATATAAAGACACACACAGACATCCCAGTTATAAAAAGTGGTCTCTTTGATTTGAACTGAGATATGTTGTTTAAAAAGCTTTGGCTGTTAAAGTTTACCTGCTTTCACAATACAAAGACTGTCTGAGCCTCCAGTAGGTTAGATGATCAGATAACTGATCACAAGCCAAAACTGGATGGCTAGAGAATGACCATTTATTGCAGCTACTGGCTCAGAGAAGAGTGCCTGGCCTGTAACAGATTAAGAAACCTCTAAGAGCAAAGGTATCTTGTTCCAGGAGCCAGCTAGTACTGAACACGGCAGGAATCTGGACTCAGGCCTGGCTGACCCCAAAGCCACGGTCATCTTATTCTTGCTCCTTATGTCTCTGGAAGGCAGGAGGCAGTGTGTGAGTGGCACCTTCTTACATGGTGTCCTGCTCCCAGTCTTTATTTCACAAAGTACAGAATCTGAACCCCATTCATTCCCCTTCACACTGCAATCATGACAACCAAATTTGTAACTTGGCCACAACTACAGGAGGAAGGTAGGGAAGGTAGGAAATTCCTCCAACAGGAATTTCCATCATCTTATATACATTTGAAACTAACTGGAGCTTAGAAAGCCAGACATCTTTTCATACATCTACAAATAACATTGACCCTGGTAAAGAATTTTCTGAAAGTGATTCTTCTGGGGTCCATCCCAAAGTGAGTGGTTTTGTTGGGTCGAGTGTTGGTTTCTGGGTTGTTAGTTTAGGACGGGATGTACAGTTTTACAGTTAAGGGGTTGGGGGCAGACATCACTGCCTTCCTTCCTCCCTCCTCAGGCCCATCAGACTAGTGGTTGCTGGGAGCACTTTTCAGTCTGTATGGACTGTAGAAGGGGCTCTGAGTCTGTCCATGATTTCCCAGTATTGATCTCCCTCTGACACACTGGGCCCAACTACTCCTTAACTTTCCCAGGGGTTTTCCTTTTTTTTTTTTTTTTTCATTTGATTTACCCAAGGGCTAGGCTTGGATCTTAGGATGGGAAAGACTTTAAACAATTTGCATTTGAAAAGAGGAAGTGGAAAGAAGAAAAGAAAAACCCGGAGAGGCAAAGCCAGCTGTTTCCTACAAAGCTTTGACAGCTTGCACAGCTGTTCACTGTCCTTTTGCCCCCTGTGGAAACTGGCTTCCACCCCAGCTCTTACTGCTGTTTTCTGTCTCCCCGACCTATCCCGACAGCTGGAAACTTGCCCTGTCACTTCTCTTAGAAGGTAAGCTTCTGAGCTGCATTATGTGACAAGTCGGTCAGCTCTTCACTGTTGCCTCTGCAGCTGTGGTTTTCCTCCAATAACCATGATAGATGACATGATACAAATACTCCCTCCTCCTTCCATTCTCACAGTTACCCAGTGAGGAAGGGTGTATTATTACCTTCACGTCACAGATGAAGAAAGTGGCACTTACGCCATGGGTCCAAGTCATCTGACTCCAAGGCCTGTTCTCTAAACCAAGGATTCCAAAATGTCTCCCTATCAGTTGCAGGCTTGTTAAAAACAGAAGTCCAGCCGGCCAACTCAGAGATTTTGATTGAGCATATGTGGAGTGGGGCCCCAATCTATTTTTAAGAGGCGTCTGTGGTGAAGGCAGGATTTAAATCCTCACAGTGCTGCTCTACATCTTCATAGACCCTGCTAGGCACAGCTCTGGTACATTTCTCAACTCTGATTAATCACTCCTTCCTCTGCGTTCTCAGAGCACTCTGTTCTCACTGTTAGTACAGCAGGAAACAAACACACTGGGTTAAAATTAGCTGGTGCTATGTCTGTCTCGGTGACGAGTTGGGAAGTTACTTGATTTCCAGGATCCTGTTTCTCGTTCACTTCCTCTTCCTGGATTGCTTCATCCATTGATCTTTACACAGCTTGGTTCTCCTTACTATTTGGGCCTCCACTTAAAAGTTTCCTCCTCAGAGAAATGCTTCCTGAGGGCCTGCAGAATTAATTAAGAAGCCCATCACTCATTCACTGTCATATCACCTGATTTCATGATGTAGCATAAAGTATAGGGCTTCCCACATTAGATGCTTAATTAGGACCTGGTTATCCAAAGGCAGATTGAGCACATTCTTAGGGTGCCAGAAAAACAGAGGTACCAAACATTTTAAAAACATGTTGGCATATATATTTTTAATTTTTAAGTGTTTATTTATTTTTGAGAGACAGTGTGAGTGTGGGGGAGAGGCAGAGAGAGAGGGAGACACAGAATCTGAAGGAGGCTCCAGGCTCTGAGCTGTCAGCACAGAGCCCAAGGCAGGATTTGTACTCACGAACTGCGAGACCATGACCTGAGCTGAAGTCAGATGCTTAACTGACTGAATCACCCAGGTGACCCCTTAAAAAAAATTTTTTTTAAACTATAGAAGTCATGTGAAAACAAAATTAGGATCTTGAAGGCCTCCCTTCCATTTACATTATGACCAAGCATTATTTTTATAAGCATTATATATTGAGAATGGGCTTTGAAACATTTGGGGGCTTTGAGTCTCTGAAGCTTTTAATCTGGCATTAGTATATGTCTAGTAACATCTTTGCTTTCTAAAAACATTTTGAGAACAAATTGGGCAGGTATTATTACCTAGTCCCATCTTGAAGTGGTAAAAAAATAAATAAATAAAAAGCACAATAAAGAGGAGACGGCTTCAGATTTCACAGGCTAAGGGCTGAACAAGATTTCTCCCCCATCCCCATTTCACACATCAGTCACAGGTCCAGCTTGGTCATCTATGCTCCGACCTACCAGCTATAGACTGGACAGTCCAATGAGCCCCCTCCTTGGGTTCTATTAATTAGCTAGAGCAGCTCATGGAATTCGGAGAAACATTTTACTTACTAGATTATGAGCTTATTACAAAAGAATATAATTCAGGAACAGACAGAGAGATGTGATGAGGGAGCATGAGGCAAGCTGAGGGCAAAGTGCAGGCTAACAGCACCCCCAACCCCAGGTGGGACATATATGATATTTCTTGGACAACCCAAGCTACCCAAGAAGAGGAGAGGACAAAAAAACAAATGGTCAAACTGATAAGAGTCTCTACCAGTTTGCCAGAAAAAGGCAATCCCATCATGGCCTAAAATCCAGGAACTCCCTACTGTCTTCATGTTAATGCTTTACTAGGGGGAAAACCTTAGCTTGACATTAGCTAGGCCTCCAGTAAGTCTTTAGCTTGTGAAAATCTCTTTGGAAACTCCCTCTCGCCCAACTCCATAAATCGGTCACCCCCCACACTTACAGTGCAGCTCTTTCTGCCCAAGGGTCTGTCCCCACGCTTCAGTAAAATCACCTTTTTGCACCAAAGACACCTCCACGAATTCACTCATGACCATGGGCTCCAGACCCCACAAATCCCCATCATCCCAAAATGTTATCAGATGCATAGGGCAGAGTATGGGGGAAGGGTGTGAAGCTTCCAAGTCCAAATATACCGCCCTCCCCAAATCTCCACAGTGTTCACCAACCTGGAAGGTCTCTCTCAACCCCATCCTTTGGGAATTTATGGAGACTTCCTCCATAGGCACAATTGAGTAAATCACTGGCCATTGGTAACTGAACTCAATTTCCAGCCCCTCCCCCCTTCTCAGAGGTCTGGGAGTGGGACTGAAAATTCCAACCCTCTAATCACTTGGTTGGTTCCCCTGGCAACCAGCCCCCTCCTCAGGTTCAGTCCTAAAGTTACCTCATTAATATAACAAAAGACACCTTTGTCACTCTCAACACTTAGGAAATTCCAAGGGCTTTAGGAGCTCAGTTCCAGAAATGGGACTCAGACCCAATACATACAAGTATTCCCACTTTTTGAAAGTTTGAGTTAGGGCACTTCACTTTTACGAAAGAGCTACATACCTTAGTAGCTGTTTTCGCTAACAGAACACAATCTGAAGAGGACTTTCAATTTCATAAAAATGAAAATAGCATACAGTGTTTGTTTTGCAGGGAGCCAATACAGAGGCAGAATATACTGAGCAGTGAGAGGGGCACCTCCCAGTTCCTTCCCCCGGAACCACATTCAGCCTCTCAGCATGAAACCACCACAGCTTTGAACAGTGTCTGTGAGCATCTGTGCTTTGTTGAAATTTATTTTGTGCTCCTGCTAACACGATATGTCCT
Organism: Crocuta crocuta; assembly: GCF_008692635.1. NCBI lineage: Eukaryota > Metazoa > Chordata > Mammalia > Carnivora > Hyaenidae > Crocuta > Crocuta crocuta. Next base: position 4,367,389 of record NW_027531917.1, on the reverse strand, counting down.
AAGGTATCTGAAAAGCCTAAGAGAGGTTATTTTTGGGGTCTAGGGATGGTCAAAAATTTTTTCTATATAAATTTCGGCTCATGAAAGCTTTCATAGAAGTACTCTACCTTCAGACACTGGGGGAAACCTGCATTTCTTAGAAATTACAATACTACACCAGTCAGCGAGGGCCCAAATGCCAAAGCATCTATAATATAGAAAATAAGAAAATATGATTTATGTACTTTAATCCTGTAAACTCTACAAAGGTGATGGAAACATAGCTGCAGAATTGTGGAAACCACTGCCTTCTAACTGGAAAAGGGTCTGTGAGAAGTGGGAACACTGGTCTTTTCATTGACTCAGACATTGTAATTAAAGTTTGACTTGACCGACATTCTTCCCTAGACTCGGGGAGGAACACATCACATTTTCTCGCACTGTCCAGTTTTTAAAGAAAGGATTCTTACAAATATGTTGTTCTTTATTGATATTCTCAATAAACTTTGGCAAGGATGTGGCTCAGAATGAAACTACTTCTCTTCAGATGTAAAGGCAGATGTAGGTCCTGTAAAACCCATAGAGAGAAGCAACATGAGAAGAGAAAAGCATATCAGTGTGATCTCTGAGGCGTTGTCCCTCTCCAGAACCTAAAATGGGCCAGCAAGCTGTTTCAACTCATCCTGATTCAAAATGAGGATGAGATAGAGGGGGCAGAAGAGAAAAGGAAGTGAGGAGCCTAAGAAGATTGTAAGGGTATTAAGGGGGTGTGGTCCAAAAAGGACGTTTAGCAGAAATCAGGGACAGCTCTCTCTTCCACACAGGGGAAGAACATTTATTAACTAAGTTTTTCCTGCAGCTTCTATTAATTGGTTATTAATATTTTCCTGCCTATCTCTCAGTTCAATTTTTGTAATAGATGAATTGGTTTATCAACATATAGTGAGTTTAGTGCAGTGCTTACAAATATGGGTATCACAGAATTATAGCTATTTTAGGAATTAGAAAATTAACCTTTTGCCTATGCAGGAATTAATTCTGGAAGAGAGTTAGTTAATGGAGGCAACCTATTCCATTAGCAGACACCCTGTAGTGTTTACTGTAATTGGCTGGGTAGGTACACAACACAATAATGATATGAGTTGATCCAAAAGATAAAGCTGAGGACACTCAGAGAATAAAAATGAACCCAAAATGTGTCTAACAGAATCTCCTACCTGAAAATCAGGTCAGAAATCTTCATTCAAAATTCCTTCTCAGAGCCAGTATTTTGATAACACCAATAGACAATCTGTGCTTATTTTCTGCTGGGAACCTGGATTGTCAAGGTTCTATAGTGCTAGTTGTATATGCAGGGCACTTTCTGGACAGTAAGAAGGGAAAATGTGACTGGCTTTAACACTGAGTATATTTGAATATATTACAGATATATAATGAATGACATACTATATGACGACTTCAGGGTCAGTTAATTAAGCAGCTCATCTAGCTCATCAAGGATCCAAACCCTTTCTCTCTTCTTGCTTCGACTTCCTCAGATGTTAGCTTTGTCCTCAGATGTGGACAAAAATGGACGCCACATCTCCAGGTATCACCTCTTCACACAACGATGTCTCATACCTGGAACAGACGAAGAGAGTACTTACTTCCCTCATTTATCTTTTGAAGAGATGAAGACTCTTCCAAAGGCCTTTCTTTCCTATCTCATTAGCAAGAATTGAGTAGCATATGCTTTTCCGACCTAAGTAATGACAAAGGCAGTGGTTATCATGCTTGGCTCGGGCCAACCCTGGTTGACCCCCTTAGAGCTGGGCAGAAGCCCGGCCTCCCTTCAAGTTTATGGTCCACTGATTTCTGAAAATACTTGCGTTTCTATTGACAAGGAGAAAGAAGAAAATGGGTGTACGACACACCACCCCGTAAAGAAGGCAGTGTATTTGGACAGTTAGTGGTGCATGGAGAAGGGATTATGTCATCCTCAAAAAAATTTTTTTAAAAAGGAACTCCTTATTCTTCACAAGTCCTTTCACATATTGAGATCAATGCTTTTGCCATTTCCACTTGGACTTGGATATTTTTTCTGGATAGAAGTAAAATAAGCCTAATCTCTTTTGCTTTGCCAACAGCCCAAGCATGGTATTGAAATACAGTTCTCGTGTAACTCCTAAGCCTTTTCCTCCCCCAGCTAAATTCCTCCTGTCTCCTCAGCCATTCCTCATGGTTTCTAAATCCTTCATTGTGTCTTCTCACTGCACATCCCTCATTTCTACCCAGAAGAAACTGAACTTTCAAGACCTAGCTTTGGAAAGCCTTTCCAAGCTCTCTGTGGCCATTATATACTCCGTGCTCTCTATTTTTTGTTCCCTTGCTCTCTGCCTCAAAGCTCCCATTTATGGAACTCTATATGCCAGCCAATGTGCCAAAGGTGTTACTTAGAATCTCACCAAATCATCGTCATAGCCCTATGGGACTGTTCTAATTCTATATTAATTTCCTAAGTGACAAAATTGAGGCACAGAGAAATTAAGTAGTTTGCTTACATCACACAGTGTATGAATGGTGAGGCCGGGATTCAAAATCAGATGATTAGACTTCTGAGTCCTGTCTCATAAGCATCACACTCTACAGCCTCAGTTACTCTTTTCTGTATCTCCAGAGTGCTCCTTGCCCAGTGCCCGACACATGGTGAACACAAATATTTGGTGAATGAATGAGTGATCTGTGGTCCTTTTCTTGCATATAACACCGTTTATTAATTTATTCCTGAAAATACAATTCCCCACATTGAAAACACTACCACAAGGGGCTTTGACTAGAAGAACTAAATGGCATATGTGGGAAGTCAAACAATGCCCCTCCAAAAGATGTATATTTCATAATCCTGTAAAACTGTGAATAAGCTGCTTTAAATGGCAAAAGAAACTTTACAGACATGATTATATTAAGTGTCTTCAGGTGGGGAGATTATCCAGGTGGGTCCAGTGTCACGAGGTCCCTAGAAGAGGGAGGCAGGAGGGTCAGAGTAGAGAGACCTGTTGAGAGAAGCAGAGTCACAAAGAAATGTGAGGATGGTACACTGCAGGCCCCAGAAATGGTAGAAGAGCCATAAGCCAAGGAGCACGAGTGGCCTCTAGAAGCTGGAAAAGGCAAGGAAACGAATCCTCCTCCCCACCCCCACCGCCTCTCTAGAAGGAACCCAGCCTTGATGATTGATGTTGATTACAGACTTTTGATCTCCAGAACTGTAGGAAAATTAAGTTGTGTCATTTTAAGCCAATAAAGTGTATTTTGTAGTAACAAACTTTAGCAGCAGGGGTAAGTAATACAGCATAGATACTTTTCTTGATGTGGTTACGATGTTTCTGTTAATAACAGCATATTGGTGTAGTCCTCTTGATATTAGGCACATTGTATTTTTGGACTGTAGGTAGATTGATAGATTCTCTCCACTTTCATTTTCTCCTTTAAAGCATCTTAGCTATCTATCTCTGTCCCTTCATGTTACCAGGCCTTCTGGGTTGTCACCACTATCCTAGTAACCGTTTGCTTTTATTGGTGCTGCCTTAGAGGTTTGTCTCTCAAGAGGCTCATTCACAGGAAATAACATAGTCCCCTACATACTTAGTGCTGCCTTCTATTCACAGAATCTAATATTACACTACTTGTTTGGACATAATTTTTTTAACCAAATTTCTAAAACATCTGTTTATGGGAGAGGAAAAAAAGAGTTATTTCAAGTCAAATCATGAACTATCTCAATTTCAGAGTGTTTCAAATATGGAAAATCAGTGATAGAAGGAAGTTTCTGATTTCAAGTTAATCATTGCATTTAGGATATGAAATATTTATTATTTTTCCTAGTTTTGCCTACCTACATTTTCATTTTATAAAATAACTTATGCCTTGTCATTCCTCCTATGAAACAGAGATATCTGCTTCACAGTCTTTTAATAATGAGTTCAACTTGGGAAGTTGGTATATTTAAGTTCTTAAACAATGTTTCCTAAAAGTATGTGATTCCTGGATTGGCAGCATCAGCAACTTCTGGGAGCCTGTTCGAAATAAAAATCCTTGAGCCATATGCTAGTTCTACAGAAACCCTGGGCTGGTGCCCAATAACCTGAATTAGGACTTGGAGCTACACCAAGTAATTGGCATGAGCGTGTTAGATATCTAAAGATCCTTTTTGGAAAAGCCACATCTCAGTGGATAAGAATCCTTGGATAGAAATTTTCTTCTGGCAAATTTGGAGTACATGCTTCCTTTATTTTAAGCAAAGGTAACGCTAGGTAAGGAAAATCCCTAAGGAAAAAAAATAAGCAAGAAAGATTATTTTCTGCATAAAGCAAATCAGAAATGTCACCTTTCAAGATGCTCTCAGAAAGTTGTCTTCTCTAGTTTCTTCCGTACTCTGTTTGTGTCTAACAGTTATAGTACCCTGATAAATAGTGTCTGTGTCTGCAAGTCTGCAAGCATCATCAAGGAGAGGCATCTGTCTGTTCACCACTGTTTTCCTAGAACCTCGCCAATGCAGGAAGGAGACACAGAGAACCTCAGTAAGCATCTGTAGTCTGAATACCTGTTCCTGTGGTATGACTTCTCAAGGCAGGAGCTCTAATGTCTAAAATTCTGCATGTCCAATGCCTCAAATGCTCCTGTACTGGGTATTTGGTGGGTTCTCAATAAACATAAAAATGAATGAATCAATGTTAAATTATATGTATTTATCAAATTCAATTTCCACTATTAACATGATCATAAAGTTTTGCTGAAAATAAGTAGACATTTGATGCTAGTGTAATTTCTATTGTACTAAGATTTTAACTGCAAAATATTTGACATTGTGTTAGTTAGATTGTGTTAGCTACTTCAGAAGAGATGAAGAAAAGCCAGCTGGCAAAAAGGTACAAAATTATTTCACATTAACCTGGATTTTGACCAGAACCTGTTTTTTTACATCTGAACAAAACACACAGTTTATAATAATGACAGATTATGCTACTTAAACAATAAAATGTTATATAATGCTAATAACTGGTTGGGTCTAAGAGCAATATTGTGGTGATTTTCTGATAAATCTGTCACTGCAAATTTGCCATGCAATTTTTTTCTAAGTATGTTTCTCATGAAGTAAGTGACATTCATGTCCAAGCTTTCATATTCATGGTTGATCATGAAAGGATAACAGCCCTTGGTTTTCTATGTGGATATACAGAGAATCAAAAATACAGCAATTGTATTTCTTTCTGTAACTGGCTTTGGGAGATAATGTAGTTTACACTGGAATACTGAAGAAAAGAGTCTTTCCCCCACAAAACAAGCATGTTTAATTTGTTTAACCATTACGTAAAGTTAAACACCAATCTTTACTGTTGTCTTGAAAATGCTAATATGTATTGTGTGTAGCTTCAGGTGGGGTTATAACTCACTCAATCTTATTTGTCCAGGAATCTTTTGTTCTTTAAACTCAGATTAACATCTCCCAAAGAAACACAGTTTGGGAAAGGCTACTAAATTCCAAAAACAAGTATCTGATCCATTATGAAATAATATTTGTAAAGAGAAGAAGTAGGAAAGCCCACTGGACCCTGCCTTACACTGTTTTTACTTGTTAGGCCTCTCCCTGGTGGATCTTTATTTTTAAGGACAGTAAAAGAACATAATTTCTACTAAGTAAATATAGAAATGGTAATATAATGGGAAATTTGAAGTTTAGTTTGAAAATTTTAAAAATACATACAAATGGATCACTATTTTATCATAAATCTAGAAACTTGGGAATTAAGTTATAGTCTTCTCTTCAGTTATTTTTTTTTCCCCTGTGTATATCAGGGTCAGTTGAGAGATTTCCAAGCAAAAGCATTAGATTCCTTTCCCTCTGCCAAATGAATGTATGTGCCAGGGCTTTGGGCCCACCCGACCTAGCTTTGAAACTGTTTTTGTTCCTGTTTTTGTTCTCTTCAAACTGTCTCAATAATATTTAACTCCCAGGTTTGTTACAATGAAATGTGATAATGAACAGTAAAGCCCCTCCTTAGTACTGAAAAAAAATGTACTTTCTGTTTCACCTGACCTCTCACATCTGTCTAGGGCTTTCATTCATGTTCACTCAACATGTGCTGCTTTTGCTTTCAAAAGACTGACAGAGGCAGAGAAGGTGGAGTCCAATGCTGTCTTTTGTTCTAGTGGGGTGAGGGTGGGGGGACGCAGGCTGCTCTAGGGAAAAGAAGCCTAAAACAAGTGTGGGAGATTTGCTCAAGACTGGTAAGTAAAAAAGTGAGCTGTGGATCCCTAGGATATCATTACAAGAGAGCTGCTCCAGGTGATGGGGTCTCTGATAGGGTAACTCAGGGAATGAATGTAGGTCTGGGGTAAGTGAAATAAACACTATGCAAAGAGGGAAACATAAGTGAATTCAAGACGAGAGGCTCAACAAGATGACGTTTGAAGACTTGCAGGACACCATTACTAAAATATAAGCTCCAGGAAAGCAAACAGTTTTGCCTGTTTTCCCACTGGCAAACTATTCCTAGGACCTCCAACAGTGGCTGGCATATAGCGAGCAGTGTATATTTAATGACTCAATGAGGAGTGTGCTAATGATATGAAGGATGGAAGTTCAGGTAAGATGGAGAGAAAGAAGGAGAGATCAAAGATGATTCTAAGGTTTTAAAAGTGGGAGGGTGATAAGAAAGCTTTATCAGTAACAAAAATGAGTAAGTTGAAAGAAAAACCTGGTCAGGGTAGAAGACTAAACATTTAGTTCAGGCTTTGGATTTGTTGACTCTGCTTTTTGTGAAATACTTTGCATACAGCAGATGCTGGCAATGTGGAACTGAATGCTCAGCAAGCAGCGGGATGTATAAGACTGAGAATTAAGAAAGCAGTCAGAGGGGTGCCTGGGTGGCTCAGGTCATGATCTCACGGTTTGTGGGTTTGAGCCCCATGTTGGGCTCTGTGCTGACAGCTAGCTCAGAGCCTGGAGCCTGTTTCAGATTCTGTGTCTCCCTCTCTCTCTGACCCTCCCCTGCTCACTCTCTCTCTGTCTCTCAGAAATTAAAAAAAAAAACCAAAAACATTAAAAATAAAAAAGTAGTCAGAGCTTGCAATAGAAGACTCCCAAGTCCCTCTATAGAAATGGTAAGTGAATCCTTGAGAGATCTCAGAATAAGTGTGTGTTGGGGGGAAGGGCAGCCCCGAAGGGCAAAGGATATGCACATTGTCTGAAATCATGTACAAATAAACTTATTAATAAGTACAAATTAGACCTAAATTTAAATTCCATCAGTGAAGTCAAGACTCCTCAAAATTTACTAGAATGTAAGCTGCATGGGAACAGGAATTACTATGTTTCCTTCACTTCTCTACACCTGCTTACCTTAGTGCCACATAGTAGACACACATATTTGTTTAATTAATGTATGTTTTATTTTTCTCTTCAGAGTGCTGCTTGCCCTTGTAGTTGCCTATTTTTCTATTAAATTATTGGGGTTTTCCCCCTATGAGCTCTTGGTAAAATAAGAAAATTAACCATTCTCTATGTGTTGCAAATATTTTTACCCAGCTTGTGTTTTTATTTCTCAGTATATCTTGCCACTTAGGTCTACATGTTTATGAAATCAAATGTATGAACCTTTTTTTTTTATGCTTCTTATATGCCTAGTCACTGCAAAATAAAAACACGATTCACATAGGCTTTCTTCTTGTTCCATCTATGTGGCTGTAAGGATTTTGTTTTATTTTGTTTTCACCCGATGCTTCTATTTTAGTCTCTACTGATTGGGGGAAAATGTGTTGCATAGAATGTAGAGTTGTTACACAGGCAGGGAATCACTAAGGTAGAGAGTTTGAATTTGTACCTAAACACTGATGCATTTTCATTTCGGGATATTAATCTCCTTTCCCAAACACATAAAAATAACTTTGCATCTTTTAAAAAATTACAAATACTATTTATGTACCTTGTAAAAAGTTGAAGTTATCAGATATATTTAGAATAAAAAGCAAAAACCTTCCTTTACTTTCTCTCTGTGTCCATAATTCCATTCTCTAAATCTCATGCACTCCTTATGGATTCATAATATATACACATATATGAGTGGTGCTTTCTCTGCTTGATATTAATAAATAGCATCTATGATATGCTACATAAACATTCAGTATATAGTTTCTTTTTCTAAATTTTAAGTCTATTTTTATTCTTTTTTTTTTTTTGCAGTATATAGTTTCTTAATGTAGAGTTTCTAAAGCCAATATACTATAGCTGTTATCACATTAGTGAACTGAATGTATATACACATTTATAATAGCTTTGCATTGGCTGCCTTCATTATTAAGACATACCACAGTCTAATTAGTCACTCTATTCTTGGGCACTATTTTCCTGTTTTTAAACATTATAAGCAATGCTGCTGTGACCATCCCTATTCATATTTTTGTATTTATATGTGATCATTTCTACAGATGGAGTCCTAAAAAATGGAATTGCTGGTTTAAAGGTGACATGCATTCATAGCAGACTGAAGTTTGGGAAATGTAGAGAAGCCTCTGTACCATTCACAGCTCACTATAATGACTCCACCTTGCATTCTGTTTCAGGAGTGCAATTGAAAATAGGTCCGTTGTTGTTGTTGTTCATTTGTTTGTTTAAAGTGTGAATTTCTGAACATGAAAATATAAAGTAGAAAAATATCTATAGTTTCATGTATGCTTTGCCCAGCAGTTCCGCTTTTCAGGATCCATCCAATAAAAACATTCTCATGAAGTGAAATAGCATAAGTTCAGTTCTATAAACCAGCTAAGAGACAAAGGGGTTAGCTAAAGTGTTAATTAGTGGGCTGAATGCTCCCAAGGAAAGTTACCTGTAATACTTTGACAGAATTATCAGTCACATGACTGGAGTAGAAATTAGGAGAGCATCTCCACAGATAGATCGGGAGGATGGGACATCTCTCTCCTCTCTTGGGAGCAGGGCCCACCAGCTAGGACTGTGGTCCAGGCTTCTAACACTTCTCGTAATTAAGAGCTGAGTAAGCTGCTCTGAGATGCAGTAGCTTTGCCGACTGAGCCCACCCAACTGCAGGAGGTGCCTTACCATCCCAGGGTTTGTTCTGGGAGCTACTCCGTAAACAGAAGGGTTGCCCTCTTCTGGACCAGGAAAACTAGGAGTCACCTAAGAGATCCTGTGTCTTTTCCCACCCTTCCTCTTTCCTGTTCTTTCTGACTTTGCTTGGCTTGAGGCCAAAGTGTCTTCTAAGAAGGAAAGTAATGGAACTTTAGTTAGGGTTTTGACATTCAAAACCGTAACAACCTTGTAAATTTGATAGCAATCACCACATTGCCTTCTAAAGAGGAAGTTCTACTTCATTGTTCTTTGAATGGTTTCCTTGACACCTTGATGGAACTCATTAAGCTCATTAACTTAGTTTTTGCCAATCTGATTTCTCCTTATTGTCTACATTTTCTTAAACAATTCTATTATAAAAAGATACTAAAATCTTTACACCTGTTTGTGGACTATTTGTATTTCTTCTATGAATTGCTTGCTTATGACCTGTGTCTTTCCCTCACAGATCCATAGAAATTCTTGATATATTCTGAATATGAACCCTTTTCATAATACTGTAACTGCAATTGTTTTCTGTCCGTCATCTTAATTAGAGGTTCCACCATAGAGATATTTTATATGTTTGTGTGTTTAGAACATGATGAACCCTAGTTCCCCCCTTCCACCTCCCCTCATTCTCCAGCTTGTGGAAGGAGAGTAAAATACAGTTCCTGGGACTGGGCGGGCTACTAAGAATTCTGAAACCTTGCAGGGACTAGTAGAATAAGAAGACACTGTTGTTTATGAAGTTGCATATAAGCTTTCTGATAGACCCGCATTGCTTTTTCAAGCACTCACAATATGGGGGGCAGGGCTGGGGGCGGAAATCAACACAAAAGTTATTTACATAAGTAAACCCAGAACTGAGATCCTGCTCTGAAATGGAGACACTGCAGAAGTTATGGCACTGCTTAGGAGAACTAAACTGCCTTTTGCTAAAGTAACAGTTTTCCCACGCCGTAGGCAGTCAGAGCTCTAAGTTAGGATTTAGACTGCCTACTCCCTGTTGCTTACTCATTTTGAGATGCACGTGTTCTTTAAATAACTGCTCACAGTGGATAAAACCTCAAGACAGCCAGGAGAGGCTGGCAGGGTCTTCACCTAGAGTGGGAGGCACAATTGTATGTGAAAAAGATTAGTTTGGTCAAAATCGGTCTTTAGCCAGGTTACTGGTTAGAACTGGACAACCCAAGCCTTGAGAAATGTTGGAAAAAAGAATATTTCTTTTTACTATTAACGTATAAGGGGATATTGTAAAAAAGTGGTCTCTTGTCACTTAATGGGTGTGTCTCTAGTCCTGGGGTTTACCTGAGGTGACTGTTCTGCTGAGGGCACAGCACTTTGAGGAGGTCTCCTCTATATGAAGTAGACAGTCCCACATCAATCCTAGCCCCAAAAGCCTGTTCTTGGGACAGGACATGAGGAACATGAGGATTTGGAAAGCAGGACTTACATGGGAATTGAGGAGGATGTACTAGTTTCTTTAACCTTTCTCTCTATACTGTACTGAATGGCACCCTACGGTAGTGTGGGGAACATGGCTTTTACTTGTCCCTAGGGATGCAGAGGCCATATCCTATGAAACAGTGTGATTTTAATTCAGAGACTGCATCATCCATAGAATCCTAGCAAATGCCCAGCCATGTATGTACACTGCCTAAAAATTCTGGTCTCAGTGGCCATTCATTTGAATCATAGTTCCAGTGTAGGCACTATGATGTTGGGCACATTGCTTAACCTCCCAACTCTGTTTCTTCATTTCCAAGATGAGATTATTCTAGCTTGCAGGATGGATGGGAGGAACACAGATGATACATAGGTGGTAACTGACTCATAGTGGGCAATGACTGGTAGATAATATTCTTATTTCCTGAACTGATGGGTTTTGTGCCAAGCACTATGCCAAGAATTCTTTAGATTATCATCTATTGTAATCCTAACAACCCTTGAAGATAGGTCATCTTATATCACTTTTACAGGAGACAAAAAGGAAGTAAACTGAGGCGAAGCCACTTGCTCAAGGTCAAAAGGCATGGCAGTGGAAGGAAGAGGTGGAATTTGACCTAGGTTGGGTGACTGCTGCCTTCTTGGCCACTACTATAAAGCAGCATAAAGGCCACCTAAGAATAGCAGATGGCTTCTCCCCTGAGCACATGACTTTGCAGATCCCCAAATCCTAAAAAGGACAGAGTGGATGAAGTATAACACTGGTTTAATTCTGAAGATCATGAACAAGAGAAGGGTAGTATGGAACTCAGGAGAAACTAAAAGAGCAAAGCAACCTCAAGGAAAATTGGCCTAGATGGGCAAATTCCCTAAACATCGTTCACTACTCTGATGTCCCAGGAGCCACCTTTAAAATTACAAAATTTGTGTGGGTTACTTCAAAGGCAATCCGTAGGAAGGGAAAGAGCTAGGAATGTTCTGAACACTTTCCATTTTTTGTTTGTTTTTAGTAAAACTGGGAAAAGAACAAAGGCTGCCTCCTAGAGCTGTTGTTAAACTTAACACAAATGCCAGAAGGTCCATCACATAGGAAGGGCTTTGTTTCAGTGCGGGGACACACTGCCACTTTGAATTATACCCAAGTCTGTGGCTCTTCTCTCTGGGGTCATTTGACGGCGTGTGATTACGATGCTTAGTATGCAAAGGCTGGAGCTATTAATTGAATGTTGCTAGACAATGAATTATTTCACAAACATTGAAATATAAAAAGTATGCGGACATTATTAAGAATGCTTTTCTCAAGAGCGCTACTTTAACAAGAAAGAAAATGCACATCCCATTCTTCTCCCTAAAGTAACATCTCCAAAAGATAAAAAACACTAACACATTCGTCCCTGAAAGGCAGAGCCCGGGAATTCTGGAGCTCTGAACACCCCCTCCCGTTCTGCTAGGGACCGAACCGCCGGCCTCGCCTGGTGTCACAGAAGTCCCCGGTGCGCCAAGCAGATGTGTTTACTCCAGCCGCCCGCCACCCTGGCGGGGAAGGGGAGTACCCTGGCCGCCCCTCACTTTCGTCCCGGCAGCTCTCCAAACACCACCAGGGCGGGATGGGAGTGTCTTCTTGGCTGTGGAACCTGATCCTCCTACCTTGTCCTGAAGCCACCCGCCGCTTACCCCCGGCCCTCCAGTCGTGGTGATTTTCCGTCCCAGACGCCCGGCCAGGGCGCGCGGCTGGTGTCCGCCCAGCCCGAAAGGTAGGGCTCGGCGGCTTCCCTGCCTCCCTGCTCCGGAGAGCGCGGAGCCCCCACAGCCCCGCTCTGCACTGCACCTTCCTCGGTGAACTCGGGGGCGGCCGTGGTCCCCGCGCATCCGGCGCCAGCAGCCCAACAGGAGCAGCGACCTCAAGGCTCCGGAGGCGCTCAGCGCAGCCGCCTGGGATCCGGACCCCAGCGGGCGGGCGGACTCCGCTCGGCGCCGCGCCTTCCCCGGCTCCCCCTGCCTGACCGGCGGANCGGGTTCCTGACCCGGATCCGGGCGGCCTGGGGTCTGTGCACCCCGGCGTGTGCGGTGCGGAACCGACAGCCCCTGCGCTCGCCCTACAAACCCCAGAGCGCTGCGTGCCCTTGGCCCCCCGGGTTTAGAGGGTGGGGGGCACCCGCCCAGTAGTGGAGCCGCGGGGCGCTTGGCCCCCCAGGGCGGGAGGAGGGGCTGCTGCGAGCCTAGAGGACCTGCTTTGGGACCCTCTTTCCTGTAATCTCAGGAGAGTTTGGGCACTCGAGTGTGACCAGGGTGGGGGCTCTTGGCTTACTGTTTGTTTTGGGGTTTTTGTTTTTGTTTTGGTAAAAGGGTCTATACTCGAACAGGGACTAGAGGTCTGGAAGGTGCTCGTCTTTTAGAAAAATTTCCAAGAAACTCTCCTTCCCGCCACGGTAGAACTAGACCTAACAAAACAAGCATCGAGGCAGTTTGGGGGAAAGAGCGGCGGTGAGAAAATTGCAGGGTTTGGGCTGCCGTTCGTTTTCAAGGTTAAAAAAAGAAGAGATTTGTCATTTTGAGGCCGCTTGCCCTAGAGTTCCCTGGAGATCTCAGCCTCTTTCTTGTGTGCTGTTATTTTGGCTTAAAAGAACATCTAGAAACGATTTCCAGAAACTAAAAACCCCAAACACCTTATAGGATTTAAGCAGAAGGGGCGGGGAGGGAGGTGAGGGGAGGGTGCTTGCTGTTAAAAGGTAATATTTAAAAGCTGCGTGTAGGAGTGGGGATGGGAGTGACATCGTGGATGCCATCAGAAACCACATTAACCGCAGATTCTAAACTGAAAAAAAGTCACATGCATCTGAATACTATGATGAGGTGGAGAGTTAAGCAAACTCGGCAGGACAGGCAGAAGCTTCTTTTCCTCTTTGGCTGTTGGTTCAGGTTTCTGATGGCTGTCTGTACTATCTATGCCAGAATGGATATTTGACTTTCTGGTCTTCAAAGTTCCTCTCCCAGCCACAGATGATGACCCTTTTAATTTACAGAGAGATATTAAGTATTAAGCGATATTAAGAGATATTAAGTATTAAGCTCTGGTTGGCTGCCAGGTTATCTTCCTTTTGAAATCACGTCAATTTGACCTTTGTAAATTGGTTTGCATTGCTTCCTTTTCTTCTCACCCAGGACTGCTTTTCACACCCAAATCTTCAAAAGAGACACTTAGCTTATTTTGTAGCCTCTTGTGTCTGAATAAGGCCAGTTGCCTCAGAGACACTTCAGATAATGGCAACTTTGGTTTATAAGAACTTTTTCAGACACTGATTGTGTTACCCTGATCTGGCTTCATGAGCGTCCTTAATTGTTCCTGGGGAAGAGGGAGGGAGAGAGGAAATATTTATTTCTTGCTCAATAGGGCTTCCCTGAAGCAATATTTTTACCATACTCCCTCAGTCGCAGAGTGTACATCTCCAGATAATGGTGGAATGAAATGAGACCATGTTGCAGTAGATGTGTTGGAAGTGTTCAATTTGTTCTTATGCCCCAAATCAATAAAAATCTTTGAGGCCCAGAAAGGAATGGACAGTATTGGCAGAATACCATTGAAAGACATACTGTTAAAAAAAAAAAACAAACCCAAAAACATAAGTCTGTCTTTTATGAAAATTATACTCCTTAAGTTGTCCAGAGTGAAGTGACAACTGCTTTCTTCTCTTGGAGATATTTCTGTGTTCCACATTGTGTGGAATATTATAGGAGAGAGGTGAAATAATGGCGCGTTTCCCATATTTCTCTGATATACATCCTTTGCTACCCATGCAGATTACCATGTGGCTTCCGTGGGAATGATGATTCCATCCAGGGTTGGGGGTCAGATATCTGTTTGATAGGCATTCTAGGTAATGCTTATATAGGAAGTGAAGAAAGCACAAAACTCATGTGGCACTCACTGTGATCCCCAGGTGTTCACATGTGTTATTTTATTACATCTTCCCACCAACTCTATGAGACAGGAATATTTAGCCCCCATTTTATAGTTAAAAAACTAAGATTGTCCTAGTTTAAGGGATTTAGAATGGATCACATGGATGTCTGTTTAACCTCTGCCTTCCACCATCCCACGAAGCCTTCATAGCATACATTCCTCGCAAATTCTTCCATTTTTTATACATATCATTCACCTTTGCCTCTCACACTCAAATTATATATCATACCCCCTGATCTGAATATACTTTCTTAATTATCCCTCAGGCTGAGATTCTTGAACAGGTGGTCTGCATACTTTATCTGCCTTTCCTTCTGAGAGCTTCAGACTTTCATCAATTAGGTATCTTCTATCTGCTCTGTATCTTTGACGGGCCACTTTGGTGTGCTGTGTCTGGCCAAATTCAGTAGGATGTGTTATCTCGAATAAATTGTGTTCAAAAATTCTTTTCATTCTGAATATATTTTCACTGAGGTTCCAACTCAACCTTCTTGCCTGGAAGAAGTCTTCCCAGGGCTACATCCCCACGTTCACAGTTGAAATTAACCTCTCCTGTTTATTGTAACTACAATGGATACCAGTACACATCAGAATTTCCAGGGGAATCCTTTAAGGGCTAAAACCAAATATATTTGTTACCACACCTTTCCTGTTTGTTGTAACTACAATGGATACCAGTACACATCAGAATTTCCAAGGGAACCCTTTAAGGGCTAAAAACAAATATATTTGCTACCACACTGTATGTTAATTATACTTCAATAAAGATGTATTTGATTTGAAGTATGCTTGGTGTATGGCAGACAATGGATACATTGGATATTATAGCATGTCAGGAGGAAACTGTATTTCTGGCTCTATATTAGGAGATCAGAAGTATTGTTTCCTTAGCATGGTGAGGTAGCAGCAGTTCTTTCCGCAGATGGTGATTCCCCAGCACCTAACAAGCAATAGGGCCTTAGACTTGGTCAGGAACTTGGCTGCCATACAGTCAGGCTAAGGAGGGGTGAGATTCTAGGGGTGAGTTTATGAGGGTAAAAGAAAGTAAAGAGTGGTAGGACCTGAGTCTCTTTCCCATGTGCATATTTCTTTTTCATGGAGACTTTTGGTCATCCAGTGGGGAATGGCCAGCTTCCCATTTACTATCACAGCCTTCTGCATTGACCAGGGAAGGGCTTTCCTCTTCTTGGGAAAGAGAGGAAGGAAAGCACCCAGCCCTTAGGAAATTTTTTTTTTATCATAAACACTGAAAAGCAAGTGAAAAGGTGCTCTTCTTCCCCACTCTCTCTTTTTGCCCTTATCCCTAAGACACAGTGTGCCTAGTAGCATGTAATGCTGGTCTTTGAAGGAGTCTAAATCTTGAGCTACCTTTATCTGATTGGGAATGGAAAGATCTGTAGGAGATGAGGAGAATAAGTCCTCCAGAGGAGGACATGGTAAGGAAGCTAGAGATTCTTGAAAGGGAGGAGGGGGTTACCTCCTGCCAGGTTGTGGAAGCCAGGTCCAGAGTTGCTGTGGTTGTGGATTACAGTCACTGTGGTAGAAGGCCGAGGTGATAAGGAAGCAGAGAGTGGTTTTGCAGTGTATCTTGGGTGGCTTTCTACATAGTCATCCGTAAGGTGGGACTTGAGATTCAACTAATATTTATTGAGTATCCGTTATATAATAGGAGATGTTCTCGGTGCTGGAGGTGGGGGTAGGGCACACAGTGTTGAGCAAGATAGAGCCCTTGCTCTTAGCAATCTTATGGTTTTGTGGGAAAGGGATCAATAAACAAGGTACAAATAAATGAAAAAAAAAAAACATCTTTCAGATACAGGCCAATGCACTTCAGAGTGTGTTAGGGAGTTTCTTTAGAGCAATCAGACCTCTGAGAAGTGGTTTTTGAACTGAGATGTGAATGATGAGAAGCAGCCGTCAAGTGAAAAGCAGAAGGAAAAGCATTCTAGGAAGAGGAAACAGCAACTTCAAAGGCCCTGAGGCATGAATGAATTTGGGGGTATTTGGAGAACTTGTAGAAGCAGAGGACTAAAAAAGGGGAATTTGGAGGAGGTGCAGTCAGGGATGTGGGAGGCAGTTTATATGAAGCCTTCAAGTCTTGGAAAGGAACGTGAATTGTGTTTTAATTAGAATGGGATGCCACCAGGGATTTTTAATTAGAGATTAAGTCAGTCTTCACCCAATGGGCATGGGCTTTCCTGTTTGTGTCTCTTAATTCTTCTCCCTCATTCACACACACACACACACACACACACACTTGCACATGCACATTCACCCTCAGCCAGCTTTACTTCCCTCTCTTAATTCGCCATCACTGATTTCTCCTTCCTTGCCCCAGGCCATGGCACAGGCATCCACCCAGAGAAGCAGGGCTCAAAGGACCCTGGACCCTGTTCCTCTTATCCTCTGAAATAAATCCATACACTCACTTAGTTTCATCTTTATGCATAAGACTGTCCGTCACTAATTCTGATTTCTCAACCTCTCTGCAAACTGAACCTGTAATTATCTCTAAGAAGTCCCTGGGTTGGCTGGTGATGTCTGAAACTAGATACTGAAAATTAACTTAATGAAGCAAATCAATTGCAATTGATAGCTTATGTAAGATAATGATTGTCACAAGAGGCAAAAATTTAAGTAATCCAGAAACCCTTGCCTTTTCCTGAATATCTGCTCCTTCTCTCCCAGGCTGACATCTACACAGCCTGTTATGGGAGGTTTATATTGTATTTAGAGTATACTTTCAGTGGAAATGTGCAGGATTCTTGTAATATTTGTCATGGGAATGTATTAATGTGTGAGAGATTTCATTTCTATTGGTCTCTGTAGATGATCTCAGAGTAGTACTTAAATCATGAAGGTTTATGTCTAAGTTGATATCTCCTAAGTTGATATCATTGGTTTATAGGAAATGAACAGAAGGTCCCAGCATTTTATCGATTATGCTTTGACTCTAGGATAGTTCCTCATTACCAGTTTGTTACCCTCTGGGTACGCACATTTCTTAGAGAGAAAGTTGTTTTTGAGATTCTTTAGCTAGATACCCTGTTTATTTATTAACTCACATACTTCATGTCAACTAATAATCATAACTTGAACAACTCACTTTTAGCTTTTTGTGTCTGTTTTTTTTTTTTCCTGGTTGATGACATAAAATACGGAATACCTTTCTGTTTGAGAGGGTAGTGATTACATCTTGTCTTGTTCACCCCTGTGTCCTCTGTACCTGGTGCAGTGTCCAGAACATTACAGATAGAACAAACATTTGCCAAAATGACTCAATCAGTGTCCATGGATTAACCCACAATGTTAACTTATTAGCTCAGTTGTAACATCTTTGTAACTATTATGATTCATTTTTGTAACTGTTAAGATTATCAACTTGTTATCTCAAAAACTTTACCCAGTGGAGAAAACAGGTGAAAGATTAATTCATTGCTGTGGATTTGTATATACTAATTAAAACTCTTTTGGCTTTGAAAAGATTTTCCTCTGAAAATATTTTAGTGTACTTATGTTGACAAGAAATAGACCAGTGTAAAAGTGCCATCAGATGGATATTTTCAAATTTGTTTCATGTGCAGTAAACTTTCTTCTATTTTTTTTTTTTTTTCGAGTAGGCTCCAGGCCAAACATGGGGCTTGACCTCATGACTCTGAGAGCAAGAGTCCCATGTTCAATCAACCGAGCCAGCCAGGCGCCCCAGTAAGCCTTCAGTATAGTTTCATAATTCATAATTTATGATGATTTAAGTTGGGTTAGTCAGGTTTGTGGTCATACTACTGGGGAAATAAATGTGTGTGCCAAAGATGTGAATAACAAAGTTATTTTCTTTTGTAGTAGTACATTTTTATATCCATGGTTTTAGGCACTTTAGTAGGCAGAGAGATGCATTCATTGTTCAACACTGAACAATGTTACAACACTTAGGATCTTTCTTAGATTCCTATTGACTGTCATTTAACCTAGTATGTGACACAAATAAATGCCCTGGGGGATAAAAAGTTCTCCTTGTCAAGATTGCCAGAGCTAGGAGGAATGGGAACAAGAGCCTGGCTGGCAAGAACTGAGAGATGGGGTGCAAGGGAGGGCCGACTAGGGGCTCCTGCTGAGACGCACAGGACAGAGTTTCTCACAAAGAATAATGTCTTCAGAGAGCATGCTCTTGGTTAATGGAGATATCCTGTATTCATATTTTAAAAATTCTAAATATTTAGGGGTTCCTGGGTGGTTCAGTCTGTTGGCCATCTGACTCTTGCTTTTGGCTCAGGTTATGATCTCATGGTTTGTGAGATCAAGCCCTGCATTGGACTCTGCACTGACAGCATGGAGTCTGCTTGGGANCTCTCCCCCTCTCCCTCTCTCCCTCTCTCCCTCTCTCCCTCTCTCCCCTCCCTTCCCTCTGCTCCTCTCCCCTACTTGTGTTCTCTCTCTGTAAAATAAATACAACATTTAAAAAATAAATACTTAAAGTAAAAATTCTAAGTATTTAGAGGTTCTGCCTTTTAGATATTTTTTTTTGGCCCACAAACACATGATGCTATATAAACACAGCCTTCTTGTTTCTGAGCTGTTTCTAAGGAATCCTTTCCCCTAACCCCATCAGATTTTAGTCCTTAGATTGGTTATCAGTCCTTTGTTTCTGACAGTTGGTAGAATTTTCTTCTTAGGAAATCTTCTATTGCAAATAGACTGGAACTGCAGAAGGTTCCATTTTTATTAAAAATAAAAAAAAATTAAAGATAAACTAGGGGTGCCTGGGTGGCTCAGTCAGTTAAGCATCAGACTTTTGGTTTTGGTTCAGGTCATGATCTGACAGTTCATGAGTTCGAGCCCCACACCGGGCTCTGCGCTGGTAGTGCAGAGCCTGCTTGAGATTCTCTCTCTCTTCCTCTCTCTGACCCTCCCCCATGCTTTCGTGAGTGCCCATGTGCTCTCTCTCTCTCTCTCAACAATAAAAAACATTTTAAAAAATCAAAATATAAAAGATAAATTATTAAATACTTTAAAAATATAATATATGAAACAAAATTAAATGCTTTTATTAAAATCTTGTTCAACCCTTTAGTATGTTAGAGTCCTTTATGGAATAAGGGATGGAGGAGGCAAAGATAAGGGAATGTGTACACTTTCTGCATTTAACATGGGGTCAAGGAATAAAAAGGTAGAGATTTAAAAAAAAATTCCCTGACATTTTATACATAATTTATAGCTACACTTACCAGTTGAAAATGCGTTACCCAGTTGCATTTAGACAAGAGCAATGAGATTGTAATCTAGGCATTCAACTAGTGTATAAAAGGATATTCAATTGCTTTTTAGCAGCAGCAATTAAATTAATTTATAACTTTATTTAATTGATACACTCTGAAAGTTAAAAGAACTTTCTGCTGTACATATAACTAATCTTTGTGAGATAGAGGACACTTCTTTCAAATTACTTTTGATATCTGAAGCCAATATTTTAGATAAGTGTCAAAGTAATTTAGCAAATTATTCTTGTTTGATTCCAGCTATGTTGCAAATAAATTCAAAATAATTGGATATTTTGATAAGCAGGTCATTAAAAGAGAGGTTTGCTTGCTGATCATGAAGTACCTGGATATGTTTTCTAAGCACTGACTTTTTTGGAGGACAAATCTAGGCTACAAATTAAAAAACATGTCTTTGGGGTGTCTGGGTGGCACAGTCAGTTAAGCTTCCAACTCTTGATTTCTGTTCAGGTCATGATGTCATAGTTCATGAGACTGAGCCCCACATCTGCCTCTACGCTGATAGCCCAGAGCCTGCTTGGGAGTCTCTCTCTCCCCCTCTCTCTGACCCTCCCCAGCTTTCTCTCTCTCTGTGTCTCTCAAAATAAATAAAGAAAACATTTAAAAATGAAAAGAAAATTAAAAGTGTTTTTACAGATTTGGTAGGGGTCTCATTTAATCATAAAATGGTATAATTACATCCTTTTTTAAAATTGAGTAATGACAAATTTATTATCATGAAGGAAAACAAGTGTAGCCAGCCATCTTAAAAAATGCCCCAACCACTGCTTCTCAATGTAGGAAGACTAAAACTACATACTGTTTTCACACAACAAATCCCATCTCTGTCCCCTAAAATTCCCGTAGTTTTGTTCATTAAAAGGGGATTTTAAAAACCCCCCAAAACTTAGCACTTTAGAGCAGCATTCAGCTTTCTTGTGAAATACTCAGCATCTTAAATATTATGTACATTTCTTTTTTTTTAATTTTATTTGTTTTGAGAGAGAGAGAGACAGAGAGAACGAGCAGGGGAGGGGCAGAGAGAGAAGGAGAGAGAGAATCTCAAGCAGGCTCTATATTGTCAGCACAGACTTGATGGGGGCTTGAACTCACAAATGGGTGAGATCATGACCTGAGCGGAAACCATGACTTGATGTTTAACTGACTGAGCCACCCAGGTGCCTCTCTTTGCTTCTTTTAGTAAGCAACAAGGCTTGAATAGATGTGTGTCAGTAAGGACTTCTCCAAAACGGCCTTTAAAGATAATCCTACAATTATGCCTTAAACTTATGAGTAAAGATAATCTACAGTTGGGGCACCTGGGTGGCTTAGTCGATTAAGTGTCCAACTTTGGCTCAAGTCATGATCTCACGGTTTGTGGGTTCGAGCCCGGCATTGGGCTCTGTGCTGACAGCTAGCCTGCTTCTGATTCTGTGTCTCCCTCTCTCTCTCTCTGACCCTCCCCTGCTCATGCTGTCTCTCTTTCAAATATAAATAAATAAATAAAGATAATTCTACAGTGTAATTTCTGTCTCTTGCAAATGTGTGAGATCTGAGTAGGAAAGATTTGGTATTCTGTCAGAGCCAGAGGCCTGTATCTCAGCCATCATCTGACTGGTTACTATAACAAGGGGACTGAGCAGGGGAGGTACTTGAGGTGCCTATGAGTGTCAGAATTGTGACATTTAAATTCCTTCTGTAGTTTACTAATCTGGTTGCCTTTTTAAAAAAATATTTATTTATTTTTGAGAGACAGAGACAGAGCACAAGTGGGGGAGGGGCAGAGAGAGGGAGACACAGAATCTGAAGCAGATTCCAGGCTCTGAGCTGTCAGCACAGAGCCCAATGCGGGGCTCAAACTTGTGAACCGCAAGATCATGACCTGAGCCAAAGCTGGACACTTAACCGACTGTGCCACCCAGGCGCCCCTGATCTGATTGCTTTTTATGCTGTTGCCAGATAGAGTTTTCACTTTCTTTGGTTTCAGTGTAGTCTTCAGACCAGTCGAGTCCTTGCGTCCACCACATGATTCTAGGGTTGTGGTTTTTTGTTTTGTTTTGTTTTGTTTTGATCCTGCTGGCAATTCTTCCATCTTTTCACAGGCAGGACACAGGCACTACAGATGTCTCCTGAATGAGTGTCATGCAACCCAAAATAGCTCAATTTACTGCCAGTGAATTGAGAACTGGAGGACTTAGCTCTGCACATACAGCAGCCCTCTACACTTCAGTACATCTTTGGCTTGCAAAAACCAAACAACTTTTCTGCTGGGCAAAAGTCCTCGAAAAGCAGCTGTTAAACACGCAATAATGTTTTAGAAAGGCAGAGTGCATGCCAAGCTAACCCTGCTTTCCGTAGTCGTTACTTCCTCCTCCTCAGCTGACTTGTGTAGAAAGCCATA
Organism: Crocuta crocuta; assembly: GCF_008692635.1. NCBI lineage: Eukaryota > Metazoa > Chordata > Mammalia > Carnivora > Hyaenidae > Crocuta > Crocuta crocuta. Next base: position 4,345,244 of record NW_027531917.1, on the reverse strand, counting down.
AAAGGAGGGGCACCTGGGTGGCTCAGTCTGTTAAGTATCCAACTGACTTTGGCTCAAGTCATGATCTCATCATTCTGGAGTTTGGATCAGGTGATGCTCTCACCATTCTGGAGTTTGAGGCGTGCGTTGGTCTCTGTGCTGTCAGCTCAGAGCCTGGAGCCTGCTTCAGATTCTTTTTCTCCCTCTCTCTCTGCCTCTCCCCTGTGTGTTCCCTCTCTCTCTCTCTCTCTCTCTCTCTCTGTCTTTCTCCTTCTGTAAAAATTAAACATTAAAAAAATTTAGAAAGCCATAAAATGATATCATCATATTCTTATGCAGAATCTTCTACCTGAGCTCTCTACCTATGACCACCAATATTTCTGCCTGTGTATCTTTTATAAGAACATTCTTTAAGCCTGGTTTTCGTTACAGAAAATTTTTTTCTGGTCAAAATTCCAGAGTTTCTCTAGCTGGTCTTTGAAGTTTTCTGTCATCTCTTGTTGCTACCTTTCTTTTTACTCTCCCATTTGAACTAGTGGTTACTGCAAGCTTCCAGTGCTTTAGCCCGGGATGTTCTGTTGACACTGCCTTTCTCCTTTCACTCCACACTGCCCTTTCCAAGCCAGATGGTAACCTGTGTTCATTTTCTACCCTCACAATTTTTAACTACATGACTGTGTAAGTTGCCTGCGGCCTCTGAGCATCACTCTCCTTATCTATAAACTCGACATAAGGCCATATCACAGTTATTGCAATAAAAGAAAACACATATAAATAGTTCAGCATAGGTTCTGCCAAGTATTATTTAATCGGTACTACTTGCCATTATTATTGTTATAACTATTATGATAGCTTTTATTATAACTCTGTTCTTTCTCAAATAGTTACAAATTAACTTTCTCCAGAAAGTCTTTCTGATCAACCTCATCCATCTCCAAATTTCCCTTCAGTCTGTTTCATTGTAGCACCTGCCTTCACTCTGGACTTCATTAATCTACTCATGTTGTTGTATTTCTTCATTCTTCAGTGAACAGGAACAAATGTTTGGGCACCTACGATGTGCCAGGTGCCATGTTATTTATTCTATAGGGACCCAAGGGCACATGAAGGGATGTGGTATATATATGTGCACGCACATGCATGCATAGGGGTTTTGGGTAGAGTTGGAGGTGAAAATCTGTTGGTTGAATAGGAGCCTTTCACAATAAACTAGGGTTCAGAAGTAAAAACTGCTCTATTCACATGTGCATTACAAATCTTAACATCTTTTAGCTTGAGTTTTTGAAATTGGTTTCCAATGTATGATAGTTGTAGTTATCTTTAGTCTCAAGACAGCTTTACATATGCTTTCTTTCTTAGACTCTCTTATCCTCATCCAGATGCAGGGTGAAGGTGGAAAGTGAAGTCCTCCTTGAATAGAATACCAACAGATGATTCCAAGTTATGCTGGGGAAGGTTGGAAGGTGAAGAGAATATTCCAGAAAGCACAAACAGAATGATCAAAGGTGCTGGGGCATAAAACAGTGTTGAGAATGACTAAGAACTGCACAAAGTTTAGTCTCTCAACCCATAATGTCCAAAATTAAGCATTTTAAGAGCTGTCACAGGAGAGAATGCAGGAGTCAGCTCAGTCAGACTCAGAGGCCTATGGCTTATGACGTTTACATCTCCCCATGAGGTTATACCCTGGGGGATGTAGCTCTATCTGGACAATTTATAACAGGCCAATTCTTCACATTGCTTCTAACTTTAGACTTGGATTTTACATGTGGCATGGAATACATCTCTTCCATTTGCTGCTTTCGTGAGAAAATGATGAACACGTTAGTTATGGTAATGTATAATTGATGTCGGAGCTCTCATTTTTAATAGCCCAACTATTTAAAACACAGAACTATGAAATATGTTTTGAGACTGCTGAAGCATGGGATTGTAATTGAAATTTGAGAATAGGGATGGATTTCAATGGGACAGAGACATCCTAGGAGAACAGTCAAGACAATCACTACAAATTCATAGCCTTGAAATGTTCAGTACCTTCTTAATACATTTTACACAACAGAAGGTCAAGTGCTTCAATTACTAGCTTCATTTTCTATAATTACATGCTTGATAATTTATATGTAAAATTTTGATCAATGTTTGCTTTTTATTTCTTTGTTTGCATTGCAATTAAGTTTTGTCTTCTCTTCACTCTTCTTTCTTAGGAATCATCTAGTTTTTAATATATCAGTGTTATTTGGAACTTACGCAATATCTAATGTTCGCTGCCTGAATTATATTTAATCCTAGAAAACCTTCTATGTTTTTACTCCAAAAATATGTTCTCTACTAATTCTGTGTTGTGTCCAGTATTTTAACGCAGTCCTTTGGTGTTGATTTCTCTTGCTTGGAGATTAAGCAACAGGACCCAGAACACTCTAACCACAAGTGTTTAAAATTCCCAGAGAAGAATTAGATGTGAAAGAAAAAACACTGGAGCTTACTTGAACTCTAATTAGCCTGAAAATGGAATGTGTGGGAGAGGTCTGCAAGGAGGGTGGAGAACAGAGGGCAAAGCAAAAAGTGTCCTAATGTGTTTATAGTACTGTGGAGGGGAGGTGTATCCTTATTACTTATAATTAGTTCCTGCTTATCAAACAGCTTTTTAATTATCATCCATGGATTTGGCTATGGAAGCTGCCAATCTGCCAGTTTGAATATATGTATTTGTTGGCCTTCACATTTTTCTCATTATAAGTAAATTACCTTAGCATTTCCGGTTATGCACCAGCCCCTAAGAGTTATTAAACAGCTCGGGTAAACTGGCCACTTGAGTGTCTGAACAGTAGCTGTGAGTGGCTGACTCACAGCTGAACAGTGGCTGTGAGTGGGTTGTTGCTTTTCCCAGACAGTGCCCCTCTCTGACGTTGTACTTAGGTTGCTAAGACCTCTGTTTCTTGGACAGCTCCAACTTCTTTGGTGTGATTTTTTTAAATTAAAAACTTTTTTTTAAATGTTATATTTATTTTTGAGACAGAGACAGAACATGAACAGGGGAGGGCAGAGAGAGAGGGAGACACAGAATCTGAAGCAGACTCCAGGTTCTGAGCTGTGAAGTTGGATGCTTAACTGAGTGAGCCACCCAGGCTCCCCTCTCTGATGTTTTTTTAAAGTTAAGTTTTCAAGGAAGGGAGCCTTTGCTTGCTCTCCAGGAATGCACTAGGAGCTCCCATCCTGTCGCTGCTTCCCTCCTTAGATGTAACCACTATTCTGACTTTTATCCCCATAGGGTAATTGTTTTTTTCTGTTTCTCTTTAACTTGAATTAACATCAGATATTCTAAATGGCTCTAGGGAATTTAGTCCTTCTGGCTGAGGGTGAAGCCTGGGCATTTCAAGAAGAATGTTATAGGTTGAATTGTGTCCCTCAAAAAAGGCAAATTGAAGTCCTCCTATCCTAGTACCTCAGGTTGTGATCTTACTTGGAAATAGGGTCAGGGGCGCCTGGGTGGCTCAGTGGGTTAAGTGTCCGACTTCGGCTCAGGTCATGACTTCACAGTTTGTGGCTTCAAGCCCCGCATCGGGCTCTGTGCTGACAGCTCAGAGCCTGGAGCCTGTTTCAGATTCTGTATCTCCCTCTCTCTCTGACCCTCCCCTGCTCACGCTGTCTGTCTCTCTCAGAAATAAATAAAACATTAAAAAAAAAAAAGGAAATAGGGTCATTTCAGATGCAATTAGTTAAGATGAAGTCATGCTGGGGTAGGGTGGGCTACTAGTCCAGTATGACTGCGGTCCTTATAGGAAGCATCTGTGTGAGGACAGAGACAGGGATACACCATGTGAAGATGGTGGATTGGAGCGATGCATATATAAGCCAAGGAATGCCAAGGAGTGGGAGCAGTCCTCAAGAAGCTAGAAAGAAGCAAGGAAGGATTCTTCCCTTCAGCTTTCAGAGAGAGCATGGCCCTACACCTTGATTATGGACTTCTAGCCTCTACAACTATGAGACAATGAGCTTCCGTGTTGGAAGCCACACCGTCTGTGGAACTTTGTTCTTGCAGCCTGGGAAACAAATACTTAGGGTCTGTGGTGGGCCTGGTGTCCTGAGCCCTCTACCAGCCTGCATCTCCCCAGGGCGCACCTGGCCGTTGCGCTGGCTACACCCTGTCCAAGCTGCTCCTGTCTGGCTCCCAGAGTGCTCTGTCTTGCTTCCTGGTTGCTCCGCACCCTGTGATGTGCCCCATAGGAAGACAGAGGTTTCGTTACTGTTATATGGCTTTTTCTTGATTTCTTCGCTAATGTTTTCAGACCAAGCAAGTTTGGTTTCCTGACATGCCCCAGGCGAAAGCCTTGCACATCAGCCTTTTGGGTCTCTACTGAGAGATCCTTACCTATCCTCCTGCGCCCAGACTGGGGCCACATCCTCCATCCGGTTTCTCTGGTTCCTCTGGTCCAAATCATCTTTGGTAGAAAAAAAAAAAATCAACTTTATTCTTTAAATGCCATGCTCTATTTTAGTTGGCATGCTGGAAATAAAGGTTTCATTTTGCTGTATGGAGGCATATCAAAGACCAGTTCTTATCTGAGAAAATAAAAAAAGCCCTCAGATCAAAAAGCGGCCCAACAATTAGGTTTTAGTAAGTAATCAGGAACTATGCAGAACATATTAGATGACAGAGTACTTTCTTTAGCAAAGGATTAGTTTTAGTCCGCCTTACAACTTATCTATTTTTTATTCCGGGCTGAGTTTCTGGTAGAGAAACCACAAGGATCATACTGTTGTAAAGTTCCCTGGGTGACTCCACAGACGCAGGCCACTTCCTGTGCTCTGGGCTCTTTTTTGTCCTTGCTTCACTGGGGATTTGCTGGTGGCTTTTGATTTACATGCTCTTAGTATGGACTCTGTCCCTTAATCTTGTATGTCCATAGCATTATGCCCCTTACTGTCCAGAAGCCATCACTTACTGCTACTACGTATGGGGAAGTCTTCAGGACATTTTTAAAAATCACAGACATGGGGAAGTTTCAAAAGTTTAAGTGAGCCTACTTTTGGTTTCTGGTCTACCTGTCTGGCCTTATTCTCATGTTAAGTAAGTCTCTTTCAACTGCTAGTTCCTGCTGTTTTTACTATATATTTCTATTTCTATTTTGCCCTTTGTGGAGGAATGCAAAAAAAACAACCTCTGGTTTTAGGCTAATCATGTATTCAGCACCATATGCATATTATGCAATAAAAATAAGAAAATGTGCACTTCAAATCTGTACTTAAGAGGTTAGAATGAGGCAGAAGGTTATGTTTGGTAAGTTTAATTGCCTATGTTTAAATGTGTGACTATATGGACTTGTTCTCTTGGCTCAGATACTCCTTATGTTCTGAGATCTTGTGCCATGGGATACATGAGTAATAAATATCTGTGTCGGATGGATGGATGGGCAGATGGATTAATGAATGATGAAACTGCTCCATCTTGGTCGGTTACTTTATTGAACTACTGGTAGGATAAATTTCAGTTGGGTACACAGTTGCCTCCTGAAGCCTGAAAGGATTTTCCGAAGCCCAGGAGGATTTCTTGGACTGGACACCGGGATCCAGAAGTGAAATCTCCTTGGCTTGTCTGTGGAACATGCTGAAACCTTTGGTTAGTTGTGTGAAAATGGGGCCACACGGTCTGATTCCATTGTGACCTCAGGGTGATGGAGTTACTTCTTTCATTGGAAACCCAGATTTATTTTTCTATTTACTGACTTGGGGATTGTGTATACTTCTTTGGAAATCATCTAGGAGGCTGTTCTTCCCTTCCCTTTCCCTTGCCAGTTTATTTACTGACTTGGGGATTATGTATACTTCTTTGGAAATCATCTAGGAGTTCCTCTAGGAGGCCTATCTATCTTCAAATATCCTTTTGCATTTTCTGGACTAGTTTATCTTATAGTGTGAAGAATGCAGTCATTAGTAAATTTATCCATATTTTGAAACATCTGCCTTTTGAGGTTTTCTCAGAATTCTTTATAGAAAATGATGCTAAAGGTGTAGGAATCCCATAGATGGGTCTTCATATATTTGTGACCTTGACCTGTTTATGCTTCAAAATAAAACTTGTTACAGTGGCCTTGAGCAAAAAGTTCCATTAATGTAAATAGATCATTGTTTATAGGTCTAACCACTTCAAGATCATTTTATTGCTTTGCTTAATTGTCTGTTTTATCAAACATTGACTGTGGCACATAGTAGGCACTCACCAATCCCTTGATTCTAAAGAAAAAATTGTTTATCTTTCTGTGATTGTGCCTTGGATTATTTTCTGGCCAGAGCACAGAACAAAGAATCCCAGAGAAATGTTTGTTTTGTTTATCTATTTGCTCAAAAGCTCTGAGTTTTCTGTCCAGTGTGGTGTGTCCAGGAGGAGAAAGTGGTTGTAAGATACAGACTGTTTTCTGCATCTACTTTCTCTTCAGTATGTTCTGTTTTCAACAGGATTAGTATAGATTCAACTTAACTAGAAATTTATTTTCTTATTTAAAATACTATTAACTTCCCCCTTTGAGAGAGTCATAGTATTTTAATTATTTAGTTATTTTACCTGACTTGAATAATCAAAGATTTATGTTTTTAGAGTAAACCCCATTTAAAAGGGAAATTTATATTTTACTTTAAAAAAAATTTTTTTTAATGTTTTATTTGTTTCTGAGAGAGAGAGTGTGTGAGCAGGGAAGGGTCAGAGAGAGAAGGAGACAAAGAATCTGAAGCAGGCTCCAGTCTCTGAGCTCGCTGTCAGCACAGAGTCCGACGCGGGGCTTGAACCCACAAACCTTGAAATCATGAACTGAGTCGAAGTTGGACGCTTAACCGACTGAGCCACCCAGACGCCCTGGGAAATTTCATTTTTAAAGTATTTCTAGCAATTTGTAAGATTCAGTGTCTCAGTAAACTATTTTATCTAGATTGAAAAAGAAAAAGAGACTTGGCTCCAAAGTAACATTCAGATAAGCAATTCTCTGAGAGCAACCTAAATGTCTGCTTGTAGGGAATTGATAACTTGGTGATCTATTTGGTTGATAGGATATTCTACAGATCTTAAAAAGAATGAACTAGACCTTTCTGCATCACATCAATACGGATGGACCTCAAAATCTAAAGTGTAGAGTGACAAATGCAAATTTCAGAACATTGTATAATTGTTATGTAAACGTGACGCATTACTTAAAATAAGGTCACATCCTATGTAATGTTTATGAATGTGTGTGTGTGTGCATGTGAGTAAAAAGTGGACCCACATGCACATGTTTGAATATGAGGAAAGTTCCACGTTGACCTGCTCCTGGGAAGCTCTCACGGCTCTCAGGTCCAGAATAAGGACCCAGGCAGCAGAATCCCAAGACCAAACTCTGGATGCCACCTTCCAGCTTTGAGAACTCGGACAAGTTGAGTTCTCTAAGCCTTTCTGTGTCCTTATCTGCAGACTTAGAGTAACAACGCTCATGCCAGTGTGTGGTCAGTGAGTTCCTGTGTGCGGGTAGGCATGCCGCCCACATTAGCTATTACTGTTTTCATCATTACTCTTATCAGCAGCCTCAAGTCTTCTGTGTAAAGTTTTCTTTCTCATCTCAGAATCTTTGCAAATGCTATTTCCTCTGCCCAGAATGTTTTTCATATTCATCCTTTTTCATCTGGTTAACTCTTGAGTGGAGTTTTCTGAGAATTTCCCCAAATTCTTCAAAGAAGCTCTCTGTTTTTCCCTAGCTAGGTCAGTTTTTAGCCATACCAATATTGTAACTTAATAATTAGCCATGACCTTCTTGCTAATACCTGCCTCTCTCTTGGATTATAAACTGCCTTTTTTTTTTTTTTTCCTCTTCACGACTTTATCTTTAGTGCACCGAACAATGTCTGGGATAGAATAGGCATTGAGAAATTAAAAAAAAAATTTTTTTAAGGTTTATATTTATTTCTGAGAGAGAGAAAGAGATAGTGTGAGCACGGGAGGGTCAGAAAGAGAGGAAGACACAGAATCTGAAACAGGCTCCAGGCTCTGAGCTAGCTGTCAGCACAGAACCCGACACAGGGCTTGACCCCATGAACCGTGAGATCATGACCTGAGCCGAAGCTGGACGTTTAACCAACTGAGACACCCAGGCGCCCCAGGCATTGAGAAATTTATTGATCACATCAACACTTATTGTAGAAAGTGGAAACTTTCAGAGTTAATTTTATCAGTAAATAAATTTGACTCACTTTGCCAAAAGGATTAACCTACTAGTACTAGGAAGTAAATCTAGGATTATATGATTTCATAAAAAAAAAAAAATTACATAAACAAATCACATGCATTGGTTTATTTGTAATAATATTATAAAGTACCCCAAATTAAGATTTGCATCATGTTTGTGAGTTGTCTTTAGAAAATCCTCTGATGGATAATAATATAAGCAGAAACAGGGACTTTCAAAACACTGAAGGAATTTTGATGATTCTGGATGGATAGTAGGGAAGTGAAATTTCAGGTCCAGGTAAATAATGCAAAGCCTTACATTGAAAAAGAAGACCACAAATTGTAGCCTTGGGAAACTTACACTCTCCCCACCTTTGGAGACACATAATTTTATAACAGGTCACTGGGAAAGATTTGTAGCCATGTTTTCTCCATTCTGTTTTTCTGTTAAATCTAGAATTATAAGTAGAAATAATAAGTAACTGCATTTTTTAATGCCGAGTGTCTATTCAGTCAGTCATTCATCAGTCACAACACAGTTATTCAGTTTTAAGTATTTGCCAAACTTGGAGTATGAGCATCATTTTTGATTTGTTTTGTTTTGTTTTGAGGGAGAGAATCCCAAGCAGGCTCCTTGTTGTTGGTGCAGAACTTGACTTGGGGCTTGATCTCACGAACTGTGAGATCATGCATGACCTGAGCTGAAGTCAAGACATTTAATTGACTGAGCCACCCAGGTGCCCCTTATTTTTTCTTAATGGAAGTAAAGCATCTCTTCTTTAGAACTGTTCAAAATTAGTTGTTCAAAAGTATGACGGGGGCAGGTACTGCAAGATACCAAGATGCAAACTTTGTAAAATTTTGGATGTGTGGACTCACAAACTCCTCCTAATTACCACTTAACTATTTATTAGTCATCTGCCCCCAAACCAAGGCTGGAGAAGGACTTTTGAAGTCATATGTTTAGAAGACTCTGTGCACTTTGGGGAACATGGGTTTAAATACGTTTTAATGCTTGTAATCAAGTGATATCCTTGACATATATATGATCCATGATCTTGACCCACAGTCTTGGCATCACCTGGCTGGTTGCTTCAAATGCAGATTCTCAGCCCCCACCCCAGATCTACTGAATCAGCATCTACAGTTTAACAAGATGCTCAGGTGATACCAATAGACATTCAAGTTTCTTAAGCACTACTGTCCAAATGTCTCCCAGGTGATTTTTAGGACAAAGTAACTTTAGTAACAAGTGACTTTATTATCTGACCAATCAACCTGTATTATCTTTAGGCAACCCAAATATTAGCAAGTTCTCTCCTACTGAGCTCAGAAATAACTTCTTGAATATTGCGTTCACTGGCTTTGGTTTAACAACCTGCCCCCTCATCCTGCAGCCTTCAGAACCAAATTAATGCCTCTTCTTCATGAACATCATTCAAACATGAGAATGTGTGACCTTGTTTCCTCCCTTAAGTTAAGCTTCTCCAGGTGTAACTATGTCTCCATCCCCCGAGCCATTCTTGGTGTGATACTGTTTGGGGTTTCTTTACTAATTATTCAGACTAGATCATTTTAAAGGATCTTTCCAACTTCAAAATTGTGATTGCTCTTTTACTTCAGCTACTAATAAGTACTATTGGGTAGAAGATGATAGAAACCCAAGAGCTGTACTTTATTTGCATTTAGGGAGTATGACTCTGGGGCACAAATGTATAGTCATCCCTAATTTCCTTAGGCTCAAAATTCAGGTTCATGGTAGAGACTTCCATTATAATAATAGCTACTAAAGAGTACTACTTTGCCTTTCTTCTAATTTTTAAATGCATCAATTACTTCACATTTCCAAAGTGAAAATAAGCATTTTTTGTCTAGAAATTTTCATTTTCAAAGAAAAAAATTTCCTGTAATCCACAACTCAGCACATCAATGTATTTCATTTCTCTCCAGTGTCTTTTGGCAATATGTCACACACACATAGAAATAATCTTAGTGTTCTCAGCTTTTCAATGTTTTCCTTCTTTACTTGGTAGAATCTAAATATTTTTATGTTTTTCATAATAGTTAAGCACAAATATTTCCTTATTATAGGACATTAGAGTTCATAGTGGCTTCTGAAATAAAGTATTTGCCATGTTTTTGTTGGTTTTGTTTTTGTTTCCTAAGAATTTTTTTTAATAAAATATTTTCTACCAACATAAGTATACAACATGCAATCTTCGTTTTGTTTGTTTTTGTATCAGGGTTAGTCTTGTGTAAGAAAAGCTGTAGCAAGAGGCGTCTGAGATTTTTTGCAAAGTTTTCTTGAGACAGTAGCCCACACACAGCACATTCTTAAACTAGTTTGCTCTTCGCACGAATTTCTCCATGCTTCCTTTCCCCTCATGTCCTTCTAGATATTTTAATTCTTCTTGACCTCCTCATTCCCCTGTCTCCCTTCCCTTCCTCCTCAGAGAGTTTTCAGAGCAAGCGCAGTCTCTCAGTTCTCTCACCTCTGTATTTAACAATAAAGCTGTGTGTATGTGTGGGGAGAAGTGGAAAATAAGACACATGGTTCTTTCATTAGCAGGCTGTTTTGGATTCATTGAGCTGCATGTGTTATTTTTTTTTTTTCAAGGAGTCTGAGCTGGATCCTGTGGATAGCCAGCCATGAACTATAGTATGTAACATAGGCTGCTGGTTTTGCTCTTGGGTTTTTTTGTTTTGCTTTTTGGTAATTTCATCATCCTGTAAAGCATTTTGGGAAGGGTCCGCAGTGAGTTTACCAGATGTATTCATTAAACATTTTTTAACGGCTTAAAGTTTTCCTTGGGCAGTTAAGCCCATTCTTAACAAGCATGCTATGTTTGTATTTTACTTCAGCACTTGCAAGTGAGGAAATAGCACCGCCCTTTGTCGTGAATTATTTCTAGTGGAGAGGCTCCAACAATTTCGCAGACAGACTCCTGGGCCTCTGGAACCCGTACCACATCCTTCACATTCAGGAGCAGAGAGCCTTTGGGAAACAGATTCCTAAAAGTGGAGGTAAGCCAAGGCAACACTACCACTGTCTCACACTTTTTAGATGTGAGTGTGAACACTTGAAATGTCCGTATACAATGTTGCTAACTCTAGCAGATGACTTTCTTTTTTGGAAGAGCACAAGTGGGGGAGGGGTAAAGGGAGGGGGACAGAGGCTCTGAAGTAGGCTCTTGTGTTGCAGGCTGACAGCATGAGCCCGATGTGGGGCTTGAATTCATAAACTGTGAGATCATGATAGGAACTGAAATCAGTCACTCAACTGACTGAGCCACCCAAGTGCGCTTAGCAGATGACTTTAAAATACCATTTTCTTCTTTGTATACAGCTGCCTTAATTTATCTCTTATTAGTTCAACATGTGGCCAGAGGGCCTATGAGACTCTTAAATTAACCAGTGACTGGTCAGCATTTCCCAAACTTAAGCTATGGAAGTAGTAGTAGTAGTAGTAGTAGTAGTAGTAGTAGTAGTAGTAGTAGTAGTAATAATAATAATAAATATATATAATTATAAGTTTATTTAAGTAATCTCTATACCCAATGTGGGGCTCAAACTCACATCCCCAGGACCGAGAATCTCATGCTCTTCTGACTAAGCCAGCCAGGCACCCCTTAAATGTTATTTTTATTCTCAGTGTGAATAAGTCTTGTTTGGGACTGTTCTAATTCAGTATAGAAGGGAACAAGTAAGAAAACGCTGAAGTTAAAACTAGAACATTACATGCAGCACAGCTATTGTAGAAACTGCTGTTAAGCTGTGTAACCTTGGGCAAGATGCTTGCCCTCTCTGGGCCTTGTTTCCTCAATAGAACATACTCTAGTTCCCTCTCTGTCCTTAAATGCTACAATTAATTGTATTAATAATAATTGTACTGAAGTATCTAAATATAATTTTTAGGCATATTCTCCTTACCGTTTACAAATTGAAGATTCATTTCATAAATTTATTCTGAGATCGCTGTGGAGCTCAAATGTGCATCAGGAATCAGCTCCATGTTTTGCCCATGCATCTATGCAGTATTTCCGATTGGTTGTTCTACTAGCAAATTTGTTATGTTACTGTTTGGTTTGACAATGGTTTTGTGAAGGGCACCCATTGGCTGAGCACATTATGCTTTAGTGATACTGGCACATTTGGACATTTGCAATGGTTTTGGCATTTTGGTCCTTGGGACTCTCTTGAGCTCTTCATCGTTCACACCAAGACTATTCGTGAGTAGCTTCAGCACCCTTCCCCAGTGTCCTGGGCTGCTGGGCTTGCAAAACTATTGAGCACCACAAACTGGATGTATGGCTAGATCTTCAGCTTTCTTATTTCCAGATATATCTTAATTTAAGGGGAATCTGAGCTGTAATCATCTTACTGATTTGTAGAACTGTCTTTCCTGCCAATCTTTACATCTCTCGGCATCACATGGAAATATTTTGACTCTTTATAGCATAATAGTGGAGAGCATGGATTCTGGTGTGTGCCTGTGTTCAAATTCAGCTCAGCTCCTTACTGCCTGGGTATTCTTGGGGACGTTAGAATTTCTCTGTGCTTCAGTGTCATCGTTTGTATGATAGGAATGACAGTAGTACCTTAAAGAGTAGTTTGAGGATTAAAATAAGTACATTTCTATTTTAAACAGTTCTATTATGTAAACAGAATATTTAAACTATTTTTATTACCATCTGCTGCAGTATTTTATTTCTGCCTGCATCCTCTGGGGCTGACAGATACTCAGCTTTCCATCCTTACCTTGTTAACATTGCCGATTGACTCTGGTACTGTATTTCCTTCTGAATCTAGAACACAAGGCTTGAATCCTTCTCAACAGGATAATGGTGCAAGAGGCAACTATTTGTCAACTCCGGTTTATTTGCAGAGTTCTGGATTTTATTTCTTGCTTCAAGACATAAATTTGATATGCTGCTTACAAGTCTGAGTTGTTTGTTTTTACCAAAACTCAAGAGCAGTTTTCTTATGACAAACATAAGGTTGTATCTTCTACAACCAGAAATAGGGTCTCATTGTAACATTAGTTTTGCTAATGAATTACTACTATCTTGAATGCCTTTCATTTTTTATTCAGAAGCAGATGAATAAGCCTTCCTACCTACTTTGAAATATTGAAATGAATGTGCAGAAACAGCTAGCATAGTAATGAAAGTTTAATCTTTTGAGGCTATTGTTAGTACAATGTCATTAGTCCTTTAGGGTGTTTGCCAGGATGTTACAAAGTTTATTGTTTTAGTCAAGGGTTGGTATATGGGTAGCTGATATTTCTTAGTTTTAAATGGAGAATTAGAATAAGGTTAGAAGAGTCCTTCCTATGGGCCAGACTTTTACCCAAGTGCTTCATATTTACTCCTTATGGTATCTCTATTAGGTGGTATTATTCTTTCCATTTTACAGCTGAGGACACTGAGATATAAAGAGGTTAAGCAACTTCCCAGGGTCCTATGGTTAGTCAGATATGTAGAGTTGAGACTCAGACCCATGGGGTCTGATTGCCACGCAGGCAACCTTAACGCCGAATTAGCCTGCTACCTGCAAAGATTAAATTGCATGAAGAGGAAGATGAGAAGAAGGAAGGACCAAATTATAGAAGTCTTAAATGCCAGGCTAAGTGATTTTGTGTTTATTTGGCAGACAATGAGAAGCCACTGAAGGCTTTCCTGTGGGCGGGGTGACAGAGTAAGAGCTGGGCTTTAAGGATTTTACACCCGGTACAGCAGGTGAGCTGGTTTAAAGAGAAGGGAGATTAGAGACCATTGCTAGAAGCTGAGAAGCAATGAGCACGTGGGTTTAGAAACCAGGATTAAGATAAGAGCTTGGGAACGCCCATAAGTGGCATGTCAAGGAGGAAGAGACCTAAACACGAGGGTAGAGAAGTGAGACCCAGGCCAGTGAAGTGCCACCTAAAGGAGGTGGTTCAGAAATTGAAAGCCATGGAGGCTGGAGAGGACTGGAACAAAACAAAGGCGAGTGGGTTGTTACTGCGCACCCCCCATGAGACTGGAATTGTGCTGGAGGACAGTCCATGTTAGGATGCACTGCGCTAGTGATTCTGCTCCTTGTGAGTGAGGTCCCCGTGGGCACGCTTTTCAGTTGTTCTAAATCCTGGCTGTTTCTTCTGTAATATGGTGACATAAGACCTTTCTTTGTCAACATGCCCTGGACTCTTTCCTGCTGTAAGATCTGTAATTCCAGGGTTCAAGTTGTGAATTCCTTGATCGCCTACTTGTAGGTAGATAAGCTGTTGTAAAGGTTTGGCTGGTGATTCAGTTGCCATTTTAGGCAATGCAGAATGAAACGTGTGTCCTGTAGATATAATGACAGGAGTCATGTATATTTCCTGTTAAAATTGCCAGTAGTATTGTAGTGATAGTGGTAGTAAGTGGAAGACTAAGACTGAAAACAGTATAGGACTGAAAACGTGTAGGGAATTTACAAGGCAACCGCAAATACTCCCTAGAATGTGAGGGACATTTTTCTCAAAGCCGCTTACTTTCCGGAGAGAATCTGACTAGTTTTTTCAGAGAGTCTTGTTGATTGGAAAATTGAAAAGATCAAGTCTAAAAGACTTTTAGAAGAGATAGCAAGGAACTTAGAATGAACTTCCAGTTCCTCTCAGAAACCCTTTGTGAAGCTCTGACCTTTTCCATTAGTACTTCTCAAACACACAGATCATCTGACGGTCTTGCTAATGCGCAGATTTGGTTCTGTGGATCAAGGGTATGGGGCTGCGATTCTGTATTTCTGTCAAGTTCCCAGATGAGGCCAACACTACAGGTCCACAAATCCCCCTCTGAATAGCAGTATTCTAAAATATATTTTAGGTCTCACAACAGGTAATCATACTTATTTTGAAATTGTGTAACAGTTCTCTCGTCAGACTGTGAGCTCTATTTCCCATGTCTGGCAGCACATACACATAATGAGTGCTGGATATTTATAATCAATTCTTCCGTCAGTGGTTTGTATTATTCAGAGGTATCAATAACTAAATTGTTATGGGTGGATTTTTTTTGTGTGTTTTTGGGTGTTTTTGACTGAGAAATTGAAGCAAATCTGTTCGGGAATAGGCACCAGAATACAATATAAAAGTTTTATCTAAAGTTCAGCAAACATTCACTGTATGACCCATGAGAACATAGGCTCATCCAAAGACTTGTACTTGAATGTTAGTTTTACTAACAATAACAACAACAAAAAACCCTGTAAAGAACCAAACATCTATTACCTGAAGAATTGATAAATAATTGTGGTATAGCCATATGATGGAATACTACTTAATTAGAAAAAGGAATGAATTCCTGGCACAGACAGCAATGTGGACCATTCTTTCAAAAGCATTATACTAATTGAAATAAGCTAGAAATAAAATACTTATTTATGATTCTATTTAAATGAACTTTTAGAAAAAGCAAAAGTAAATTGATAAACCGATCAGGGGTCAGGAACTGGGGAAAAGGGAGTTGGCAGTAAAGAGGAACCTGGGAACTTGGGGGAGGTTGATGAAAATATTTGATACGATTTTGGTGGTGGTTATGGCTAAGACTCCTCACATTGTACACCTAGCAGTGAATTTTATTATGTAAAAAAATTTATCTCAAAGTTAATTCAAACAGCCACAATCATTAACTTGCTAAGATCTAATATTCCTTGAAGGTATCTTATCGGTGGGTATTAATATAATGAAATAAAGAAAGTTTCCACTCTGGGAGAGAAATGGGTCTCTGGGAGAAAATATGAATAAACAGTAGGAATACAAGAAGTTTCCATAAAAGCTTCTTTGTGTATGTTCAATGTAGCTGAATCTGAAGGGAGAGATCTTGAAAACAGGAACTTCAGTTCATTTATTTTTAGCATCCGGTATAGTATGCTGTTTGCTGAATGATTTTAGTGTGCCCACTGTGCTATTAAAAAACAAAATTTTGCTGAAAAATCATTTCTATGCTTTTTATATTCGTTGCAGTGAGCACACTCAATTATCAGGGGAGCATTCAGTCATCTGCTTTGGCAGTGATGGCTTAGCTTTAATTAGGTAAAAAGATCTGTCTACATATGCTAAGAATGCAATCTGGCAAAAGTACTGACTTTCTTGAAAGACTGAAAGAGAAAAGCACGCGCGTGTGTACATGTATGTGTGTACAACTAGCTGCCTGTTGTTGTGTTAGCCAAAGAATTAGGGGAAGAGGAGAGAAAGTTAATTATACATGTTCTCCTTTTGCCATGTAGAAAAAAAAAAAAATCAGCCAGAATGTGAGGCAACTGGGTGGCTCAGCCAGTTGGGCATCTGACTTCGGCTCAGGTCATGATCTCAGGGTTCATGGGTTTGAGCCCCACGTCGGGCTCTGTGCTGACAGCTGAGAGCCGAGAGCCTGCTTCGGATTCTGTGTCTCCCTCTCTCTCTGACCCTCCCCTCCTCCCTCCCTCCCTCCCTCTCTCTGTCTCTGTCTCTCTCTCAGAAATAAATAAAACATTAAAAAAAACTAAAAAAAAAAATCAGCCAGAATGTTTACAAGTGGTCCAATTTGTTGAAACTAGGCGGGGGGGGCGGAGAGGGTACATAAATCAAATTATAATTTTCTATTTATTCGATAATGTCAGATTTTTTCCTCCCTTAATTTGTATGAAATAGTAGTAGTTCAACATTTTCAGATTTAATACGGCTTTTTCAGGCATAATATGGCATATTAATTTTGGATATGCTACTCTTTATTCTTTAATTATGGCTTGTTGAGAATTTTCAGGTCCTTCTGGCAGAAATCCCATTAAGACTACTGAGTCTTTAAAATTTATCTTTGTAAATTATGAAGTGAACATTTTTTCATATTATAACATTTCTAAGTTAGTGTATTTTAATGTATACATTTAATGTGTATCATTCCCTTGTTTTACTTTAAAAAGGGTAATAAGTGAATATAAAGTTAATGATATAGTTAAAAAAAAACAAAAAACAAACCCAGTGGTTATAATTTCCCATAATGTGCAGTTTAAAAGTTTTCCATAATGTACAATTAAGCTCAGATCTGGGTTTGAATTCTGGCCGTTGCTCTGGTAATTAAGCATCTGTAGCATGGGGATGATAGATAATTATTTGCTTTCATTATCATGTATGAAAAGGGCTGAGTGTACTGCTGGGCATTTAGGAAGTACTTAATCTGTGCTATGGTTTACATGGTCAACACCAAAGATCCATGTTTTTTATATGTTCATGAGGTATTCTTTGTATGTTCACGAGGCTACCAGACACATTTGGATCGTCCGATTAGTAATAAGGACCACACTTAAAGGAACAGTAAATGAGTTAGAGGACTGAGCCCTTTGCATAGGTCACTGTAGGGTCTTGATTGTCTATGTTAAGCCTTGGACTACATTGAGATGGCTGGGACTAGGAAGCTTAAGGGGACCTATGGAGCCAGACCAAAAATTCTAGATATGAATGCATAGCTCGAGCTGGAGCTAATGCTCACATGGCCATGTGATTACAGAAAACGGTCCTAAACTGAGCAATAAATATAAAGAGGAAGGCAGGCATGATATATGAACTGTTGCCCAAGTTCAGACAGGCTTGGGTGTGTCAGTGTGAGCTGAGGACCGGTGGAGACCTAAATGGAGAAAGAACTCTCTGAGGGCTGAATGGACACAGGCTGCCAGCTGGACCACTTGGTAAAGCTGTGGAGGTGAGCCAGGAATAGGGGCACCTGGCCAAGGGAAAAGTTGTGGCTGAAATCCTGCCCGCGCCAAGCTATGTGCTCACAGGGCTGTGGGGAGTCAGAGAGGATATCCTTTTCTAATATGTACAAAGATGTAGGTTGTTGGGTATTACTGTTGAGTAGCAGTGCGTGCAGTTTGAGGCAAGACCAAGCCTCAACAGGCCATCTGTCAGTCACTGAGGCAGCGGAGAGCATAAGGGAATACAGTGAATGAGGGCACGGTTTCAGATCCAAGTTACTAAAAAACTGGAAGTTAGGCTGCGGAGTTGCTGGGGTGGCAGAGAGAGAGGAGAATGCAGACTTTGAAAAACAAAGGTATCATTCAGTGACCCGGCAACAGAACTCCGGCCTGGTGAAGGAGATGGCCAAGGTCAGTCTGGAATCAGCCGGAGGCTGACTGAACTTGAGCTGCTACTCTGGAGCTCCTCAGGCTCCCTTTACTTGAGTTGGGGTTGGTCCCAGAGCTTGGGGGTGGTACTGAGGCTATGGAAAGAAGGGCATTAGGAAGAGTGTGCAGCCAGGTGTAGAGGAAATGTCAGAGAGGTGAGGTGGGCTGAGTCTGTGTGCTTAGCATCTGGAAATGTGAACATGAAGGATGTTTCTTTGTGTTTGATATTAAGATACCCACAGGTTTTGTGTGTTTGAATAGAACAATTATTCCAGAATTATTGTTGAACATGCTTCACTCTAGCTGGCTTTTGGTAAAACAAACTCCTTTGGGTTTGAGAAAGCATTTAAAGAGTCNCCGCGAGATCATGACCTAAGCGAAAGTCGGACGCTTAACCGACTAAGCCACCCAGGCGCCCCTGCCTGTCTTTATAAGTAATGCTGTCAAGCTTCCTCTGGGGCTCAGGAAGGTGTTTGGAAACAAGCACCTTCCTGTTCGCTTCTCAGACATACTCGAGTTTGAGAGTCNTAATGCATGTACTGAAATCCAGTAAAATGAGTTGGCAGGAACAAGGTTGGCAGTAATAGGTTTTGTTTTAGCCCAATGTGGTTTCTCTTGATTCTAGCAATCCCTAGAATTTGTACTGCTCATGGAGCTGGTAGGATAGACAAACCAGAGAAATGTGTAATGTTTAGTCTAGTATCAAAAGGATGGGCCTATGCCCATTTATGAAAGCTTACATCAGGAGAGAGGTGGTATACTGCATGGGCCCTGGTCTGGTAGATAAGTAACAAAACTAGAACTCCAAGCTTATCAGCTCAGGGAAGTTACTGAAGAAAACAGAGCTTCAGTTTTCTTTAGAAAACAGTTGTGTTGCTACTTCCTTCACAGGGTGGTTGTGAGGAGTCCATGAGCTAATGCACCTAAAGCATTTATCACCAGTGTTGGCACGTGATGAGCACATGCTGAATACTCCTACCTTAATGATTCTAATGAGCCATTATTCATTGGGCATTTGCCATGTGCTAGGCATTTCTGAAAACGAAACAAAACAAGGCTTCTAGTTATAGGATGTGTAACTACATTCAACAGCTATCTACTTCGCATCTTCTGTGTGACAGGTATTGTTAGAAATGATGGAAAGAAAATGATGGAGAAGACAGACTACCCTGCTCTTCTGGAGCTCCTAGTCTAGTCAGAATAACTCTTGTCATGTCTGTTATAGTCTCTGTATGTCAGTAAACCCATTGTTGTTTTGTTTTGTTTTCTCCATGGTTCTCTTGAGTATACTAGAGCAATGGTTCTCACGCTTCCGTATGCATGAGAATTATAATGGAGGGTGCTCGTTTTAATGTACACTCCTGAGATCCAGAGATTCAGATTAAGCAGGAGCTCAGGAATAGGTACATTAACAAGACCCCATCTGGGGCTGACCCTTGGGTCTGCCAAGATCACTTTGGGACATGCTGCCCTTGAGATTTTTCCCTTTCATGAATATCTGAATTTACCCTTGGGGAGCTTTAGCCGCCAAAGGAGCGCTGCCAGGCAGTCATAGATTACAATTCTCTTTTGGGTTCCCTCATGCTTTTTGTCTTGAGAGACCAGATGACCCAGGAATAGAACTGCGAGGAAGAAATGCTCAGACCTTAAGTCTATTTCTGTCTCTTAAACTGTGTGACCTAGAACAACCAACCTCAGAAACTTTTGGTTTCCTCATTCCTTAGGAAGGTCATACTTGTGCACCATTTATCAAGCTTGGTTTGAGCCTTAAGTGAAGGAAGGGGCATAAAAGCATTTAATGAAATAAGATGACAAGACAGACTATCCACACAAATAAGATAAACTTGTTAAGGGAGGGGTCCCTGGGTGGCTCAGTCGGTTAAGGGACTGACTCTTGATTTCGGCTCAGGTCATGATCTCCCAGTTTTGTGATTTTTGAGCCCCACAGTGGGCTCTGTGCTGACAGTGTGGAGCCTGCCTGGGATTCTTTCTCTCCTCTCTCTCTGCCCTTCCCCACTTGTGCTGTGTCTCTTTTTTTTTGTCTCAAAATAAATAAACATTAAAAAATTTAAAAAGAAACTGTTGCCAAGATTGTACTCTCCTCCATATACGTAGATTAGTCATATATTTATCATAATTTACGAAGAAATAGACATTTGCTATCTGCCAACAATTCCTATTCTTCTTGATATCCTCTACGTACACTTGAGATAAATAATTACTTTATGACCTAAATTTTGTAAAAAATGTTATAGGAACCCTGGTCTTGGGAACAGATGCAGCCAAGAAGCTGAGTCTGTCATGTTTAATGTCAAGACCTTGAAACTGTTTGTTTTGGTAATTGAAGCTATACTGAGGGTTTGCTTTTTTCTTTCTTTCTTTCTTTGCCTTAAAGCAGGCAGGTTTATATGTTAAATATGTTTTTATGTTCTGACTGGTTTTCTGTTAACATCTTTTGCTCAAAGCAAAGTGATCATTCCATTTATAGAATTTCAATTAGGAAATTTGTTTATTTAGGGAAGCTTTTTTTCTACAAATACGCAGAGGAACTCTAGATGTTTATCACAAGGATATCCTGGCTGGCTCAGTCTACTCTGCAACTTGAATATGCTTTGAATTGCGCATGAAATAGTTTTTCTCAGCTGGTGTATGCAGTGGCTCTTCAAGAGTAGTTTCATTTTACGTTTTAAAGGAAGACATGGTCTCCTATCCTTCTGGGTTTTCAGATAAAACACATATTAGTGAATGAAAAACAACAAAATCTTGCTTACTTATACTCCTGTGTTTTGTAAAATAATATATAAATTTCCCAAAGAATGCATTTTGGGGGAACAGAGAAGCAAATTGAATTGTAAGTGCTGAGTTTCTTCTCTAGACCTTCCTATACTGTTTTATCTTACATGTAAAGAGCTTTCTAAGGAGTTGCTGATACTGGTAATTGTATCCATGTTGGATATTTGCATAAATGATGTTATTTTGGGTGGAGCCTTAAATAATTGAGCATTTAAGCAGATTGTTTGGTGACTATATTGGCCCATAGTCGCCTGCCAGGATAGTCTGAAGCCTAATATCAGTAATTTCTAAAACTATTTCAGTTCAAGCCTAACTGGTGGATTCTAGAACTCCCAGATTTGCCAGACAACCCTGATGTCTGACACCATCAGCATGTACAACAAAAAAGGGTTAATTACAGTGTAATTTTAAGGGAGTCACAGAATATGTAAACACAGTAAAACCTTGGTTTGTGAGCATAATTTGTTTCTGAAACATGCTTGTCATCCAAAGCACTTGTATATCAAAGTGAATTTCGAGAACCATTGGCTCTGTTGTGATCATATGACATTAGGTGTCACATACTACTTGTATCGCAAGACATCCCTCATTTATCAAGTTAAAATTTATCAGAAATGTTTGCTTGCCTTGAGCAACACTGGCAGAACAAGTTACTCACAATCCAAGGTTTTACTGTAATTCCATTGTGTTCTTTAGAGTCTTAATTTGTCTTATATTCATGTTTGGGTAATAAGGTAATAGCTGCATGAGGGGTGAAAAAAGCATTTTGCTGAGGTTCTGTCAATCAAAGGGATGAGACAAGCCAAGTCCATATCAGTTCCCTGTCAGCACTGATAGGCCTGTATCTTGTCATCATGAAGCATTGCTGCACATATGAAGGGTTTCATATGGTCACCTCTCACCTACCTGATGAGTTGCCTTTTAGCACCCAGCTGGACCCCAGTTTGGCCTTTCTCAATTCACCCAGTACAGGGGGAAGAAGGAAGGCTAATATTGTTGAACAAGTATAAGGGCCAAGTAGAGACTTTTACTGACAATCTCAAACCTTAGTGTTCTCTGTCACTTGGATTTTACCCAGTATTCCTCAGGAAACATAGAACCATCTCTCCCCCACCCCTCTTTTTAACCTACTAATAATCCTGCAATGTATTTCTTGCTTTTTACCAGGAAGAATTTAAGATGATTTTTAAAATAACCCACAGTACATCAAGATAGCATATATTACAAGTGGGTGAGGAAGACACAACAAAGTGGAAAGAGAGGCACGGGCGTGCGGGGATGGGTGCAGCAGGTCGATGTGTGCTTTACATGCTTTACTGCCATTGCCATGAGAGGACGTGGGACTTACTACAAAAGCCACATGTAACTGCATCCTTCCATCAGGCCAGTAAGAAGCTGGTGTGGGCTGCATCAGGATAGGCCAGGTCTTACGCTGGCTTTCTCTAAACCCATGCATATGACTACTTAGAAAAAGTATAGCTGATGCTAGTTTTAAAAAGCCAACAATAGTTAAATACACAAACTTGCCCATATATTTTTGTGTCTAGGTTGTGCCAGACACTCATCTCTTTGGGTAATCTACCTAATAGCTCAAAGAGGTAGGCTGTGTGCTCTCACCTGTAAACAGGTGAAGATACTCGGGTTGGAAGAGGTAAACTTACTTACCTAAGGCCCCCCAAGCCAGGAATTATGGGGAATTGGGCCGTAATTCATGTGTTCTGATTGCCAACCAGTTTGACTCTTCATGGGGACTATGTATGCTAAGAAGTATGTGTAAAGTTTGTTACTGAACTCCTCTATTTGCTTTCTCCTTACGCAGGCATTTCTAACTAACCTGTAGTAATGGCATGTGGGGGTGGCAGGTACCTGATTAGCAGTGAGAAGCAGCAGCTGTCACCAAGGGAGGCGGACCCAGCAGTCTCCTTTGGATAAGGACCACTTAGCAAACAGTCTCATAGCCTCAATAGCTCCAGAGGAGCCCAGCACAATTATGACATTGGTTAAGATGATACCACATTATCAAGGAATGCTTAAATTATATTTATTATATTCTACTTATGAAGGCAAAGGATTGCTTTACTTTAAGAGTTCCATTTGGACTTAATTTACTGTTAAAAGGGAGACAGCATATTATCTACAAATTTTTCTACCCAGACTCCCCATGTCTACACTGCATTGCCCCGATGAAGATTAATAGATCTGAACCGGAGTGGGAGGAGTGGTACATGCAATTGTCTAAATGAACCAGAAACTGGATAAGAGAGGCAAAGAGCTAGCACACTTGTTTAAAGCCCCAAGCATTGAAATCTATTATAAGAACCATATAATATATTAAATTTGTCTTTTCCATTTAATTGCATGTGGAAATGAGAACTTATTTCTGTGAAGTAAAAGTGAGAATGAAATAGGTTTAGGTTTTTTGAAAATCTACATTCTATAAAGGATTTTTAAAAATCATAGAGGATTGTGTCCAGGTTTTTGTTGATCTACAAATATACAATGGACCACACAGTTGATGTAGTGCAAAAATAAGCAAGAAATTAGCTGAATGTACCTGTGCGAGGGTACTGAAAAATCAAATGGGTGCATCTAACAGTATATAAAAGTTGGAGATGTGGGAAATATTTTTAGTGGCCTCCCCCCCCGTTTTTAAAAATTACAAAAAGAACTTGTAAAAATTACAGTGTATAGCATTTAAAAGTCATTTTGAGAGGCACTTGGATGGCTCAATTGGTTAAGCATCTGTCCTAGGCTCAGGTCGTGATCTCATGAGTCTGTGCCAACAGCTCAGAGCCTGGATGTGTCTCCCTCTCTTTCTGCCCTCCCCCAGTTGTGCTCTGTCACTGTCTCTGTCTCTCTCAAAAAACATCATTTTGAGCTCTGAGGAAATGCAATGTTTGTTTACATCTTAAAGCATATATTCACTTTCTATTGAGCGAGTGGAAGTAGATATTTTTGCATGTTTCTGAAAACAAGTTTTGGGTATGAAACAGCTGTGTAAAATTTTGTTATGAATGAATGTTTTTCTTGTTTAACATGAGAAAGTAGTAATGGCAGCTGCTAGCTTGGAAACCATGGTACTGTTGATAGGCTTACACACCATGTTGTATTGACTAAAGGCTGAGGAGAAACAGAAAATACTCTTTTTCTGCAAATTTAATAAATATTTCCAAAAATAATAGACCTACCTCATTTTCTTCTCTTCTTCCCTGTCTATGTATTTATTCATTAATGCTTATTTTGGGCTGTCGTGTGAACCCATCTATATAACAAATGGTAATGCTTTTTCTTTGGACTTCATTTCCTGTGTTTCAGGTGGGCCAGCCATGAGAGGGTACCTTGTGGCCATATTCCTGAGTGCTGTCTTTCTCTATTATGTGCTGCATTGTATATTATGGGGAACAAATGCCTATTGGTAAGTTTCATTTTTGCTCCTTAAAAAGAATTCCCGGGGCACGTAGGTAGGTGGCTGTCGATTGAGTGTCCCACTCTCGATTTTGGCTCAGGTCATGACCCTGGGGTCGTTAGATCAAGCCCCACGTTGGGCTCTGCACTGAGCATCGAGCCTGCTTAAGATTCTCTCTCCTTTCCTCTGCCCTTCTCCCCTACTCATGCACATGCGTGCGTGCTCTCTCTCTCTCTCTCTAATAAAAAAATAAAAATAAATAAAAATGATTCCTAAACTAGTCTTTGACACCGTCACACAAACGATGTTAGAGGGGCCTATAAAAAATAACTCTTCAGCATTCTGAGCCTTTTTTAGCTTTCCATGATAAATTGGCGTTTTCCTATTCCAGTGTCTTGTACGTTGTAGCTCTAACAGTTTGAAAACTGATAAAACAGCACCTATTATTGACATTAGTGAAGCAGTGATGTTGACTGTTTCTGGGACATAACACTCTTTATATAAGATTTCATCTCCTTGAATTGATGGAGTAATTCTTCGACTCAGTGGTTCTTGACTGTTGAGCCTAAAATGCTTGGATAAGAGGTTAATGATTAAAATTTAGACACTGCATATGGGTTTTTTGTTTGTTTGTTTAAAAATATTTGATGAATGATGATCCACAGTATGAAACCACTTTGACTTGAAATATCCCATATAAAACTTTGAGGAGGCATAGGTAGTTTGATTGCAGAGAAAACTTATAAGCTTTTCATTCTTTTCTCTATTCTCAGTGCTTTGGCTAGGAATAAAATTTTGATGACCTTTAAATCCTCAGTGGATGGTAGTATATGATCTCAAAATAAATCATATGACAGTTTCCTATCGTAGATGGAATATTCGTACTCTTTGCCAGTTTTCCAATTAGACATTTTAGATCATGTTTCTGGGTGCTTTTTCCCCCCACTAGATAAAAAAAAAGTTCATGCTTCTGAATTTATTTCACCACTGGTTGATTGAAAAATTACTATAATGCTATTCATGGAAGGAAGTTTGGCAGATGGTCACTAGAAAAATCCAATGCCAGGTGGGTGGGTTTGGCCCGAAGTTTCTAGGCTTTGGACTTAAATACTGAACTAGATGTCTTAGAAGTCTGATTATACATCACATGAGG
Organism: Crocuta crocuta; assembly: GCF_008692635.1. Classification (NCBI taxonomy): domain Eukaryota; kingdom Metazoa; phylum Chordata; class Mammalia; order Carnivora; family Hyaenidae; genus Crocuta; species Crocuta crocuta. The sequence continues at coordinate 4,319,609 of NW_027531917.1, read as the reverse complement.
GTTAAACCACAGTGTTCTCTCCTTCCAATTTTGCCATATCCTGTCTCTGTACCACACTTAGTAATGGAAGAAAAGAACAGAGAAAGCAAGGAGTTTGCTAGATGGCTACTTACCTACAAATCCTATTGTGTGTCGCAGGGAAAATGATAAAGAGGACAATGCAAAGAGTCTGAATTCTGCAGTCTTTTGTCCTGCAGGTTTGAGAGTTTTTATGACCCTCCTAAGCTAACCCATAATTCTAGCTAGTCACAGAAAGCACTGTGGGAAATTACCTCAGGTGGATTTTGTGCTGTGAACTTGCTTCCTTAAAAATTATCTGACAGGTAACTTTTTTAAGCCACCCAAAGGATGTCTTCAGAATATCCTAAAAGTTTTTCTGTTCCGATAACCTTAGAAACCAGGTAATATCTTTTACTTCATTTTGTCCTCTGAATGTAACTTGTTTTTTATGGCCTAATGTGCTGATCCACCATATTTATGTACCTTCCTCACATATAAATCAAGAGTTTCTTGCCATGTATGGTATTCACAAAAGATGTTTCTCTAATAAGGACTTTACTAGCTTCATAGTTTAGAAACTTAGCAGTTCTGGGGCCTCTGGGTGGCTCAGTTGGCTAAGTGTCTTACTTCAGCTCAGGTCATGATCTCACGGTTCATGAGTTCAAGCTCTGCATCAGATTCTGGGCTGACAGCTCAGAGTCTGGAGCTTGTTTCAGATTCTGTGTCTCCCTCTCTCTGCCCCACCCCCACTTATGTACATGCTGTCTCTCCCCACCCCCGTCAAAACTATTAAAAATAAAAAAGAAACCTAGAAGTTCTAACTATGGGTATTTTAAAAATATTGAGACTATTTCTTTTAGTTTGTGTCCTGTGATTATAGAAGAACATTGATTCCTTTTTTAGATTAAGTCTTTACATAATTGATCATTAATATGTTCTTCTGTTAAGCAGTTACGAAGCTGGCTAGATCTGGGTCTTGCCACTCTGGCCCCTTCATTTACTTTTGTTGTCCTGCTCTGTCTTGTTTCACAATACCCTTTTAAATTGTGGAGACAAACACTCCATTCAGGAGACCCAGAAGGGCCTAACCTGTGCCAAGAATAGAGGAGAGTTAGATAGGACTCTGAATGGTGTGATTTGTGGAGTCCAGATCACAAGCCGCATCTGTTGATCTGCAGGTCCGTGCTTCTGCGGTAGGTGTTCCCGGCTGTAGCATGGAGGACCTGGAGAGCCATGTGCACTGGAGTGTGTTGGGTTTGGCAGGCTTTCGGGACGCTTCTAAAAAGTCAGCCTGCTTGTGGCTTCCATGAGGTGGTGACCCCCAGCCCTTCTTGAAGGGGCCCTTGTTCACTGCTCATTGAATCACTTCCAGGTTGTTTGTCACCTCAGCCTTTTTCACTCTCTGGCCTTGTATCCATGCATCCTCAAATAAGTGAAAGGTACTGGAGAAAGCACAGTCATCCCTCAAGGGCTTCTGTGAGGATTTTTAATTCCACGCCTGATAAGTCTTTCAGCGTGGCTCCAAGTGGATTCCCAGGGCATTTGCTTTCCTTTGGGCGGGCTGCCTGGTTCTGGTTTCTGACTGACCCTATTTTTGTCTCCTAGGGTGCCACCTGTGGAAATGAAGCGGAGAAATAAGATCCAGCCTTGTTTATCGAAGCCAGCTTTTGCCTCTCTCCTGAGGTAAAAATATAAAAGAAATCGTGACCTACAAAATGTTTAAAATGTGTTTGTAATCACTTTTCACACTTGGTTACTTTTCTTCATATGAATCTTAGCAATATAATGTAGACACTCTATATTTAAGGAAGAGCTTGAATATCCCATCTCTTTATGTGCTTTTAGTCAGAGCTCTGTATATATTTTCAGAAAAGGTATTGAAGAACTCAGACCAGTTATTCTTTTTACACAGGTGAGATTAGAGAGGTCTATTTGTATTTGATCCTAAAAAGTGAACTAGTCTTCAGGGCTTTAATTTCTCCCCTTGTTGTTCCCACATTGTTTTTTACCCTTATGATTTTGTAGCTTTCCTCCCTTGCCTCTAGGTTAAACTTTAGGATGAGAAATTTTTCCTGACTTTGAATGACTTTCAGTGAACTACTTGGAATGTAAATAAAAATCTTTATATGGTGGTCAGGACTTGCAGAATAACCACAACTTTGACAGATTGCTGGTCAAAATGTTTCTAGAGAAATAGAAATAAATGACAGTCTGGTCATGTTTAACTGTGTAAAACAGGCTTTTCAATATTTTATCCATTAAGGATCAAAAATTTATATATTAAATTTTCTTTTAATTGTGTTACTGCACCTTTCCATTACTGGTTTTTAACCGTTTAGAACTATACATCCTTTTAAGATCAACTGTCTAGGAAATTGCAGATATATAAAATATTTCTGCATATGATTACAGATATGCCATGGCTACTTACAATCTTTCCAGTTAGGATTACTGCAAAACTAGAAGAGTAGTTTTAGACATTTTTAATCCCGACTCCATAGTAAGAAATCCATTTTACCTTGGAATCCAGTATACACTGGGTATAAATAGACGTTTTACTTTGGAACCCAGCATGTATAAATAAGGCTGGGCCCCTGAGAATGCTGTCACTCTCGTAACTAAATCTGGGGTACAGATCATGTGTCACGCAAGAAGGGTCTGTTTCCTTAGTCTGAACATGGTGTGAATTCTTAGCTCAGCTCTGGAGACCTTAAGCTCCTGTGACTTCAGGTGTAGTGGCTCCTGAGTGGCCACTATGAATGAAACTGAAGCCAGAATGAAACTGAATTTATTTCGCCCCTAGTCTGCTGTTTATTTCCATTTTGTCATGCGGCCCCTGAAACCCCAGGGCACTCTGATCTGCACCTGCAATTTTTAGACTAACAAAAGGCAAAACTGATATGACCAGAAAAATGGGGCCAAGTGTGGGGGATGGGGTAAGATGGAGTTCGACTTGTTCCTTCTCTTGCATTAAAAGTATTTTGATTTTCTTTTTTCTACATTTTCTGGTTTCTACAATTTCATGGAACATTACTGGTTCCATGAAGAAGTAATACGGAGTTGAAATTCATTCAATCATTTATTAACCATAGGCAATCTGCTTACTCTGTGCTGGGTGCTAAAAGTGAGGGGAAAAGACAGAGGAACGTCCCACTCTCAGCAAATTTTCTCTTGTCTGAGAGAAGACCTGAGTAGGGGCAGCGGGGCATAGCTCAGGACGGAACAGGCAATAAGAAGTCCACGTCCATAGTTGTTCTTGAGTAAGTCTTAATGCTGTCAGGAAAGAGTTTAATCCTAGGTGCATCTAACTTTTATTCTATTTTTATTTTCACAGCTGACACCACTTCATGCATTTGGTACTTTTTAATTGGGGAGTAGCTTAGGATTCATGCTTTTATTTTCTTTGTTACCTCCTTTTTCTCTTCTTGTATATGGCTAACATTTTCTCATTTGGTATTGGTTTGTTTTTAAATTTTGATAACCACCCCCCCACCCCCACCCCGAGCCTCTAGAGTTGTAACATAACTTTGGTTCCACAACCTAGGTAGGGTTTCCATTCTGGTTTCGTAGTTCGATTGCACATTCCATTATCTATTTTATTTAAATAGCATTTAAGGTGACTTTTAAATAATTTTATTTTTTAAAGTGTATTTATTTTGAGAAAGAGCAAGAGACTGAGTGGAGGAGGGGCAGAGAGACAGAGAGAGAGAGACTCTCAAGCAGGCTCTGTGCTGCCAGCTCAGAGCCCAACTCAGGGGCTCAATCTCATGGACTGCGAGTCCATGACCTGCTGAAATCAAGAGTATGATGCTTAACCAACTGAGCCAACAAGCTGCCCCAAAGAATTTTAATATTAAAACATAAAACAATAAGTTAGCATAGAAGTCAATAAAAAGATAAAGAACTTCAAAAATAGTTACACAATCATATATAGTCCGTATATCATGAGTATTACACTGCAGTTGTCTTCAGTTGTGATATTAGAATGCTGCATATATAGCACTCTCCACAATAGCTAAAACATGGAAAGAGCCTAAGTGTCCATCAACAGATGAATGGATCAATAAGATGTGGTTTATCTATACCATGGAATACTCCATGGCAATGAGAAAGAATGAAATCTGGCCATGTGTAGCAACATGGATGGACCTTGAGGGTGTTATGCTGAGTGAAATAAGTCAGGCAGAGAAGGACAAATATCATATGTTTGCACATATAGGAGGATTAGGAGGAACTTGACGGAGGAATAAGGGGGAGAAGAAGGGCGGAAATGGTGGGGGAAAGGGAGAGAGGCAAACCATGAGAGACTCTTGAATGCTGACAAAAACTGAGGACTGATGGATGTGGGGGGGAGGGGGGGATGGGCATGGAGGAGGGCACTTGTGGGGATGAGCACTGAGTGTTTTGTGGGAAATAAATTTACAAAAAAATATTTTTAAAAAAAAAAAAAAAAAAGAATGCTGCATATAATGTAGGCATTTGGGAGGAATCCTTTTTCCTTTTCTTGCAGGTTTCATCAGTTTCACCCTTTTCTGTGTGCAGCTGATTTTAAAAAGACTGCTTCCTTGTATGGTGGTGATAAGTTTGATTTGCCCTATGGGATAAGAACATCAGGTCAGTAATCTTATTCTTACCCAGCCCTATTAATAGGAGTGGTGTTTGTTTGATGTGAACCACATGTTTATATAATCTTAAGGCCTTTTCATCTTTCTGCTTCATAATGATTCCTTTTTCTTAAAAAATGTTTTTTATTTCTGAGAGAGAGAGAGCAAGCGAGAGAGAGCAAGTGAGCAGGGGAGGGTCAGAGAGAGAGGGAGACACAGAATCTGAAGCAGGCTCCAGGCTCTGAGCTAGTTGTCAGCACAGAGCCCGACACGGGGCTGGAGCTCACGAACCGTGACATCATGACCTGAGCCGAAGTCGGACGCTTAACCGACTGAGCCACCCAGGCACCCCCATAATAATTCCTAAAGGAAATGATTTGGCGATGGGATGAAGAAAATTAAATTTTAATACAGAAATCCCTACTGCTTCTTAAGGTAGGGTGGAATTCTAGAATGAAATGGGAAGTTTTTTTGGTTGCTCTTCTGCTCTTTACTTTTGTTTAGCTACAATAGTATTCGTGAGTTCTGATGCCTTATTTTATTCCACTATTGAATTAGCATCATAACCCAGTGGGTTAACTTCCTCCCTGTCTCCCTTTTGGCATTTTTACCTCTGAGTTTTATTTTATTCCATCAATTTAAGTTATAGCTCCTTGATTAGCCTTTTAACCAGTGGGTATTTTGCTAAATTGAAAGAGAAATTACTCTATTTACTAATGACAAAACAGTTTTCACTCCACTTATTGACAACTAATTGGCTTTAAGCAGCTTTAGGTTGTAGATTTTTGAGAGACCCTGAAAGCCCAGGAGGTGACAACAACTTAGTTATTCTGAGTCATATTTTTATATCAGCAGATCCTGCTTTCTGTGTGTGTTGTATGTATGTGTGTGTGTAGGTTTTAAAAATGTACGGCAGAGAATCTGATAATTTCATACATTTAAATTTGTTGAATATTGGTTTCTATACTAATGTCAGTTTGAAAGGCTAAATTCTACACTAATATCATCTGATGTTGGTATTTTTTGGATTACTTTCTTAGTTATTTTCAGATTAAGCACCTTTTTCTTCCCCCTAGAGTTTTCAGGAAGTGTCCTTAGAGCATTTTTGAGTGGACTTATTGAGTAGTGCCTGCTAACTGCAGTTGTATCGTTAATTTCCACCATGGAATAAATTCATGTGGACTTACCAGTTTGAAATGGGTTTGGGGGAGGGATGGGGACAGGTTACTTACTAGATACCTAAGAAACCATCATTCCTTTTATTTATAATACTCCATTTGTTTTCTAGCGGAATATTTTCGACTTGCTCTTTCAAAACTACAGAGTTGTGATCTCTTTGATGAGTCTGACAAGTGAGTTTATTTCCTTGCTTTGATTTGACTTTTAGTTTTAGCTAAGGTGGTTCAAAATATGTACCCCAATGTCAAATGTCTTCACTCAAGAAAATTCCATAGTAGTTGTGCATGACTAAAACATCTAGTAGTTATTTCCATGACCCTTCAAATAAACAAATTACAAGATTAATTTAGAAGCGACAAATCTGGTTGCCTCAAAAGTTTGCAGGGAGTCTCATGATGAGCAATGCTAGTCCCAGGTCAAGACATTTTAACCCACATTCTCCTCTCCTAACTTGTACTGGAGAATTAATTTGTAGCCCCTGTTTATCAGCTCCCCGCCCCCTCCACAGGCTTCCTCCTGTACCTTCCCATATATCTTCTGACTGCTCATCAGGATCCTCTTTGTTTCACTTGAATATTGGATTTCAGAAGCCGCTCTCTTCCTTCTATTTAGACTTCTGCTGGAGGGGCGCCTGGGTGGCTCAGTTGGTTAAGCATCCAACTTCGGCTCAGGTCATCATTTCACAGTTCGTGGGTTCGCGCCCCACGTTGGGCTCTGTGCTGACAGCTGGCTCAGAGCCTGGAGCCTGTTTCAGATTCTGTGTCTCCCTCTCTCTCTGACCCTCCCCTGCTCTTGTGCTCTCTCTCTCTTTCTCTCTCTCTGGCTCTCCCTCTCTCTCAGAAATAAATAAAAAACATTAAAAATAAATAGACTTCTACTGGAAGAAAGCAGTTTGTTGAGATAATACTTTTTCTGCCTACAAAAGGTAATTTCTTTGGTAGAAAATTCTGGTGTCAAGTTAACCCTCTAGGAATGAAATTGCTGATGATCAACTCCTTAGCAGAGACACTTATTCCTACAGTGGTAGACTTTCTGTACAGATTCTTCAGCTACCCTTTAGGATTGGGCCAGTGGTCCATTGGGACAGAATAGGCAGCCTGCAGAGGTCAGCCCTCCATTAAAAAGCAAAATGACAGAATTTTCCCTCTTGCCCATGAGGACAGAAGTGTATTTAGCAGACACCTAACACCTAAATGAGAGTAGTAGATAGAGATGTGAAAATGGAACTAGAATGTAGAGAACACAGCTGGAGGAGCAATGTTAGATTTTTTCTGAATTTCTCTCCTTTTTCTCTGAGAGTCCAGATGTTCGAAGTGTGATTATGTAATAAATGTTGGCTCATCTCAGCTTGTACTTCCTTGTTATAATTTAAAACTATGCCATCAACTTAGTTTTTGGTTGCATATCAACAGCAACCACGTATGTTCTTTTCTAGCCTAAGTTGTATGTAGCTCTCATGGGTTGAATTTTGTTTTGTGCAGGTATTTGGCATATGTGCAGTATGTCCTGCTCTCTGATTTTTAACACCACCCTGCAAAGTATGCTTGATAATCTTTTTTTTTTTCTTTAACGGAGAAACTAAAACTAGGCAAATATACATAGTTTGTTACAGTAAACTATAAACTATAAACTACAGTAAACTAAAAACTATAGCCAGGATGTGACCCTAGAGAGTTCCATCTAGTGCCCGGAGGTGTGACTTAAGAGTAATAGTGGCTGTACCTTAAATATTTGGAGCAAATATTTATAAGATCCTTGTCCCTGTAAATGTGAGCTACTGCCACGATTCTTGGGTGTGTGTGACTAGATATTTCATTCTTTCCTGGTTTTTATCTTAGAACCAGACTGTACTGTCAGTAGGTGCTTTCAGAAGCCCTTCCCACACAGATCTTCATCATCTGTGTGTGCCTCAGCTAGGCTTGTCCGTCTCTTCTTGCTGACATGGTCTTGCTGTTTCCTTTCCTCCTTCGTCCCTGAGCACGGACCCCACTCCCAACATCAACCCATCTCAGGCTCTTAGCATCACTCATGTTGGAAGACGGGTGAGTGTGGGTGGTGGGGAGGGATGGAAGATCTTGCTGATTGCACAGGAATCCTTTAGTCTGAGGATGTCAAGAGAAGTAGAATAAATGTGCAGTCAGAGAGACGTTTCAGGTACAGAGGGAATGGAAAATCCCCTTGTAGGATCTCCACGGAGTGCACACAAAGAAGCAGTCACACAGTCAGCCTTGCTGAAATGCTTGTTTCCTAGGGACTTGACAAAGAGTATTTGAAAGTAGATAAGAATATACTTGGGACACTATTTGCTATTTGCAAATTAACTTTTGGGATGGGCTCACACATAATAAGTAATTATACCTGTATTTTAAGCAAGTCGTTTGCGTTTATCTGAATGCCACTGNACGCGGGGCTCGAACCCACGAACCGCGAGATCATGACCTAAGCGAAAGTCGGACGCTTAGCCTACTAAGCCACCCAAGCGCCCCTATTTTATTTTTGAAATACTTATTTGAGAGAGCCCATGCACGTGCACATGCACATGGGGGTGGGGGAGAGGAGAGGAGGAGAATACCAAGCAGGCTCTGTGCTGTCAGTGCAGAATTGAGAGCTGGACGCTCAACCAACTGAGCCACCCAAGCGTCCCTGAGCTGAGTATTTTAAATAAACTCCAGAAAGGCAGAATATACTAACCTGCCTTATTGTTGCCTCTGAGTAAACTGTTTGTCTCCTCAGTGACCTTAAACATCTCCCATTTCTCCTCTCCGCCTGGGGGAAAATGCTCTAGAAGAAACAGGTCTGAGAACAGTCTCTTTCTCAGGCAGAGAGTATGAACTGTCCCCAGCTGTGGATTCAGGAGCTGGCCCCCCATGGACCATGAGGAAGTCTTGTTGGCATGAGCCACCCACTCGGTCAGGGGGTCTGTAGGGTTGGGACAGGCTGAGCAGAGAGAGGGGAGCTTTGCTCTTTCCAGTCCCTTCCCACTTGGGCTGCTCTCTTTACTGATCTTATTCCTTCTCTATCCTCTTGGCTTCTTCCAGAGGGTCATTTTGTCACTGTTTGAAACCTGAATTCTTTACAGTTCTACCAGATCTAAGTCCTGCTTTTGTTCAGTTACATTATTCAGTTCATGTGATGCCCTCTGTCGGGAGGGATTGCCCTGTGACTAGGAAAGCTCTAAATAGCAGATGCATTTACAAGAGAGAAGTCTTCCTCTCTCTCACAGGTGTCACATAAACAAAGTCTGCAGGTTAGCATGTGCATTACCCACTTGATGTTATTGATCTTTTTGTTCTTAACAAGGAATGTAACCTTGGGCTTTTCCCTTTATATTGTTGAGATTCTCTCCTGAGCAGCGACCCAGCAGGCAGCAGTGGGGTGAACACCGAGGCACTGTAATTTGCCTAAAGAATCTTGATGACCTAAGCTTGACTATCTCTGCTCTGTTGTGTGGCCTGAGAGCTAGACTCAAAAGCAAAGTGGTGAATCATACAGATTGTCAGGAAGGGTGGAGATCTAGTCCAACCCCCTCACTTGAAAGGTGAGAGAGGTTACGTGGAGGCCTGAAAACTTCGCTCTCAGTACCTCTTTTCACATTTTAACAAGCAGGGAAAAGACAGAAAAGACCCCACAACTGAAGGTCTTAAACTGAGCATCTTCTGAAGAGCTAAGAGGAAGAGAATTCTGGAATTGTGAATTATTTTGGATACATTCTTGAGGATTTCCAGGGCTATAAATCTTGTGCATTATTTAATACAGCTTTCACCTTTGTCCTTAACCTCAAACTATTTCTAACCAGGTGATCTTTCAAACTTTGGCAGGGTTAGACCAAAACCTCTCCAGGCTACAGGCATCAGCTCATTGAAAACACATATATGTTAAAGAGGTTGTTTTTTGTTTTTCTCTCTTTTTTTTTTTTTAAATATTTTTTATTTATTTCTAGGAGAGAGAGAGAGAGAGCGTGAGCAGAGGAGGGTCAGAGAGAGAGGGAGTCACAGACTGAAACAGGCTCCAGGCTCTGAGCTGGCAGTCAGCACAGAGCCCGATGCGGGGCTCGAACCCACGAACCGCGAGATCATGACCCAATCGAAAGTCGGACGCTTAACCGACTAAGCCACCCAGGCGCCCCTGTTTTTCTCTTAAAGATACATGATCACCATAGAATCTTCTCTGGATAGGTCATACAGAAAAACCCATTTTTTTCTGCTCCTCTCTCACCCTGAAAATCAAGCATCATAAAAGTGCTAGCTGATCATCTCTCAATTCTGGCTCTGAGTCAGCAGACCTAACTGTGGCAAAGAGAAAGTCTCAAATGTTGACAAACCACTTTTTTAAACTGAGGTGAAATTCACATAAAATGAACCATTTTAAAATGACCAGTGTCATTTAGTACATTCACAAAATGGTGCGACCACTACTTCTACCTAGTTCCAAAAAGACATTTTTTAAAATGTTGATTTATTTTTGAGAGAGGGAGGAGGAGAGAGTGAGCGTGAGCCCACATGCATGTGCATTATTGGGGAAGGGACAGAGAGGGGGGGACAGGATCTGAAGCAGGTTCTGTGCTGACAGTAGAGAGCCTGATGTGGGGCTTGAACTTATGATCTGAACCAAAATCAAGAGTCAGACACTTAACCGACTGAGCCACCCATGTACTCCCAGACCAGTTTTTAAAATAATTAGAGCAACCCTTTTCATGTTAATTTTCACATTCTACTTTTATGGAAATGCTCAGACTGGCTCTCAGGCCAGGACTTTCCCAGCAGAGGAGTGATCATAAATCAGCCAGCAAAGGAGAGCTTGAAAAACAG
>NW_027531917.1:4300982-4309000 GCF_008692635.1 Crocuta crocuta | reverse complement strand
GGAGGGGAGGGAGGGAAGAGGCGGTGGGGGAGGGGGGAGAAGTCAGGAAGTGGGCAGGCATGGGACTTCCAAGTTGATGAGTCAGTACTTGTGAAAAAGGCACCGTTTTGGGACCTTGGGCGAGTTCCTGCATTTCTGAACCTTAGTTTCATGTAAAAGAGGGTAACGGAACTACACATGCACATTATGCCAAGGTCAGTTTTAATAGTTAATAGTTAAGTCAGTGTAACCATTGCACAGTCATTGAGTCGATGTAAGCATCGGTACTGTTTTTGCAACTCTCTGCAAATCTAGAATTACCTGCAAATAGAAAGCTGACACTGAAACTGTGACCACTGAGCTTCTACATGAATGTTCAGAGGAGCATTAGTGATAGTACCCCAAAGTGGAAACAACCCAAATGTCCAACTGCTGAATGGATAAGTTAAAGATATAGCCATATAAAGGATTATTGCTCAGTAATAAAAAGGAATGGGGTACTGATTCATGCCACAACATGAACCTTGAAAACACCATGCTCCGAGAAAGAAATCAGTCATGAAACACCAAGTACAGATACAGTTACATATGATACAGTGCACATACCACATACAGCTACCGCAGGATTCCATATATAGAGAGTGGCCAGAATAGACAGAGCTAGGAGACAAAGTAGATTTGTGGTGGTTTGGGGGGGGGGGGGGTCTGAATTAGGTGGTAGTGATTGTTACACAGCTTTGTGAATCGGCTAAAACCTACTGAGTTGTATTTAAAAGGATGAATTTTCTGATTTGTGAATCATATTCCAATTAAACGAGTTTTTTTTGAAAAAAAGGTGCAGTGATGGCAGTGACCTCTCGGCTCCTCTCCAGCCTCTGTGGCACTTTGTTTGGAAGGAACCACAAAGCCGTGCCTAGAACCAGTGGTTTCTCTTGTCATCTTTCCTGGAGTAGCAGCTGCTGCTAGGTTCTTGGGACTCCGGTTCCTCCCTTTATTCTCCAAAGCACAGCTCACATGAGGAGGCGATGGTTTATACACTCACTAATGATTGAGGATATTTAAGGAACTTGCATCACAGAAAAGCATGCGCCTATGTCACAAAGCCCTGACCCTTTCTGGCTGTCCGTCTGTGCATCTCCTTAGCACCAGCCTGCGCCCCAGTCCTGGGCATGCTGCCCTCTCCTTAGTGGGAACACATTCTCCCTCAGCCAGAGCTGCAGAAACCCTGAATCCCCAAATCTCACTCCCAGTTACATGTGTGAAGCAGCCCTCCACCTCCTTCCTGTCCCCATCACTGTCGCATTTGGAAAGGCTGCCAGATTCTGGGAACAGTGTGTGAGTCCAGCACTGGTGGTTATAGAGTAACTATACATAAATCCCTTACGGAGCCCAGGCCCCTGTGCTAAGTCAGTCATCTGCTAAGTGGACAGGCATTTGTGACAGCTGCCTAGTTGCTCACCCAGGCGGGATCCATTATGTTACCTCAGCTGGGGGGGCGGGAGGGGTGGGACAGACTGGCAACCAGCCAGGGTGGGAGCACAGCTACAGATGACTTAAAAAGAAAAAGATGGAGACCTCAGCAGTAGTTGAAGAAGAGCCCAGGCTCTATAGAGGTTCTCAACATCTGCANGGGGGGGGGCGTGGGGCGGGGAGGGTGGGGGAGGGAAGTTGTGATTCTGTATCCACAGAGTGAGTCACTTGTGGTGAAAAGGCAGAAGCAGCCACTATCTGCTTCATAACAACTACCGTTGTTGGATGTTGAGTGGAGATACAGAAACCAGGGTATGTGTGCGGGAGGAAATGCTCTCCTGTACTGTAGGGTAACAACATTTGAGACCTTGGTGATTCCCTTCACAAAAGGTCAGGCTGAGGTCCCAGGGGTTAGGTCTCCAGGCCAAGGTCCTGAAAATGCTGAATGGGGGAGCTAGAACCCAGCAGTCACGCCTCTAGCCATAGCCCATTGCTCAGGCTTTAGGATCTACAGACTGCAAGTAACAGTCCTCCTAGCAGACCTTTATTTCCCGTGTCACCTCGATTTGTGGGTTCATGTCTGAAGGTTTGTGGTTCCATCTTGCAGGCTATGCTGTGTGTGGCCGCACAGACTGGATTGCACCACTCCAGGGAGTGTCTGTTCACACATGTAGTTACCTGAATGGTCACCTTGTAGTTGGACAGTGTACAACCTGCACATCTGTACAGAGCAGCTCTGGTTATGTGGCTGAATTAGTGGCTCAGTGATGTCAGGGCAGCTTCTCTGTGGCGTTCTCTGTCTCTCCCTGTTGTAAGATGACTACTGCTGCTCTAACTTTATGTTGTCACATATCAGCATCTAAGAGGAAAGGAAAGGTGGATAAAAAGAAAGCCTTCTTTCCAAACCATGCTCTTGCTGAGGGTGAAATCTTTTCTGGAGCATCTAATAGACTTCTCTAAGATCTTTCTGCCTAAGGATGGGTCATGGGGCCACCTCCAGACCAACTGTTAGGCTCTATGAAAGCAGGCCTCTACTGGCAGGTACATAGTGTAATGGGTGTGGAAAAATGCCCAGTGGGATCTGCATAGATTGCTACACTGAAGATGGAGTGACATATTTTAATGTGTATGATACTGCTGACGGGAAAAGTGAATGTCAGAAAGCATTCAGAAGACAGGTCACAGGTCATTTGAAATGAGCAATTCACGTTTACTTTCTCTGTATTGATGGTGTTGATGTTTACCTCTGCAGAGGGTAGAAACTCTTCTGGGTTTGCCTGGCTTGGTGAGAAGCATGCCTTTCACCTGGGGGAAGTGTAATCTCTCACCATAACTGTTTGAGCAATTTTCTAGATTTTCCATTAACAGGTTCAGGAACTATGGAGTGATTTTGTTTTCTGGGTGAGCAGTCTGGGGCATGTGCACTTCCCCATCTGTTTCTGGGGCGGGGGAAGGAAGAACAGATAGCTGCTTTTTTAAACATGGAGTAAGAGAACAATCACCTTCCTTAATGTAACAACCAAACTGATTTCTGAGGTGCACAGCCTGTGAATCAGGAAGTTTTAGATTGGAGGACACAGAAATATAATACTATTGTGCTCTAGGGACTAAAAATTCTCTGTAGCTATTTGTGCGTGAAAGTTGTGTTAATTAAATATGGTGAAGTTATACAGTACCCAAAGGACCCTGGGAGTTACTGTTTCACATCTCAGGGGAAAAAGGGAATCCAGGAGCCCAGACCAGGTAGATGGAAGCCAAGGAGATGATGAATCAACTTTCTGGTAACATGTGGGTGCCTGCTGGGGAGAGAGTTGTGAAGTGTGTGGTTCAGACTGTACCTGTACCATCTCGTGCTTCCCACAGTCACGGGGGCATCGTGAATAAGGGCTGTAGATAGGATGCTATTGCCAAAGAGTAGTCCCAGGAACGCCCCTAAAAGGGTTTCTAGTGTTATAGGTGATCCTCAGAAAAATGAGTCTTTGCAATATCCCTTACAAGGATGAAAAATGAAATTTCACTGACAAAATTTCCTTTCAGTGGTATTGGCAAACTTTTGTTAGGACAAAGGGCTTTCCCTCCTCCGAAGCTAACAAAGAATATAAAGTGAGATTTCTAAAAACTGCGCTGACCGTTAACCTGTCATGTGTCTTTAGAATTAGAATTCTCTTGAGTGAGGCAGTATCTCTAAGATTTCTTTCTAATTTTCCCAAGCCCTTCAACCTCCTGAGACAATGAACAGGAAGAGGCCATGGAGCTGAGTACAAAGCACGGCCTTCTCTCTGTAGCTAATCCTTGGGGCTCCTGTAGTAGAGCTCTGCCTCTCACCCTCTACCCCCTTTTCTCTTGACTGGAGGGCTTGATAGGATTTGTGAGAGAAGACCCAGGATCCTGAGCCTGAGTGGGGACCAGGAACATGACCTATTAGTATGGCAGATGGTTGCTTCTCTTGCCTTTTTTGGCCACACATGATCCAAAATGATGGCCCTATAGTTGGACAACCAACTGTAATCCAGTCTGATAAAGGTACCACCGAGCGGGAACTTCTGTGACCGCTAAGGTTGAGCCTATTGGTTTATTGCTGAACAGTGATTATGGAACTGGTTGTGTCTGGGACAGAGTTGAGCTACTCTTTCTGGGTCAGCTTCAGAGATCAGGCTTGTGGGTCAGTGGTCCTTTGATGAAGCTCCAGGGTAGAAACTCTGGAGACACGGTGGTGGTGTGAGCTCCTGTGTATGTAGCCTGGTATGTTTGAGGATGTTGGAGTTAGGCAGCCTGGTGTCAGGCTGGAAATCCCAGGCCAGCATGGATGCTGTAGGGGCAGGGGATGTGGAATAGGGAAGTGGGAGAGGGCTAGTCTGGGGGCCGTAGTTACAGACATCTCTCCTCCCCTCTCATACAGGTTCCATAGGAACAGAGCTGTTATTTGGATCCTGTCCTTCCTTGGCGCTCCCATGCCCAGGCTTGCTTAGCAAGGAGATGGAGCCTGCTTCACAGGTTCAGCCTCTGATTTGTATTAAACTGACCCTGAGGTTATAGAAGGAAAAGTCAAACAAGCTGTGCATGTGAGAATTGCCCTCGTTATAGAGTATTCATAAGATGGATCTGGTGAGGATGGTGACCATATACCCAGAGAGGAAAGGGTTTTGAATGTTTGCCAGTCTTCCCATCTTTTCCATGCCACCTGTCACAGAGCAGTGTGGATAGAGTTGCCTTCCTGGAATTGGGATTAATGTCAAACTTTCATATAAAAGCATCTAGACATGTTTCTTTCACAGTTAAAAACAATGTTAACATTTAAAAAATGTGCTCTAGAGCACATTGTGATCTGTCCATGATAGGAGTTTTGGGGTTATATCCTCAGTGCTTGTGTGACAACCCTCCCCGCCCCCACCCCCCCAGTCCCTGACATCTGTGAAACTGGATCTTCTTGGTTTAGTAGCAAAGCAGACACTGATTTAGACATGACTGTTGAATTCGAGACATAAGAGTCCCAAATTAAAATGTGTAAAAGTATTTCCAAAAATTACCAAATAGGTGAGTTGCACAAATTCTAAGGGGAAGAGGTCAATTTATATGTATAGGAGGGTGTACATTGTCTCTTCCTGACATGGCCAGTGTTTGGCTCTTTTTAATTATCCTTGTATTCCCGCATTCTCTGTTTATTATTTTTAAGTTTGTCTAAGTAATCTCCACCCGGTATGGCCTTGAACTCCTGACCCTGATATCAAGAGCCACACGCTCCTCTCAGCCAGCCAGGTGCCCCGCTAAGTTTAAATATTCTACAGTATTTGGGAAATTTTGCTACTCATTAATTTCCTAAGAGCCTTGTTGCCTAGAGTTCATCTGCTTTGCTTTACTTCATAGTTCTTAGAGAAATAATTTCTTTCTTTACACTTTTCCATCATGAGGGGCCCCGGAAGGGAAGTCGCCAACAGGCTACTCCTCTGTAGCCTTGTGCCCTGAAGGAGAAGGCCATGATCGGTGTTGTCATTTCTCCAGGCTTAGTTGGGAGGTGGTGGGAGCCTGGAGATGGGCTTGGGTTTGCTAAGAGCGGATGGCACACAATCTGGAGTCCTAGGCTAGTCCAGCCAGCAGCAGGAAGTCCCACTTCATCATCTACTTGAAAGCTCTCTGCCAGGAACACAGAGTGAACTTTTAGTTTATATTGGTTAAGCTCCAAGGAGCAGTACATGTTTGGGGAATTGAAGTGCTCACGGGCAAGTCCAAGGAAGCTACCCTGCCCCACCAGATTCCCAACCATCTCGACACTGATAAGATGCAGCAGTGACCTGGAGCTAGGAACTCAGGGGAGTGGGCAACACTGGTGAAAGGCGTACACTGTGTAACATAAACACACTTGCGTCAACATGCAGAATTGCGGGCCAAGTGCTGTTTTTGTTGTCCAAGGGTCTGAATGCAAATCCTGATTCTGCCTCTTGGGAGTATGATTTGGGATGTTAACCAGCACCTCTCCGAAGTCCTTTCTTCACTTGTAAAATGGGAGTATCAGGCTTCCCTCACTGAGCAGGTGGTTATGAGATTCAAGAGAGGGACTGTGCATGGACTCTTAAGCAGCTGTTAGTTACTAACGATCATATACTTCCAATGGAATGTTATTTACTGAATCCTGTATCTTTGTAATATATCCCTAGACCTATAAGTGACAATTGGTTCTTTTTCTACTTGTACAACAAGTAAGATTTGGCATTGGGTTCCGGGGAGTATGAATGAGTGCTTGGAATCCAGTTATGTGAAACACGGTTATGTGAAAGATGTCTCAACCTCTCACTTTGTTTGCCCAGCAGTGTGCCATGTAAAAAGTGCGTGGTGGTTGGTAATGGAGGAGTTTTGAAGAATAAGACATTAGGAGAAAAAATTGACTCCTATGATGTAATAATAAGGTAAATATATTTCCTGCTTGCTAACCTGGAATTGCTTTTAAAAAATACGGTTCCCTATTTTAGTATGACAGTGTTTTAAAGGAAGAGGAGTTGCTTAGATATGTGTAAGTCTATTATATAAGTGGTCTCTCAGTTGTTGGCTACAGTAGGCCTAGATTTCAGGTCATTCACTCAGCAAATATTTATGAAGTCTTAATATGCCAGGCACAATTCACCTTAATATGCTGGGCCACAGGGGATGTAGCAGTGAATAAGCACAATGTTCTTGCTCCCTGTGGAACTTCTATTCTAATGAAGGGAAGCAAACTAATTAAATAAATAAGGAAATGCAATAACAAATGCCATACAAACAATGAAAACACCTATGATAGACAAGGACTGAACAGCTGCTTTAGAATGGATGACCACTTTGAGGAGGAGACCTCGAAGATGGACCCAAGTGAGTCTATAGTACCTGCCACATCAGAGCCATCCAGGCATAGAGAATGTTTAGTGCAGGTCCCGGGGGGAGGATATGATCATGGGTTTGAGAGGAGCAGCAAGAAAACCAGTGAGGTAGGAGGGCAACAGTCCCGGGGAGACTGGTGTAATCAGAAGCTGAGGAGGTGGCTGAAGGAGCAGGCTGTGTAGGACTGATTATGGAAACGGAGATTAGAATTTGGACAACAGGAAACTTTTGAAGATTGTTTTTTAATGTTTGTTTATTTTTGAGAGAGAGACAGAACATGAGCTGGGGATGGACAGAGAGAGAGGGAGACCCAGAATCTGAAGCAGGCTCCAGGCTCTGAGCTGTCAGAGCCCGATGTTAGGCGTGGACTCACAAACTGTGAGATCATGACCTGAGCCAAAGTCAGATGCTTTACTGAGCCACCCAGATGCCCCTAAAGATTTTAAAGCAAGACAGCAACTCGATCTGGTTATGCCTTTAAAATACCCTGGCTGAGGGTGCCTGGGTGGCTCAGTCAGTTAAGCGTCCGACTTCGGCTCAGGTCATGATCTCACAGTCTGTGGGTCCAAGCCTCACATCAGGCTCTGTGCTGACAGCTCAGAGCCTGGAGCCTGCTTCAGATTCTGTCTCCCTCTCTCTCTGCCCCTCCCCTGCTCATTCTCTGTCTCACAAAATAAAGGCATTAAAAAAACAAAACAAAACAAAAATACCCTGGCTGTGGCATGGACAATGGAATGTGAGGGACAAGGGTAGAAATGAAGAGGCCAGTTAGGTGGCTGTATTCAAGCAGATGATCGTGGCTTGGAACAGGATTGCCATGACAAAGAAGGAGGTAAGTATAGACTGAGACATGTTTTAGAGGTAGAGTTACCAGGATTTGTTGATGTGTTAGATGTGAAGAGAGATGGGAATAAAGGAACCAGGTACCTCCTCTTAGGTTTTCAGCTTAAGAGACTGAGTTGGGGGAAGACTAGAGTGGGAACATGGTTAGAGGAGGACCAAGATTTCTGTGTGAACACAAAATCCCAAACGAGGTTTAAGATGCTTATAAGATTTTCAGTGGTAAGTCAAGTAGGCAGTTGGTTAAACAGGTTAAAGCCTCATTGGTAAGCAGCTCGTAAGCTGGATTTAAACCATGGATTGGACAAGATTACCCAGGGAGAAAGAGAGAGAAGAGGGCCCAGGATGGAGTCTTGAGGTACCCTACACTTAGATGTTGA
>NW_027531917.1:4269400-4300928 GCF_008692635.1 Crocuta crocuta | reverse complement strand
TAGAAGTTGGAGAGAAAAAAAAAAAAAAAAAAAAAAAAAAAATTAGAAGAGGATCTACCAGTGAGGTGGAAGTGTTAAACAGAGAAGAGGCCAACTGTGTCCAGTGCTGGTGAGAGGTCATGCAAGATAAGGACTGTGAGTTCACCATTAGACTGGCAACTTGAAGCTTTACTCATTCTCTTGACAAAAGCAGACTTGGAGATATGATACAGGGAGTGGCCCTACCCAAGTGGTCTGAGGAGAGAATGACAGGTGAGAAAGCAGAAGCATAGGCAATTCTCTTAAGTTTTGGTGTGGTGCTGAGATACGAGATGGTAGCTGGAGATAGTTATGGACTCAAAGGAGGCTTTTTTGTTTTCGTCCTTTTTAAAGATAGGAGATTCTAGAGCCTATTGGTAAACTGAAAGAAATGAACAGAGATTGGTGTGGTAGAGGGGATGGGTGCAGAGTGCAAGTGTGGCTGGTCCTCTGTAATGGAAATAAAAACTTGGATTGTGGTTATGACTACCAAGAGTCCCACTGATGGAGTGGTGGGAGAATGAGGACATTTCCGTCTCCTATTTTCTCATTGAAAGATTGAAGTAAGGTGATCTGGGTGATGTGTTGTGTGTGTTGGGAATGACTATGAATAGTCTTCTGAAGAGTGGGAAGTCTTCACACTTTGGCAGTGCATTAGGCTGACCTGACCAAGAGTTTCCGCATTGTGAAGTCCCCTTATTTTCTGTTCACTGTCCATTTTGAGAAAGCTGTGAAAGTTTATCCACACAACAGCTTTAAAACAATTTTTTAAACCTGTAATTGTCTAAACATTTGATCAACAGAACCACAGCAAATCCTTATGGGAGAATGCCACGGGCACAGCATTTATGCAAGTCATTTTAAGTGTTATTAAGACTGTCCCTGACAAAGGGTATTTATCCTTTAGGGGACACTGTTTTGGAAACAAAGCATTCCTTTTAATAGCATGCCTTCATAGTGTATGCATAAATAGTGCATGTCTGTCTAACTTTGGCATTGAACATGCACAAACCCAACAGTAGATCCTCTGTGGTTCTTTAGTTCGCAGTGACATTTATTTGCTTCTGCTTGTGTATTATACAGACATTTTATATTATTTATAATGGAGCACAACAATCTTGATGGGCCTTCAAATCACTTTCAGCGTGATTCTCACCTGTCAGTCCACATGTAATGTGGGGCAAGTAACTGTCTGGACTTCAGGGCCCTTACCCAAGGGGTTTTGTTCTGAAGGTCCTCCAAGTTCTCTCTTAACTCTAGTATTCTGTGGTTCTCTGTTCCCATTTGGTTTTATTTAGTCTTTGGTTTTCCTGGAGGTCAGACAGAATTAGTAGCAGCCCTACAGTTAATTTTCAACATTTCTGCCTTTGATCCAGCCAGCTGTCGCATGAAAGGGAAAGATTTCCTCAGCTGTTATGCCTTAAAAATCGCACATTTGCCTTGTAGTTTCAAGCAATGGACTGATGGCTTCTGCTGTTGGTCCTTCCTGCTCTGTAAGCTCTGAAACTGGGATGGAATTGGCTTCTACTGAACTCGGTCTACATATCTTGTGTGTTTTACTACCCACAGGATGAATAATGGTCCTGTTTTAGGACATGAAGAGGAAGTTGGGAGAAGGACAACCTTCCGACTTTTTTATCCAGAATCTGTTTTTTCAGATCCCAATCAAAATGATCCTAATACTACGGTGATTCTCACTGCTTTTAAGCCGCTTGATTTAAAGTGGCTGTGGGAATTGTTGACAGGTGGCAAAATAGTAAGTTGGCAAAATTGATCTGCCTTCTGATTACCTTCAGTTTTTTTTTCCATAAAAAAAAAAGAACCGAAATGTTCTATTTTCTGTTTTCTTATTTTATTTCAGAACACTAATGGTTTTTGGAAGAAACCAGCCTTAAACTTGATCTACAAACCTTATCAAATCAGAATATTAGATCCTTTCATTATCAGAATGGCAGCTTATGAACTGCTTCACTTCCCAAAAGTGTTTCCCAAAAATCAGGTATGTATTTTTCCTGGCACAGTTTCAAACTAACGATCTAGCTGGGTGGGATGGAGGGTTCCAATGGCTCTCAGAAAGGATGAGAGCCATAACTCCCAAGGTGGCTTCTGAAGGCCACATCTGAGGTAGTGAACTTAGATATCTGTGGCTATTATCTTTATGTTCGGGAGTTTTGTTTTGTTTTGTTTTGTTTCCCTGACCTTGTGGAGCCCTTCTGGGGTCTCCTGCATGCCTGAATGGCTCATTTCTTGTAACCTTGTCTTCAATATTCTGCAGTGAGGAGAGTTTGATGGGGGGAGAGGCGCTGATGGGCCAGCCATGCTCAGAGTAGCAGGAAGGGGTTCAGGACAAGTATGTGGCTTTTCAGGCTAAAAAGAATTGTCTGAAGCACTCTGATAAAAATAGCACCACAAAGCCACAGGAAAGGTGAGGGAAGGACAAAGTAGGTCAGAAATATTTCTGTGGTCACAGAGGAGACACCGGTACTGAATTTGAAGGGAAGGAAAGGTGGTTGAAACTCCAAACTCTTTAATGAAATAAAGGGAGTTTCACATTGTAGTCCTTTTGGTTATGTTCCCTAGAAAACAATACTCTCCAGACCCAGACAGTGGCAGAGACCAGTTTTTCATTTGAAGCTTGAGATACTGTGTAACATAATATCTCAGCTGAAACGAGGCTTTTCCTGTTGGTAATGAGGGGAAATCCAAAGAAATAAACACACATCATGTATCTTTAGTACGCTAAAAAAAATTTCTAAAGTCTAGAGTTATTAGATTCTCATGCTTAAAATGAAACAACTTACAAGGAATACATATCAAATATATCTACTTATATTCTAATATATGAATTATGTATATATATGAAATCCTCCTTCTCTTTCCTCTATAACTCTTATTATCCCTCAAGCTTTTTATTTTGTGCCTTTATATCTTGACTATTTTCTATGCATTTACAAACACTTTTTTCTTCAATATATTGCCATATCATAAATATTTTCTGCCATTTCCCCTCCATTTAATTATTCTCTTATAGACATTTCTGTTTGCATCCAGCTTTCTTTCTCTATATATTATGTAGGAATGCATGTGATTCTAGGGATTTTCAGTCCACTTGTGTGATTTCTTAGGATAGACTCCTACAAGTGGAATTCCTGTCAAAAAGCATACATTTTAAATTTAAGCCTTATTTCTTAGTAATTTTTGAAGCGACAGATTCTTAGTGGTTTCTTACTTTTGAGGGGAAAAACACCATGACTGAATGTGTTTTGTGTCTTTTTAGAGCTCTAATTTAGCTCTAAATTTTCCCAAGATCAGATACAACTTTTATTTTAGGTAGTGTCTCCAAAAGCATAGGGTGACCCTTATCTTAGAGAGGCTCTAAAACTAGTTGTAACTAAAGTTCTAGTAGAACATGGTGTCCCAGAGGCCAAATGAGGACATAGTGGTATTTTAGAGGCATCAGTTATGTGGGATGCCATCCGGAGGTTGAGTGCAAATGCTAAACAATGGTTCTGGAAACATGGAAGTCCTATTGATGATATAGACAAGAATAAAGAGAAAACCTGCTTGACTTAGGTTAAAGAGAACATGGACATGAGCAGGTGGAGACAAATCTTTAATGGACTTGTGCTAGAAAAGGGAGCAGAGAAACAGTTGAAAGACACAGGATCAAGAAAGGTTGCTTTTGTGGTTGTTTTTTAAAGAAAGATGGCCATGTTTATATGCTGAAGGGAACGATTCAACAGAAGAAAATAATGAGAGAAAGTGGGTAATTATAGAAGCAAGCTTGTTGAGAAAGAGATTGGATGAAAGAATGCATTACTGGCGAGGCTGGCCATAGATAGGAACAGAGACATCATACCCACATAAGAGTGAGCGCTGAAAATATAGGTGAAGATGAAGGTAGATTGGGAGTTGGGAAGATGGTATAGCTCTTCTGTTTCTGTTAGTAAAATAAGGATTAAATTATCAGTTTTATGTAGAAAGGAGGCTGGGGCTGCTGAATTTAAAGGTATAAAAGTGTTATCTTGGAGAGTAGGAGTGGAAATTTACTAGGGGAATACTGAACAGCCACTTGAGACTTCGGCCATAAGTGTAACCTGTATCCAGACACATACATTGTTTTCTCTTGGCTTGTTCTGCTGCTTGGGTGTGGATTGAGCCAGGGGTAAGATTCTGTCAGGTGATCATCTATTTATGTGGGTGATGGGTGCAGAAAATGGAAAGTCTGCATTAAGGGAATTGTTGTAATGATGACTGAAGTACTCTAAGGCATGAAGAAAGGAAGTAGAGGGCATGAAGGGGAGGGAGAAAGTGATGGGATTAATGAGGTTGGATGACTCCCAGGTTTTTAACCCAATGACTAATTTCCTTTTCTAGCAGATGAAGGGTTGTGGTGGTCATAGTAGGGCGGAAGGTAAAGAAAAGCTTATTCCAAACGCAGTTAGGTTTTCAGACAGGCTTGCCTCTGTGAGTTTATTTGCTTTTATTGTGCTTCTTGGATTTCTTCTCCTCCTCAAAAACCATAAAACGTAATATCCATGGAATCTGTAAGTAACACTTAATCAAAAGGAAATCTCTTTAGACTATTGTGTTAAAAAAGTTTAAGATGTATTTTGTTCTTGCCTTTGAAGGTCATCCTGGTAAGAATTGAAACTTTGAAAATTTTCCTGTCAAATACGTGACTCCATTTTCAGGATATAGGTGTATGTGAAGAGGATGCTTGGTTTCCTTTTTGTTTTTAAATTGATAATGATCCACTTGAGACTGTGACATTACTATGTATATATCTGGAATTTTTATTTTCTAGTGAGCGTCTTAACTATTTGTCATTGAAGTTACTGGATTAAAGTTAGTCTTTCCCTACAGCTAAATTACTAGGATTATAAAATAGATCTAGTTAAGGCTTATGTGAAGTTTTTCACCATGATGATTCAATTAGTGAATTAACCATCCTTACATTTCATAGATAGGTTCAAAATTCACAGGCTATGCTTTTTCCACAGGAAGCCTGGTTCAGCGTGTTTTACAAAATAAGGCAGCAGCATCCTTTTCCTTGAGCCTCATGGGGTTTCTTCATTTGATAGTTGTCCTCTGGGCTAATATTGTGGTCAAGTTTTATTTGAAAGATTTTCTAAGATTTCAGTCACACTTTCTATGCTTTTTCAGAGTTAGGATAGTAACTGGGGTTTGGGCCTTAGACATGATGAGGATTTAACCTAAGTACTTCTCACCTGATTAAATGTTCACAAGTCCTGGTTTCATAAGATGAGGTCACCTAAATATGCTTTGGAAACAAGCTTTGGATTCTAAAAAAAAAACTTTAATTTCCCTCCCCAGAAACCCAAGCACCCAACAACAGGAATTATTGCCATCACATTGGCTTTTCACATATGTCATGAAGTTCACCTTGCTGGATTTAAATACAACTTTTCTGACCTCAAGAGTCCTTTGCACTATTATGGGAATGCCACCATGTCTTTGATGAGTAAGGTAATACATACCCACTTGGGTATAATCTTTCATCTTTAGAGTTGGAAAGCCCACATTTCCTCCTCTGTCATTTTTACTGAGGGAACAGGCTTTTAAAGTTTGAGCTGCCTAACTCTACACCAAGAGCTACCAAGTGCTGAAACTGGGACTTGGATCCAGGGTTGTTAGTACCACAGCAGTTCTAATTTGTGGGCCCTAGACCCTTGGGAATATGACATAGTTATTCTCAAGTATCACCAAACCCATACAGGCACCCAGCCTTAGATGATGTTTACACTATTGATATATACATATGGGCAACTTGGTATACATAGTAATCAAATTCACTTAAAAGCACTGCCATGAAGCAGGGACACTCATCCATGTAAGAGGATTGAGCACTGAAAACACGGGTGAAGATGATGTATCTTTTTTTAGTTCTGTAGATGCGGTTTATAACATTTTAACTCCATGAAAGAATATTCATGGTCAAATAGGTTGCAAACCTTTATAGTAGATCATGGTTTTCTTGAATTAGAGATCAGTGGTGGTAGACAGGATCTTTAAGAGTTTTTATTATTATTTTGGAGAGAGGGAAAATTCTAAGCAGGTTCCATGCTCAGCATGTGGCCTGACATGAGGCCCCATCCTATGACCATGGGATCATGACCTAAACAGAAATCAAGAGTCAGATGCTCAACCAACAGAGCCATCCAGATGACCCATGATCTGTAAGACTTTTTAACAGAACGGAAAGGAGTTGTCTAAGTGAGGTTAGTGGCATATCACTAGTGTTAGGATTAAAATGTTATCTATACATTTTTAATATGAAGAATGAATGGTTCGCTGTAAATGGATATGGATCTATCCTATGTAATCAGTTCTCTTACATCATTATCCGCAAACACTACACAAGCTGAAAAACTGGCATTATTCTGGTTAGAGGTTGGTATTCTATTACCTCACCTCCCAACCCTTGTGAGACAAACATTGAGTACTTCAAGAGTTAGGTGCCTGGGACAGACTTCAGGATCACTTCTCCTTAGCCCTAAATAACACTGAAACAACTTTGTGAGGAAAATTAGGATATCCATCAATAGTACAAAACTCTTTTAAAAATTACCTTAAACTGAACTGTGCTTTACAAGTTTATCTCTAGGCTGATTTCTCTTAGGAGTTTCAGGTGCTTTTATTAAAATGATGAATGCATTTTGAATTAAGATTTTGGTATCTAGTTTCATATCCCTTTTAGAAAGCCAGGAAATGATACAAGGGGGACTTTAAGTGGAAAAGAATGGGCTGCAGGGAAGGCTCTAGCAAAAGAATGAGCAAAGAATAAGGTAACTAAAAAGTCTACCTGTATAGTTGTTACTTGAGTTTTTTAATGCAGAAACTTTTTAGATACTGTGTATTCTATTGTTGCTTAAATTAGGATAGATGGTGATTTTATTATACTTTGCTTCTTTAGAATGCATATCACAATGTGACAGCGGAGCAGCTCTTTTTGAAGGACATTATAGAAAAAAACTTTGTAATCAACTTGACTGAAGACTGACCCTACAGACTCAGAAGACGATGCTAACAGTATTAGTTTTATTTTTATACTGCAATTTTTAGTTTATTTTTAAATACGTTGGATGCACTTGTCGAGAAATTGTGTAAAGTGTGTTGGCGCCTGGTGATTCATAACCACCAGCTTAATTTCTGTGAATATATTTAATTTATAAAAACCAAGATATGTTTAGTTAAGATATCAGGGAAATAAGTTTTGAATGCATTGTTTTTAAAACAACCTAGTTTTCTCAAGTGTTTTTAAACATCATTTTATAGTTACCTTCATCTTAGACTTTCGAAGGGATGTGACTTCCTAGTAAGGGGATTTAGTTTAGTTTACCACAACAAATTCTGACTATGGCATTTTGAGAGGCATATTTGTTGACTATAAATTGGTGGGGACTGGGCACGTAGTTGTGCCTTGATATGGCAAAATGGAACCACTTTAGCTGTGCATTTAGATGATTTGAATCTTAAGAGTAGCCCTGACCACAGCAGTGGGTACAGTTATAGAATGTAAGATCATATGGTCTCATGAAGCTTTTTTTGTCTGCAATTAAGTAAACCATGATTATTAATGAGTAATTTCATAGAAGGAAGATGGTGTTTTGTTTTTAAGGTGAAGGAAACAGGTTGAACAGAAATTCTGGATAATAACTTAAGAATGCAATTACTAAAGTCTGGTGACTGCATTATTTTTAAGTTCATACAAAGAGCTGGGCTAGGCAAGCTCAAGGAGACCATTGTTAAACATCATTTTCTGCCTTTTTAATACACTAAAATTTGAAAGTTTACTATTGGAATTAAATTAGGAAAGAAGACAACACAGTAAGTAAACCCTTAAGATTCAAAGCTGTTTTGGGATTTAAATGGTATTTTCATGAAAAATTTCAACTGTCCACGATTAAGTCACATCTTCGAAGGGAAGGCTTACCTGGATAACGGTGCGTCAGAGAAGAATCCCATCAGATGCAAACAAGTCAAAACCAGTCCAGCAGAGGTGGTGAGCTAGTCTCCCTTCTCATTTTGGTAAGGGAAGGGTATGGGGGTGAGGGAAAAAGAATGAACAGAAAAGTTATAGGAGAGATGGAATTAAAAGAAGTTCTCAGGAGAGACAAGAGTTGAAAGAGATGCGATCTTGAACAAGAACTGCCACTGGGGACCGCCCTGCCTCTCTGGAGTTTGTCAAAGGGTGAACTGTTAGAGCAGGCACAGGAGTAAATACTTGAGCCTAAGGGGGAGGAAACTAGTAGTTGATTGAACCTAGATCTAGACATTAAATATGCCACCAGCATGCTTGCACAGTGCTAGAGTTTCCTTTGATTCCCCCCAAAACTCTGAACTGGAAAAGATGGGGATTGATTAGTGTGACCTTTTCCTCACACCATAGAGCTGCAGTGTGCGAACTAATTTAGGCTTCAAAAAAGGATGGTGCTGGTTCTAGTGAGAGTAAAAAAAGCCCTGGTGGCATTTTCAAATGTTTTGGTAAGGACTAAAATAATGGCAGTACAGCCTGATGCTAAAATTGAGGGATTTGGCATTACATGTAGTATGAGAAAAGGCTACAAACCTTGGGTTTCATTTAAGCCAAAAGAAAATTCTCAGCAAGACACATATATACAATTTATTAAAACCACATGAACACATTAAAATCTCACTATTTATACAATCTAAATTCTAGCAACATATACAAATACTGAGTGACTACAGTACATGCCGAGGTAAGAAAAGTACATTCTGGGAGAATCATTGACACTCAAACCATTTTTATTTCCAATATGTACTTCAGTATTGTTTGGTTCCTACCTTTCCCAGTGCCAAAAACTAGTCACAAATTGGAGTAAATAACAAGTGGTGCCACAGTTGTTGAAAGTATTTTAATAACCATCCAACTCTTAATCGATTTTGCAGTTTAGGGACTTCAAGTTCACAACAGAAAGGCAGAGCTTAACAAGTTTTTGGCCCACAATCTATTCTATCATCTGACATGGCATTTCCACAGCCCTTTCACTCTCCAGGTGACAATGTGGAGCCAAGGCAAGGAAGTTCAAGCTTTCTCACTTTCCACAGAATTATGGCCACATTCATATTTAAAGGAGTGCATTTTCTGTTGGGGCATCGTAGGACAAGAGTATACATAACACCGTAATTCCAAGTGCTGTATAAATTCTCTACACAAACCATTTCATCAGCGGATAAACCCATTGTTCAATGCAAAGTGCAAATAGCGAAACATGAATTTAAATAGCTGAACTAGACCCTGCATATACAAGAGGATCTATTTAGTGTTACAGCTTTTAATACAATACAAATCAGCATTCACAATACTGGTTCTGAAGATCATGGTATCAGAAGTCAATGTGATTTTAGGAAACTTGAAGGGCCACACTTGTTGTACCACTGTCTGACTCTATTCTGACAACTGTGCTAATAGGAAAAAAAAAAAAAAATCCAATAAACCAGAGTGACTTAAGTGTCTTTTTTTAAATGTTTCAAGCAAAGAATAAAAATTTAAGGGAATTTTGAACAAAGGTTACTTTCACATTTTGGTACTTGATTGTCTCCAAAGCTGTATAGATATCAGACATAGAAATGTGGTTAAAAAAAACAAAAGCAAAACTCTAACATGAAAACAAATGAACTCAAAAGTACAAGATCAGAACTCTGAAATCAGGCTCAGTTCTTCATTTAGAAAGTAAAATATATAAAAGCAGTAAAAAAAAAACTTTTGTAAAAATCACTGGTAGTTCAAGGACAGCACAGTGGCAAAAACGTACATCATTTAGAAAAACATTTGCCTCTCAAAGTTCCATGGGAAAATTAGGTGCACAAAATTAAATAAAAAGAAAAGCATCTTTGGGAAAATGAAATAGTTTCTCTTAAAGCTTCTCAAACAGGAATAAAAAAATAAAACTGGTTTACTCTCTTCCCACCCAGAAGCAGGTGACTGCATTAATACACAGGCTTTACATATTCATGTTTTAATACAAGTTCAACATTGGTGCTTTTTGTTTCAAATATTTTGAAACAATATGTATTGGTTTTTTCAATGAGAAAAATTATGCAAAGTTGTCTGGAAAAGCAAAAGCAAATGAAAATGACACCAATCACAAAACTAGAGGGCGGAGAGGCTGCAGCAATAGTTGTATTTTGGAAGCAATGCTTTAGAATACTGATCTACCCATGGAAGCAAGCAGAAAGAATACGGTCTTTCTCAATCTAGCATATTCTGGAAACAATTTGGGGACACGAGCCAAAAAAACCTGCTAGAATCTGATAGGAAATTACATATCAATATTAAGTCTACATCCTGGAATTTATAGAAGAGTGGATGCCAAATTATATGTTTTAATCACAGGGCCAGCTTCTCTTGCCAAAAACATTGAAAGGCTCTTACACCAGAGACTCATCAATTGCAGATGATTTTCATTTCACCCATCTAAAACTAGTCCTGGGCAAACAGTGACAACGAAGTTGCCTGGGAGCCTTACAAACAAGACCTAATATTTGCAGACTCAGACGCTGGAGCCACAGGTTCCCTAGGTATGCTGGAAAGGACAGTTCGTGCCTCCCCCCCTACAGATGAGGGCACAGTCACACACAGCTGAGGGATCCACGTGGGCTTATATTTCTTTCAATATCTTACCGCGGGTAATTAAAAATATTGACCAAAAATATGACCTTTAGACTCATATATTAAATCAAAGAGGGCAAATTGTTTTTTTAAGGTAATTTATGATTTCCAAGGAATGATTTTCACCTTTTTCACTGTGGTATAAATAAATACAAGGGGGTCAGGTTTACGGTGTTCACGGAGATGTCCTCAAGTTCTCACAACTCGCCCTTTGCAGATAAAGTCAGGGGAAGGGAGAGAATCTGTTACAGCTGTGTAAAGTTAGAGGATTCATGAGGTTGATGAAGCAAGCGTCACTCTCTAAAATAACTCAAACATTTTATAAACACGAAAATGGGGCTGGCCCCAGAGTAAGCAGGGCTGAAACCAGCTCATGTACCATGAAATGTTAAAGCTCTTAAGAATGTCAAAAGGTGAAAAATCCATCACCTTGCTCATTACAAGTCAGTTTCCCACCTATAGATCCTCCAAAGGAAAGACAGATGAGTGTACAAGTACAATCAAAACAATGATTATATCACTAATTTTTGAAAAAAATCCATAAGGAATATAGGAATAGAGAGAAATCTTGATAGTACCCACCTTTCACAAAGCAAAATTTCAAGCCATTAGACATTTCAAGAACAGTACCGTGCGTTATTGCCAGTCTGGCTTACACAGCCATCTCTTGAGTTCATCAATGTACCTGCAGCATTGGTAATAAATACTCTCAGTGATTCTTAAATTTCTTTGAAGTGCATAGTAGGGAGTTTTTTCTGTATTAAAAATAGTGTTTTACAGTAGTAACAAAGAGGATGTTTGAAATTTAATAGGCAAGCAGTAACTGCCACAGTAACACTTTTAAAGCAAGATGGCAAGACTAGTAGTTCCCTGTACCTCGGTCATCACATTTTCCCAACCACATCTGTGACAGATACATAATACATTCTATATTTTACTACCACTAACACACAAAAAAGGCCATGTGCTTTAAAACGATGCTTTATAAAAAGCAGCATCACCTTCAAAGAATTTCTTTAAAAACATCACATTCAGCATCCCTCCCAGCTCCTGATCCCTCCTGCGTGCTCTGTGGTACCTGATACACCAGTTCGTCTGGGGCACTTGGACCTGGCTTCCCACCTTTTGGGGTGTCATACTGGACACGGGCAGAGGAGCAGCTATCAGTCCTGGAGAGGAGCGTGTTATATGCTCCTACTACTGGGGGGGCTTGGTTCCCTGTAGCTTTGAAAGTAGACGTTGAGGGCAGACCAACAGAAGCTGCAGGGTGCCCAGACATATCCATGATGATGGGGGTGGCATATTCTGGCCCAGTGATGGGCAGTGGTTCAGCGTAGGCATGGTAAACTTCTTGTACCGGGGAGTTGTAAGGATCTAAGTCAGCATAACTCGCTTCGTTTCCTTCTTCTGGTTTAAAGGTAGATCTCTGATGAAGGGTGCCAACAATTCCTCCCACAAGTGGCTGTGCATACTCTGGGGATACGACAGAACAAACCAAATGAAAGTTACCTCATTCATACAGGGATCGTTTCACTTAGGGTGGCAGCTGTACCCTTATACCAAAAACAAATGCTTCTTTAGGGTACTTTTTTCACTATCAACACAGACCTAGGGATTTCTCTACAAGAACTTCAAAAATTAAAATTATACATGTTATCTCATAAGAAGTTAATATGCATAGAGCTTCAATCATGAAATTTTACCCAACTGTCTGTATATGCTCTTCAGGTTTAGAGACAGTATTTTACTGGTGGGGGAAAAAAAAACCCATTCCATTATTAGAATAATATTTTCAAATATGACACTGCTTAAACTATGGGGCTCCTGGGTGGCTCAGTTAGTTAAGCATCTGACTTTGGCTCAGGTCATGATCTCATGGTTTATGAGTTCGAGTCCCAGACTGGGCTCTCTGCTGTCAGCGTAGAGCCTGCTTCGGACCCGGTCTCCCTCTCTTTGCCACTCCCCTGCCTGCTCTCTCTCTCAAAAATAAATATTAAAAAATTTAAAAAATAAATATGTACTAAGTCAATAGGATAAATACAGTAAGGCTCACTATGTCTTTCTTGCTCTTGACACTCAAAATTCCAGGTAAACAGATAAAATGCCGTTTGCTTTTACAAACAGGTGCTCATATCTAAGACACAGAAATGGTTCTCTCAAGGTCACCTTTTTAAAAAGCAGTCCTAGGGGCACCTGGGAGGCTCAGTGGGTTAGGCGTCCAACCTTGGCTCAGGTCATGATCTCACGGGGTTTGTGAGTTCGAGCCCCACTGGGCTCCGGGCAGACAGCTTAGAGCCTGGAGCCTGCTTCGGATCCTGTGTGTGTCTCTCTCTCTCTCTGCCCTTTCCCCCCTCATGCTCTGTCTTCCTCTCTCTCAAAAATAAATATTAAAAAAAAATTAAAACGTAGTTCTACCTCAAGAAAGCAGCTCATCTCTTACATATGAAAAAGATAAAAGATACCATAAATCCCAAAGCGCTTTCCAGCTAAGCACAGCATTGGCTTCCCCTACTCTGCGGCGAAGGCTGCGAGCAGTTACCTGCAGAGTCCGTCTGCAGCACTGTGGTGACTTCTCTTGGACTCAAGTGATTAACTTCACTGCTGCTGTAGCGAACTGGGGTTTCCTCATGTTCCACTGATTTGGCAGGGAGAAACTGCTTCATTCCTTTCCACCAACCTTCATTGTGATTGTAAGCAATAAAGACCATTAAATTAAAACCTAGCTCTGAAAGGATGATACTGTTTATGGAAGAAATCCTGTTGCATTTAAGGCATTTTTGTAACACATCTATACAAACTAGCCTCTATGTTCAATCTTCTGGCTGTTGTGACTGTGGTAAAGTACATATTGCACAAAATTTACTATCTTAACCATGACTAAGTGTGGGTCAGTTGGTTTCAAATACATTCACACTGTCGTGCAACTATCACCACCATCTAACTCTGTCATAACTCTAAGTCTTGTTAAAAAAACCTACAACTCTATCTCCATGAAACAGTAACTCCCCATTCCCATTCTCCATTCCCCCTGGCCCCTGGCAACCACCATTCTACTTTCTGTCTCTTTGATTTTGCCTCTTTTAAGTACTTCATCTAAGTGGAATCATACAGTGTTTGTTTTTGTGTCTGGCTTATTACACTTCGCATAATGCCCTCAAGATGCATCCATCTTGTAGCACGTTGCAGAAAATCTTTCATTTTTAAGGAGAAATAATATTCCACTGCTTGTATACAACATATTTCCCTTTTCCATTCATCAGTTGATGGACACTTGGGTTGCTTCCATATTTTAACTGTTGTAAATAACTGTGCCATGAAAGCAGATATAAAAACAGGGCTTTGAGACCCTGCCTTTAATTCTTTTGGGTATGTATCTGGAAGTGGAGTTACTGGGTCATATGGTTATTTTGCATTTTATGTGGAATTGCCTTAGTGTTTTCCATAATACCTGAACCATTTTATAAGCCCAACCACAGTGCATGGGATTCTAATTTCTCTACATCTTCACCAACTCCTGTTTTCAGGATTTTTTTGGTAGGAGACATCCTAATGGGTGTGAGATGTGATATCATAGTTTTCATTTGGTTTTCCCTAAAGATTAGTAATGTTGAGCATCTTTTCATGTGCTTTTTGGTCATCTATATAGATTCTTTGGAGAGATGTCTATTCAAGTAATTTGCCCATTTTTGACTTTTTTGTTGTTGTTGAGTTTTAGAAGTTTTCTGGGTATCCTGGGTATTAATCCTTTAGCAGATATATGGTTTGCAAATATTTTCTCCCATTCTCGGTGTTGCTTTTTTACTCTGTGGATAGTATATTTTGATGCACAAAATTTTTAAATTTCCATGAAGTCCAATCTATTTCTTTTTTTGTTACTTGTGCATTTGGTGTCATAGCTAAGAAATCATGCCAAGTCCATTGTCATCAAGTTTTTGTCCTGTGTTTTTCTTCCTATTAATTTTATTGTTTAAGATATTATGTCTCGGTGTTTCATTTGAGTTAATTTTTATAAATGATGTTAAGCAGGAGCCCAACTTCATTCTTTTACATGTGAAAATCCAATGTTCCCAGCACCATCTGTCATCGATCCTAGTGGTCTTGGCATCCTTGCCAAAAATCATTTGTCTATATTTGTGAGAGTTTATCTCTGGGCTCTCCATTCCACTGGTGTGTATGCCTGTATTTATGCCAATACCACAGTGTTTTGAAATCAGAATGTGTGAATCTTCCAGCTTTATTCTTCTTTTTCAAGACTGTCTTGGCTGTTCAGAGTCCCTTGAAATTCCACAGGCATTTTTTAATGGATTTTTCTATTTGTACAAAAAATGTCATAGGGATTTTGATAGGCATTGCAAATGAATCTATAGATTGCCTTGGTTACTACTGACATGTTAATATTAAATTTTCAATCCATGAACCCTGGGTATGTTTCCATTTATTTATGTCTTCTTAAATTTCTTTAGAAATGTTTTATCGTTTGCATTATACAAGTCTTTCATCTTCTTGGTTAAATTAACTCCTAAGTATTTTATTCTTTTTGATGTTATTTTGTAAATGAAACTGTTTTTAGAATTTCCTTTTCAGATTGTTCATTGTTCATATATAGAAATATGCAATTGATTTTAATATATCATTTAGTATATATTGTATAGTATATCTAGCTACTTTACTCAGTTATTGGTGTTAATAGCTTTAAAGGTTTAATTCTTTAGATGTTTGGTAGGATTTTTCTTTCTTGAGAGATTTTTGGTTATTGACTCAATCTCTTCTATTTCTTTATGAGTCTTGGGAGATTTTGTATTTCTGGAAATTTGTCCATTTCATCTAGGTTATGAAATTTTTTGGCATAGAATTGTTCATAGTATTCTTATAATCCTTTTTATATCTGTAGAAGTGGTAGTGATGTCTCTACCTGCATTTCAGATTTTAGTAGTTTGAATCTTTTTTCTTATTCCATCTAACTAAAAGTTTGTCAATTGTGTTGATCTTTCTGAAGAATTAACATTTGGTTTCACTGATTTTCTCTATTTCCCCATTCTCTATTTTGTTTCTCTCTCCAGTCTTTACTAATCTTTATTATTCCTTCCATCTGGTAGTTTTTGGTTTAGTTTGTTCTTCTTCAAAGAAATTCCTTAAATTGTTCACAGTTTTTTTTTTTTTTTTTTGACAGAATATCTAATACAGAGCAGAACATGGTAGGAATTTCTATTCAAAGCATATACAGAAGCAAATTCCTACTATTAAATTGCAGCCAGATATAATGTGCCTGTTGTAGGGTGATTTTTTGTAAGTTTTTCTGACAAGATACTTCCCAAGATCTACTGCAGGGTGTCAGCCATGCAGGATCTGCCCCCGCCACTTCTCTTTTCTACCTTAGTCACAGCAGTGGACTTGTCTTCTAATAGTTGTTCCCATAGAGAGATTGGAAAGTGGGAGACCCTAAGGGGGCCTCTGGTATCACCTGCAGCAATCTGCCACCTGCCACACACAGCAGGAATTCAGAAGATGACAGCTTATCATGGCAGATGGCAGGCCTCACGATTCTGAAACTGGGAGACTGCGCTTGGGAAAAGCAGGGTGACAGACAGACACCATGTTACCAAGACCACAGTCTTTCACAGTGTTCACACAGGCCCCAAAGAAAGCTGGTCTCCTCAAAAAAAGATACACGGGACAAATCAGACAGGTTGTCCAGACAAGAGGAAGAGAGTGCGTGTTATGGGAAATTCTTACTTTTCATTCCGTTACTTACTGACTACAAGAGATCGTACAGAGGAATAAAATGATCAGAACATTAGAGGAACACCACTTTTCTAACAAGTGCTGGGGTGTTTATGTGGGCCTGAAAAGAACTTTCCTCTCTCACTACTGCCACCTAGAGAGATGGGACCTCCTTCTGATGGAAGGAGATGCAAAGTCCTGAGTTACCTGCCCGGTCCCAGTAAGGTAAGTCATAGGTGCCTTCAGTTTTTTTCTTTCTGGAAAAATACAGAAACAACACGTTAGTAAATAGAGTAAAGTCGCTAGTAAGACAGCTCTGAATCTGCAGGATAAACACTGAAGTTAATAATTAGTCAGGAGTACACATTTCAATTTGCTAATCTACTTGGGGGGATCCTCTATTTCATTTGCCTTTCCAAGACACCACTGCTGAAGCTCATCAATTCTGGATTCTCAATAAATTTTAAACAACTATCTCCTGAGACAGTTATTTTGTTACCCAAGGTATTATCCACTCAAGAGACGAACCAATAGGAAAAGCTGAGTCTGCAGATAAAAAGAATCAACCCAAAGACTTCGGGATGACATGTGGGTGGTTATGAGAACATTATGTTAGGTCTATTTTGGTTTCCAATATAAACTTGGCAAATCAACTGGCTCACAAAATTCCTAGAAAGAAACATCCCCACATTTGCTTCTAAATTGTTATTTTTTCCAACTATCTATTTTCCTGCCATGGTCCTTTGTCCATAAGTTTATGGTGTCATATGCCCTTAATTGCACGCAGTTAATTCCCACAAGCATCCGAGTGTAGGTCAGTGCTACCCTTTAACAGTGATAAGTGCCAAAGGGAGACGAGGATGCCCTAGGCCTGGGGGTGCAGAAGCCACATTTTCAATGAAGAAGATTCTCCCTAGTTCCCACTTCAGAATTCGGACATATCTTCCCCAGGAGAAATCTCCCTCCTCCCCTTTAAGAGTTACTATTTACAAAGAGTCTTAAAAGGAAGTGTTCTGATTCAAGAATGTAAATCTAATTAAAATTAATGCCTTGCAAGCTAAAGAAAAAGCAGAAATTATTCTAGTGTATAAATGAGGACAAGATGGTTATGTGATTTGCTCAAGACACAAATGTGGTTTTCCCAAAGAGCCCAAGCTCTGTGCTTTTCTTACTTGAAAACATTCTTCTCCAGGATAAGACTTTATTTGTATCATAGACGTTAAAATCTTCCTCACTTTAAAGTCTGGCTATATTTGAAATGTCATTTTTTCAAAATATAATGTAAAATTTGTGGAAGGGGTGGTAGGTGCTGAAGCTGTTAATTAAAAGCTGGAGTGCAAAAGAAACAATAAAGGGCTAGTTTAATAATTAAGTAGTTTTCTTCTTAAAAATCCTATAATTATCCTAAGGCTTAAAAGTAAAAGGAAACTAATAATCTTTTCTAAATGGAAGTCAGATACCTTATATAACTAAGACAACAAATTAATAGTCTGATTACTAGCCAAAGGTTGTGCTAGGAAAGATTTTATATAATCTAAAGCGGCAAAGCTTCAGGTTACTTATTACATGTTAAGTGCTTAGAACAGGGGTGCTTAGCATGAGTTAAAGGTTCAGTAGGCTGCAGCTGAGTTTAATATTATTTTCCTCCTGGCTATTTTCCACATCCCCTTCATGCATCTTTTTTACTCCTCATGAAGTCAGTCATTAGCAACTGCAACCACATTCTTAGAAGTAACTTCAGTTCTGTAGCTCAGACCTTTTGTCTGAACAAGCATCTGTCTCTTGAGAATATGAACATGCAAAGCGTCCTTTAAGTGCCCGCCCAAACTGATCTCAGGACTTAACTGCCGCCTCTCCCCCACAACCTGACTCCCAGTCCTTGCCCTCTGTGCTTTAACCCCTGTGGACAGGACCTGAGTGCCTGACTGATTATATGCCCAGGGGCAGTGGTGGTTCAGAGCGTGGGCTCTGTGATGCCGGGGCCCAGACTCGACTCTGCTGCATATGCACTGGGTAACCTTGGACAAGTCATTCATGCTCTGTCTCACTTTCTTCTTCTGTAAAATGGGATTTATAACAGTACCTGCTTCAGAGGTTGTTTTGAGGATGCAAGGAGTTATAACATGTAAAGCACCTAAAATAGTGCCTAAAACCAGTTTAGTTTTCTATAAAAGCTGTTGCTGCTGTTCTCACAGTTACTGTTGCCTCTGGCAGGTCCCACTGTGAACGTTCTTCCCTGGACTTTCCTAGGGCCCTTGCTCCTCCTTTCCCTAATGCCCTCATCATAACTTTCGGGCTCTGCTCAAACAGCCTTCTTCTTTTTTTTTAATGTTTTATTTATTTCTGAGAGAGAGAGAGAGAGAGAGACAGAATCCGAAGCAGGCTCCAGGCTCCACGCTGTCAGCACAGCCTGACGCAGGACTCAAACCCACTGACCGTGAGATCAGGACCTGAGCTGAAGTTGGACACTTGACTGACTGAGCCACCCAGGCCCCCCTCAAACATCCTTCTTAAAACCATGAATCCAGGACCCACCTGCTTCTTCAACTTCCTCCCATGGCATACACTGTGTAGTCAGTACCATTGCTGACCGTTTCTGCATCACATCTTCTCTATCCTGTAAACTCTGGGGCTCACCACTGGACTCCCAGCGGCCAATACTTAGCACAAGGTAAGAGCACAAATATTTGCTGAATGAACAGATGAAGTCATTCTCTTGCTCCCTCCAGCTGTCATCTCCACTCATGACAACTCTACTGGCCTAACTGCACAAGCCTCAAACTTTAGATCATCCGGAATCCCTCCTCCTTCCTTAGCAGACAGCCAGTCGCACATCATCTGATAACCTCACTTATCTGCTCCACCCTCCTCAATGAGATCCCCATGTACAGCATGAAACCTGAATTTGTCTCCCCGAAGCTCCCCTCCCCAACCCAGGCCAGGCTGCCCATCCACAGTTCTTCCTTGGTGCTCCTCCACGCCAGGCCTGCACGTGAGGACTCGCTATCTTGCCTAGATTCCACATCTCTGTGCCTTCGCTCAAGCACACAGTCTGGGCTGTTCCCTACCTTCTTCCATCTGGGCATACGCAGCTGTGTCTTTATGGCAAAACAAACATGAGGATTCCTCTTTGCTGCAGAGAACGTTTCGGGTAGCCCTCACGGTTCTCATACCTGTGTTTCCCGGCCCTTCATAATAACTCCTCAAGCCATGTGATAGTTCCTTATTTTGTGAGTCAACCCTGCCAAACACCTGGGACATAGGAACGGTGTCTCTTTCTTTCATGAGATACTACTCGGGACCTATTACGTGTCAGACTGTTCTTATTCATGTGTGTGTTCCAGCAGGTAAAGCAGATTTTGACATAATAAAGGTACTCCGTAAATGACTGTGCAACTGAACATACTCCTTTTTTATGAAAAGGAGAAACAAATGTACTTTTACTTCAGTAACTACCTTAGCTTTCCTTCTCAAAAAGGTGAATGGTAGCTGATCTTCTAGGTTTAGTTTATACTTCACATTTGGAACAGCCCTCCTCGGCCCCGCAGGGAGCCCGCCGCGTACTGACCTGCTCCTGCAGTGCCAGGCGCACACCACCGCGAGGACCAGGGTGCTGAGCCCCATGACGAGCACTGGCACGAGGACCGCGGCCAAGGCGACGTCTGCAAACACACCACAGATGGAGTCAGGACGGGACCGCGGGCAGGTCAAAGCTTTCGTGCCTCAAAAACTACCATTCACAATATTTAAGAAGTGAGGCAAGCGTTGGTGATGGCGGAAGCCTTCACTCACACTATTTGCTTCACCTTTGTATACACTTAAAATTTTTGACAGTGACTTTTGAAATCACCAAGACAAACTGAAAGACCAATGAAAAACTCAGGAATATATTTCTGAATATGTGATAGAGGGTTACTATCGTTTATATATTACAGAACTTACAAGTCAAAATCAAACAACAGAAAAATCAGAGATGAATGAGCAATACAATGAAAAACACAAGTGACTACTCAGTGTGTTAGCCTCACTCGTAACCACAGAATCAAAAGTTAAAACAAGAATGAGATGCTATTTCTGTTTATCGAATTGGCAAATATTTGTAAGAATAATTGCTAAGAAAGGTTATGAGGAAAGGATGATTTCTTTGGAACTTTAAATTGATACTTTCTGTATCATTTGGGGGGAGTATGTATAAAAATCAATTACTTAGCAACTCCATGTCTAGAATTTATTCTTAGTAAAAAAATTAAGACAACATTCAAAGATGCATTTTAAAGGAGGTCTGTCTCTGTATCTGTAAAAGAGTGAAAACTGGAAATAATCCAAATGTTCAACATGAAAGGGAATAAATACATCATGGTGTCCTTCTCATAGTAAAATATTATCCAGCAATTGAAAATGATATTGCAACATGATGGGGAAAGTATTTATAGACAGGGGAAGGCAACATTAGTGTTAAGTATAAAAAAGCCAATGTGTTTCAAAAGGGTAGAAATCAACAATGTTTGAGCCTGAAGGGACCAGGAGATCATTTAATCCCCTTATCTCCCTTCACAAATAAGGAACTCTGGGTTCAGACCCAAAAAATGGTCTGCCTCAGGTCAGTTGAGCCATCAGTTTCTTCCCTAATCTGGCAACCCCGTCCCGGCAATGAGGATAAGAGCAGCAGCTGCTGATGCCTGTTGGGGGCTAAGCGCCAGACACTATGTTGAGACTGACCCATAGCATCTTATGTACCCTTATGAAATATACCCAAAAGAGAAAAAGAGGCTGCTAATACAGGAGAGGAGAGGATAATCTATAGCCTGAGGTCTCTAAGGGCTGGGTAGATAGGAACATGGATAGGTGGATACGATCAGCCCTGGGCAGGACTAGGAACTCCTTTCTTCAACAGAGCGGACAGAGGGTACAGGTGAGTGTGCAGGCTCCACAGGCAGGGAGTTTCCTTCTAATCACTTCTACTTTCCTTGTAAAGTTGAAGAGGTAACTGGGAGTAACTAAAGAATCTCTGGGTCGGGGGTTTGAAAAATATGGAGGAGTGACTGTTGAGGACACAAAGAAAGCTAACCAGAGAAACAAAATGACCGCTGGCTGGAGGGCCCCCCTGAGGAAGGATTCGGGAAGTCACAGGGGCACAAATGTGATCATGATATGATTTTCTCCAGCATCACTCTCAGCCTGGATGTAAAAATGGAAAAGAAGTGCATAAAACAGGAATCATGGCTCAGGCTAGAAAGCACTAAGAATTCAGAAAAATAAATGTGCTTTATCCCTAAAGTAATTGGAGAGAGGGCCGTCAGGTTCAAGTGGATATAGTTCAATTTAATCTGAGGTTTAAAAAATCTGCTTAGGTTCAAAAAAATAGTAAAATCTACACAATACCATCTCAGAGAAAAGGAGACAAGAAATCTTTAACCTCCATATTCTTTTATTCTTTTGAAAAATCCTGGCTCTGGAAGAAAATGCTTTAAGGACACTTTTAGTCTTGAGATTTTAAGATTCTATAATCAGATTTTAAGATGAGCAATCCATCCAGGCATGTGGCTTGGAATTCTGCCCAAAGAGATGTCTTCTGCAAACTGGGAAGAGGTTCTGTGGGACACTCAGACCTCATCTCTAAGAAGTCTTGCTTCTCTTTAGCTTTTCCAGCAACATGAGAAAGAACATGGACTATTTAGAAAAAACCTTAGAAGAACTGAAAGAAAGTGACCTGTGGAAAGCTGGGAGAAAGTTATCTGCATTGGGCACATTTTCAGAAAATGAGAATGAATAAAGTTCTGTGTGGCACAAATTAGTTGGAAGGAATTACTTCCTCTTTTCTGCATGGTCCTAAAAACGCTTTATCTGCCAAAACTGAAATTAATTCCTCTGACACTGATGGGTTTTTTCTGAATTCAACTGAAATTTTGTTTTCAACAACTACTAAAATCAAAGTACTGTTTCATACATGTTAATACCTTATTTATCATTAGTAAAATCTGAAAGTAAATCCTACATTTATAAGCTGAAAAAACTATGATTGAAAACATTTTCAAAACAAAGACCAAAGTTTTTTTAATGAACATGTTAACTCAGAGTACTTTTTAAAAAGCATTAGTTTTCACCAAGACTTATCTTTCATCCCCCTTTTCACCACCGAATTCCCTCTCCAACAAATTAATATTTAACGAGAGGGAAAAAATTGTGTTTCCTACAATGGTTTTAGTTATTTCCAGAAATAGAGACATCTTGTGTTTGGCTGTGGTGGGGAGAAATATTACAAGAGAAGATTTAGAATACAGTAGCCATCTTTAAATCCTTAGAGAACCATTCTACACGGCGCTGGAGAAATCAGAGCAACGCAATCAAGTCTCTTCTCTAAGGTAAGGAGTAAACGTTTTCACTATTCTTAAAAAACAGTTAAGAAGATGGGGCGCCTGGGTGGCTCAGTTGGTTAAATGTCCGACTTCGGCTCAGGTCATGATCTCACAGTTCGTGGGTTCGAGGCCCACGTGGGGCTCTGTGCTGACAGCTATCTCAGAGTCTGGGGCCTGTTTCAGATTCTGTGTCTTCCTCTCTCTCTGACCCTCCCCTGCTCAATCTGTCTCTCTCTCAGAAATAAATAAAAATTTTAAAAACATTAAAAAAAAACAGTTAAGAGGAAAAGAAGCAAAGGGTTTAAAAGCTGGACATGTTTCTGAAAATCGAAGCTAACAAAATAAAATGCTACCACGTAACGGGTGCTAATCGGGGGGCCTGCATACCTTTGGTTACACTCGGAGTCACAGTGGTGTTTCGGATATCAGGAGTGGCAGTTGTTTGCTCTGTCTGTGCAGGAAACTCATTCCTACTGCGCGGCTGTAATGGCTGAGTAAATTTGGGGGCTCGACCTTGAAAAAAGTGTCAAAAACTCTTTATTTTTTTATATATGTCAACTTGATTAAAACAAACTTCTTTTATAAGGCTTTTAGTATATTTTTGGAAAATTATACTACAAATCCAGAGACCACCATATTCTCACATGTAATGCAGGCATACCTTTGGCTATTTTGGGGGAGGTTGTAGTGTTTCTGAAGTCATTGCTGTTCCGAGGAGGTGGAGTTTGAGTAAGTTTTGGAGGACGACCTTGAAAAATGGTTTAGACAAGTTTATACATTTCACTTATGAGAGTCATAGTTAAAAACAATACTTTAAATGTCTTCAACATTTCCTAGAGTACTTATCTCTGCTCAGTAATTTTAAATCTCAGAGAGTAATATGTAAGAAGGATAAATATACTATACATTAAATGTACTAACTTACTGGGGTTTCTCACTTTTTCAGATAATTACATTATCTTAAAATAATTTTCTTAGGGAGGAGTAAACTGAAGAGACGGATGATTTTTAAAGCTACAGAAATATCATCACAGTTTAACATACTACTCATTCAAGTCACTTAAGAAATGTTTGTGGAGGAACCAATTGCGTGGGGGCATTCTGGTAGGTTCTGAAGATACAATAGTAAACATGGTATTAAAATATTATGTAATAGTGAGGGAAGTCATTTCCACTTTTAATTTATTCAGAGTAAAAGGCATTTGGACTAAGCTGCCTGTTATAATCATCAGTGTTTGTGATACAGTATTATGCTACATGGGACTAATTAACCTAATTAAAAACTTATTGAGACTATACTTGAAAAAAAAATCTCATTATCTCATCAGTGATATTCTCTCTTCTTCCACTTGTAACCCTGGAAACCATTCTGATAACTAACTTCTTAATAGGATAATTATTTCTTTTTAAAATCTCTTTAAGAAGATATGAAATTAAAAGTTAAACACTCACCTTGTCATTTCTTATTTTCTCTGAGAACAGCAAAGCCATTTTAAATTAATCCAGTGAAAGTAACATATCTTAAACATGCTATTGCTTTACCTTTAGGAATAAACTGGCAACCAAGCAGTTCCATTTTCATGGCAATTTTCTGCTGCCATTGGGTAGGATTCACTCTAATAAAACGTGCAATAATTGGTGGCAAAAAGTTATTACGCACATCCTGGTGATAATCTTTGTTTCCTTGAAATATCTATAAAAAACAACAAAAAATTGGTACTTTATATCAGAAGAGGTCAGGGCTAAATTATTC
Source organism: Crocuta crocuta (assembly GCF_008692635.1). NCBI lineage: Eukaryota > Metazoa > Chordata > Mammalia > Carnivora > Hyaenidae > Crocuta > Crocuta crocuta. The sequence continues at coordinate 4,276,423 of NW_027531917.1, read as the reverse complement.
CACTGAAACATGTTTTTGTTTTTTTGCCCTGGGCCTTAAATGAGATCTGTAAAGTATAACAGTAAGAATTAATTTCTCAGAAGATAAATGAATCATAATTTGGACAAACTTAAGAAACTGCACATTCTTCATCAAAAACTTATAAAACTATTGAATACGAAAATGATTTTAAGATGATTTAAACATAACAAAATGCTAACTTGGCAATTTGGGAAGAAGGTTTCAATTTCAGTGAGACAGTATAATTCAATTAATAAATCAGTAATTCCAGTGTAATTACCAACTCCTTAAATATATCAATTTTCTTTTCAAAGTAAAGTGTAATCGATCATACAATGTCTTAGATGAAATGCTTTACTGTATGCTTTTTATAATTTTTCTTTAAAAAAAGACAGAAAGTGAACATACACGAAGGTGTACATAACAGTTATATACCTCCACCTACTGGATAAACTACATAAAGACACTTCCCACATTAACCACTTTCATTCTGTGCTGCTATCTGAACCAGAAAAGTAATTCTGAAGCACTGTTCCCTGCCTAATATAATGATCTTAGGTGGACAAAAACAAATGTATGTATTATATGAATGGTTTTTAGATAAAAATACTATTTCAACTGACTACCCCATTCCCTCAACCATTTCAAGAAAATAATGTTAGTATGGAACATTGGAAGAGCTATTATTTACAAAGTATTTTCATATAATTAACTCTGATGTTCTTCATGACAACCCTATGAAAGAGGCAGAACTCAGAAAGCTGCAGCTCATAGAATGTAAAGGGATTCCATAACCAGTCAATGATATGAGCAGTGACTTGAGTCCCTGTCTTCTGACTTAATTACAGGGCTCTCTACTAAGCAAAAAGTCCTTGCTCCTTCAAGCTAAATCCCCTGGCTAGTTTCTAAAGACTATTAATAAGTTGGTATCTGCCTAAAATCAAAGTCGTTTCTATTTTATCAGTTACTGTTACAGCAAGTAAATAAATGTTTAGCTCTTCCATCAAGTCATGTCCAAATATTATAGCTATTTTCTTGTGGCTGATTCACAAAGCATTAGATTGTAAACTTCTAAGATGTGTTAATAGCCTTCATTTTCTACAAGGTTTGAAGTTGTGTCTCCAAATTAGCATACGGAGACAGTTTCTTTGCATGTAACTGAAGATTTAAGGGGAAACTCCTGATAGATCCTAGAACTCTGTCTCTACAGTTCTCTTCTCTCATTTATTTCCTCAGAAATAAAATGAAGGCAATTATTTGTCATCTATCATATTAGTGGAACAGGAACAATACTCATTTTAGGACATAAAACAAAACTGAGATCTTACTCCACACTGCGGTTTCATTTTTATAAAAAAACCTTAAAGGGGAGATTTTATAAAAACTAAGTATAAAAAGATTTGCTATAATCTTTGACCATTTATTTTAAGCTACTGTGTATAGGGAGGTCTATAAGGTGTCATGAGGATAAATAAGGAAACGGAAGTCAAAATTGCCACTCTCAAGGAACTTAAATTTTACTTGATATTACCACACAGAAATATGGCAACTATTCAACAGCAACAAGTTACGAAGTTATATATACATTCCCACTTTCTGAAAACAAAACCAAAAGCTGTCTCAGCCTGTATGTGCTCACCATGCATGTGTGCATGCTTATTTAGAAAGGGTGTCAAAACAGAATATACCAATTACTCTGGAGTTGGAGGTAGATGAGGGAGCAGATGGGCTAATGTAAGTGAGCCAAAAGATTGGTATTTTATATAATTCAAAGGTAAAGACTTCTACTTCTATCCAGGACACTAATAGGGACTAAATTTACTTTTAAACCTAAGCATCTGAAAAATCAAGACACAATATATGAAACAATGGTTTTTAAATGCTGGACAAAAGGCAGCATAGGGCATTAATCCCTGAGAGAAGGGAAATACATGAGGTGAGCCCTTCTATTGTGCCAGTACTGCCTGGAGCGAGCCTTGGTGTCTCAGTGAATTGAGGACACAGAGCTCAGAGATGGAGAGGCCAGGACAGCTAGAATTCGCAAGACAGGATGTAGGAGAGAAGAGAACTGCAGAGACGGAGAGAGTTCTAGGATCTATAGGGAGTTTACCCTTAAGTCTTCAGTTGCATGTAAGGGAACTATCAGTGGATGGGAAAAGAATCACTGGAAAGGAGTTTGTAGGACAATTCTCAAGACTTCACAGGTTTGGGAACAGCTCACATTATCAACAGATAGTGTGGAGACCACTCACTAATAGGTGGGGGTTTTTTGGGTTGAGTCCTCGGAACACTATTGTCTCTGTAGTAGAAAAAATCATAACTAAAAGCTGTTCAGGTCCTACCTAACAAAACTAAAATGCAAACCTTAAAAAGACTAAATAATTCCCAAGTAAACTGACTGCATCCCAGAATAAAGCTAAAAATATTTAAGTAATAAATAACACTACCACCAATGTTAATGTTCACAATGTCTGACAACCAATCAAAAATTACCAGGCATATAAATATTTTACATAATATCCATCAACATAAAAAGACCTACATGTGGGGCACCTGGGTGACGCAGTCAGTTAAGGGCGAACTCTTGATTTTGATCTCACAGTTTGAGGGATTAAGCCTCACGTCTGACTCTACACTGACAGCGTGACACCTGCTTGGAGTTATTTCCCTCTCCCTTACACCCTCCCTGCTTGATCACGCCTCCTTCCCCCACCCCAAAAAAAAAACGAACTTAAAAAAGAAAAAGACCCACATGTGACACATAGTAGACAGAATTAGCAGATAAGGGCATTATTAAAAGAGTTATTATATACTACGTATGTTTTAGAGGTGGAAAAAAGCATGAGCATGTTCAGGAGACACTTGGAAGAAATTTTAAAATCCCAAAACTGAAAACCTAGAGGTAAAAATACAATACAATAGATAAATACACTGGAAAGGATTAATAGATTAGATGTTGCAGAACAGATCAGTGAACTTGAAGACAAAACAATAGAATTTTCCAAACTAGGACATAGATATTAAAAAAAAAAAAATTAGTAGAGCACCAGTGAACTGTGAGACATCTGCAAGAGTCATAATATTCATTTAATTAGAATTAGAGAGGCAACATTTTTGAGAAAAAATGGCCTATGATGCAAATTATAACCAACAGACCCAAGAAGCTCAAAAAAGCCCAAGCAGAAGAAATACAAAGACAACTACACAAAGGCACATCATAATCAAACTGCTTAAAACAGATGATAAAAGAAAAATCTTAAAAGCAACTAAGGAATAAAAAGACACACTAACTACTGAGGAACAAAGGAATTGTCACTGGAAACAATACAAACCAGAAAACAGTAGAGGGAAAAACAACATCAACCTAAAATTCTATACTTAATGAAATTATCTTTCAAAAATGAAGCAAAAAAGAAGTCTTTTTCAGAAACATAATAGTACTAGATGTTTTTATAATAGAAGCATGGATAATTCTTATAATTTCAAAAAATTAACTATACTCCACAAGTGTAATAAATGTTCTACAAATAAGTGCAGATATGTTCAGAGTAAATTAAAAAAAAATAGCAAAGTTTGGGGTTATTAAGCAGAAGGAGGATAGGTATAAAGACAATACTTTTATTTACATCAATGGGTAGAGCCTCACCAAAGATGAAGGTCATGTGATACCAGAAGACAGAAGAGAGGGAGGAAGGCCTTGAATAATAACAGAAGAATTTAGATCCATATGACAGATAATAGGAAGCCCCTGGAGTTTTTGGAATAGAGAGATAAGAAAAGAGGTAACTGAAGATGTATTAGCGAATCTATACATTTGACAGAGAAGTGACCGCATCATATAACTCAGGGAAGTTTCACTAAAAATATTTGTGCTTATAATTTCAATTCTAGGTGATAAGAAATCTACCTGCCTTGAGCACAAGGATTCTCCCAGTTACAAGATCCTTATGGTGGATCATGAGCCAGCAGATACTTCTGCCCACTCCCCACCCCTTAATATCTGCTCTGGACCATTTCTGCATTATCACTGTCTACTAACTAAAACAACAATTTCATAATTACCACAGAAGTTAAGGAAATTCTTTGGGTAGGAAAAAAATAGAAGTTTCCTAGACAAATGTTGGGGAGGGGATCTTAAGATGACCTTCTAAATCTATATCTTACACTATAATACACTTTTACCTTTAGCTTTTGTCTTTTGTCCCCCTTGCCTACAGAAAAGAAATCTGGGAACAAAATTAAGCTCTCCATCATTCTATGGATCAATATGAAAATCTTAAGAAATTACAAGTTCATTTTTAGGATTTATTTTTTATTTTTTGGTAAGTTACCACCACTTACTCAAAGCCATCTATCCATCCATCCCTCCACCCATTCATTCATATAGGCTCTAGGCCCAATGTGGGGTTTGAACTCATGATCCTGAGATCGAGTCACATGCTCTATCAACTGAGTCAGCCAGGCAGTCCTCCTTTTTAGAATTTCTTCATAAAGTATCTAAACAATTGAGTTAAAAATGTAGTCAAAAAAATCAGGAAAGTACTTACCCTTACAATCATTAAAAGGGACCTAGAACCACAAAGAATTTCCTAACCATAGTTAGAAGAGTAAGGCTAATAACTAACAAACCTAAAATAACCAGAAAAGAGCAAAGGTCAAATGATAGCTAACTTTAACACCACACAGAAGAGCTCCTGTGCTTTTAGCAAAGGTCCATTTTTAAAATAAAATTGTGATAATCATCTTACCTTATCCTGCTCCACACCAGGCTCTCTGTACACCGTCCACCTCTGTCCATCATCACTGTAGAGGATTCTGTAGGCTGACACATAGTAATTGTGCTCCACCATGGTGGTGCCAGTGGTTACAATGCCTAAGGAACACAGAATGGCTCTCATTAGTGTACACAGTCTGATCCTTGAAGTTGTTCAGCACTGAAGCAAAAACACCTAAAATGCACCGTCCAAACATATTTGTCAAAAGCACATTATCATCTCTAAGGGCTAGGTTTCGTTATAATATAGCAAATAAACCTTTGGCTTTGTTCCCTTGTAGAGATACATGAATTATGGGCCCACATAAGGAAAGGACTATTCTATTTTGTCACCTACCAAGTAACAGCGACCCTCTGGGAATGAATAGATTAAAATGGTTCTTCTTATAAGAACCAAATCAAAATAAATCTTTAACAAAAATTACCTAACTCAATTCTAATTAATTATTCTGACCATTTAATAAACTGCTCCAAATAAATTTGTATTCAGCACATGCAGAGTATTACTTATAGCACTTAAAATGAACTCTTTGAACATAAATTCCTTTTAATGACTATAAGAGATGTCAAGATCACTGAAGTGAAACAGTACCTTAAAAGAATGTTATTACAATGAAAAAGAAAAGTTAATAAAAATCAAATACCAACCCCCCTCCTCTGCCATGTTTTATAAAACCACCTTCAGTAATATTTTAACACCATACAATTACATTTGCAGTGACCTAATTTTCTATGAAAAATCTTTGATGTCATCACGTTTCCGAATAAAATCAGAACTAGAAATCATTCTAGAAAAGTATGTCTCTCAACCTGTTATCTTCTTTTCTTTATTCAGATCTATCTGTAACCACTGATACTCGTCAGTGGCAAAAGCAGCCCAGGGAGGTCCAGGTTGCTTCAGCCGGGCTTTCTCGGGCTTCCAGATGTTCTCCCGGCCTGTGTGGTCGGTCCACTCCAGCACAGACGATGCTGTTATCTGAGGATCGGCAATGACCCCAGATTCCATCCCCAGTGTGCCATAACAGCCTGAAATGACAAGGACAATAATGTGGTTTCCAGATATAAATTCAAAATCTCTACAAATTTGCTCACTGGAAACTTTCTACTGTACATGTGATTAATACATACTATGATAATGATATACTATGATATGATAATGATAATTTCAAAAGTAGGCGAATGTCTGTTTCTTGTCAGGAAATGTACAGACATGTTTATTCACAAGCAACAGCCATCAGTTTAACAGCAATACGTTATCCTCTTTCTGGGACACTGTCTCCAGGCATGTGGATGACTCCCTCCCTACTGCCTTCAGGGGGTTGTTTGCTCACATGTCACTTTCTCCATGAGCCCTACCCTGACTCCACTTAAAACTCCAAACCAGTCCCACCTGCATTGCCTATCCTCTTTTATTTTTCTACATTTTCTATAATATTATAAAGAGTACACTATACATGCAGTAATTTCTTTATCCACTGTTTCCCGTCAATCTCTCAATACCAGTATTGAGGCACCAAGAAAGGAGGGTTTTGTTTATTCTGCTCACCAGAACACTGCCTGAAAAATAAAGGTGCTCATAAATATATTCTGTTGAATTAATTACTTCATCAGACATATTTTTTTAAAAAAATCACCTTTCTTAAGGAACTTCCCTTGCTTACAGGACCACTTCCCAATAATATAAAACCTCCAGTTTATTTCATTCATCATATTAGTGTGACATAAGAGAAAGTGCAAAAAACAAAAAAGCCAATTGGCATATGGCATGACAGTGTTTAAGAAATGTTAACAATTACACAAATTATAGTAAGTTACAAAGTCCATGAAAGGCTTACCACTTGTCTTAAATGTAAAAAGACTTGTAGATAAGTGTCCCCTGAAAGAGAGAAAGGTTTTCCTTGGTGACACTCATACATTGACTTCCCCCTATTTGTCTTAGTAACACTTTTTCTTTTGTTTTTATTTTACTATATAAAGAACTAAGGCTATTCTATGGCCATGTATTAGACAACTGATACTGTTCTTAGCCAAAAAAGTCTCATTTCAAAGCAAAACAACTTCTGAAATCAGCATAAACAATTTTCTCTACAAGTATCATACATGAAGTGAGGAAGTATGCCCATGTAGCCTTTAAACCCATGTACTTGTTTTATTTATCTTTCATGGAAATAAACTTATTCCTCAAACTTTTCTGTGTTATTTGCTTTTGTTGCAAGTACATTGTAACTCTCAGAGTATGAGGCTCAAGT
>NW_027531917.1:4141079-4269386 GCF_008692635.1 Crocuta crocuta | reverse complement strand
TTCTGGGGGAAAAAAAAAAAAAAAAAAAAAAAAAAAAAAAAAAAAGCTGGCTACAAGTAAGAGAGCTTGCATTTGTTATAGGAATAAGCATAGCTCAGAACCAGTTTCAGCTACAAATGTAGCACCACATCTGGATTTCAAAGTAACAGGCAAGGGCAGAGGGGACAATGAGGGTGGGGGGCACGTAACCAGTTTACCAAGGACTCTAAAGAACCGGGGGTGGGATAAAATCATCAGTGTATGCTCCTGACTTCAGCACAACATTCAAACCATTATTCCAAGTGGATGCAACCTGTCCTTACTGTTTTTTAAGGTATGAAAGGAAGAGAACTGACAAAAAATATTCTTTCTAAAGGTAGAAGAGGGGAAAGGAATGAAAGAGTCTGCATAAAATCATCTAGAAGAAACCAGGAGAAGGAAAGGTAGCTAACTCCATATCAGGGACGGGCAAATGAGAGCTCATACAGGGCCTATTTTGTATGGCCGGTGAGCTAAGAATGGTTTCCATATGTTTAAAAAGCTTTCAATGAACGAAAAAGAGTGACAGGGCCACGTGGCCCATAAAGGCCAATATATGTGCTCGCTGGTCCTTTATGGAAGAAATCTACTGACTCCTGTATTATACCATCATGAACATGGATCATGCTCTCATCTTCTGAATGAAAACTGGCCTAGGACCTCTGAAGAGAAGCTTGTTTCAATTAGGCTTAGTATGACCTACAGGACTGAGCCCATCTAAGAGGCAAGATTTACAAAAACAGATCCCAAGTATTACATTTCTACTTAATGTTTGAACTTTTCCTGCTTTTGATGTCTAGTCTATGTTTCATAAAACAGATCACTGTGGTGACCATAAATTACACTCTTAAAATATTCTCTTTGGATGAGAGGAGGATTCATAATACTACTTCTGATTTATGTCAAAATTTAATTTATCTCAAAAGTATTTCAGTTATCTCAGTCCATCCTGGGTCACACAGGATGTAAGAAACAGTCCTTATGCCTTCCGATCTTTAAAATGAAATAAAAATTTGGCCACAGACTTTTAGACCCTTACTGTGGACATTATTTACACACTGAGGAAAGTACAAATCATCCTTCTAAATGACTGCCTTTGTGATAGTAGTGAGAGAGTAGTGAGACCTGGCCTGTACTCTTCAGTCCACTCAAGGAGCACACAAAAACAGGAGTGCTCAACCCACAGATGTGATTCCATGAACATCATTAACAGCGATGCTGCTGAGGTCTAACTAGTTACTATCCTGCCCCTGCCCAACCCGCATACTGTCATTAACGCATATACTTACACCACAGATGTGACGTTGTTGGCCAAAGAACTCTCATAATAGGGGATACCTTTACTAATTACAACACTGATTTGGCCACCCAAAATGTTGGACACTACTCCTGCGTGCACACCAGCCATGCACAATGGTGAAGACTTGAGGAAAGGAAAAATAAAAGATTAGTATTTAATTTTCTCTGGGTAATTTATAAACAAGACACACATGCTTCCTCAAGAAGTAAGTCGACCTGGGCAGTTTTCTCAGTAAATATAGGATTAGTGATGTAATAACATAGGACAGACTTGTATTACAAAAATGAAACATTACATAATACTAAAAAGAAATAATCCCTCAAAAATAAATTAAGGTTAAAGATATACAATCAGTACACATCAACCTATTCTGGAGTTTAAAAAACAATAAAGTTAAATCACAATGTTAACAGAAGTCTGTGTTACTCAGACTTACATCTCTGTATCCGTGAGGGATTGTTCCAGAGATCTCAGCAAAAGGAAGCAGACAACCAGCTGGGCAGTACTTACTGTGAAATAAAAACAAATTAAAGGGTATGCAGTGTACTTTCTGGGGGAAAAATCCAAAAACGACATATTCATTTTTCGGCGCACTACCCTGAGAGAAGCACCACTTCTAAAAGGACCTATCAGACTTCATTTCATCTATCCATAGAAAACATTTTCCCCACGTATTTACAATGATTGTATCATATTCTATCTACTGCTTTATTTTACCTCAGAATGAATGGTACACATATTTTTACTATATGATCTATTCATATTTAATATGAATTTAATAGTCACAAGCTATTCTATTTTGTGAATAAACCACAATTTATTTTACCAACCTTCTATGGATCAAATTTAAGTTGACTTAAAAATGTTTGGAATTCATTCATTTTTTCACTCCTTCACCGACTACCTACCCACACAACACATTTGCCCGAATGTCTATTATGTTGTCTGTTAAGTGCTGGGTTGTGCTAAATACTGGGTTTACAAACATCAGACAAATAAATATGACCCTGTTTTCACTGGGTCTACGCTCCAGAAGTTGGGGGAAGGACATTAAACTGATACTTAAATGAGTAATTAATTAGATTATGATTCTGCTATGAAGAAAAGACACTCCATGAAGTAATTAGGAAGAAGCAAACTTAGCAGAAGTAAAAAGTCATACAAATATTCAGTAAATTTACTATGTACCAGACAGCCTTCTGAGTACCTCAGGTAACCCACACAAGAACCCTAATGGTAGGTATCATTATCATCCTCTTTTTACAGATGAAGCAACTGAGACACAGTGTGCCAGGTTCCACGACTGGTAACTGGTGGATGGGCTCCTGAGTCTAAAGTTCTTACATGGGGCTCTGCATTGCCTCAGTCAGGAAACGGGGCTCTAAGGAAGTGAAGCCTCAGCAAAGGGAGGGAAACACACCCTCGTGGACAGGAACAGCAGGCCCATGAGGCAAGGTAGGCTGTGTGTGTCATCAATGGAAGACGACCAGTACAGGCAGAGTATAGCGAGCACTGTAAAACTAAAAGGTAACATTAGTTTGAGAGAAGACTGGAGAGGTAGCCAGATCATGCAGAAGCCTTGCGAGCCACGGTGAAGAGTCTGGAATATATTTCTGAGTATAAATGGGAAGTCAATGAAGGATTTTGACAGTTTATACACATAATCTGATTCATATTTCTGAAAAAGATTATTCTGGCTCCTAAGAAGAAAGAGACTTAAGGAACCATGAGTGGAAGCTGAAACATCGTTAGGCTGGTAGGGCCACAGTCTAGGCAAGAGAGAATGGCAGTTTGCATTTGGGTGGCGATGACAGAGCTGCGAGGAGAGGCTACGAGACACTCAGGCAGCCCTGGGTGCCACACTGGTGCCAGAGCCACCTCTGCTGACCAGGATCCCTCCATAAGTGCTGAAGAGGACACCCATCCCACACAGAACTATCCTGGAAGATAAAATAAAGGTTGTTCTTTGGGGAGTGGCAAGTTGGGGAGAGGTTAGTGACATAGCTCTTAGAAGATGGGAATAGATTTGCCAGGCAGAGAGGAGTAAAGCAATTCTAGGCAAAGGTTCGGAGAGCTCAGAGCAGTGTAAAGACTCCAGAGCCGTTTCAATATAAGTACATAAAATGAGACTAGAAAATTGGCCCAAGAACTACTTGTGAAGATTCTGAAACCAGGCTAAGGAATCTGGATGACATCTGCCATAAGAAGGCACTCTTAAAGATTTTAAAGTAGGGGAATGGTAAGACATGTATTTTAGAATGTAATTTGGCAGCAATGTGAGTGTTGGAATAAAAGTCAGCAAAGGTTAATCCCAGTCAAGACGAGACAAGGAAAGAAAGCAGGGAAACAGTAGTAGAAATGCTCCCTGGGCAAGAACACTGAAGAATTCGGTCATAGCCAAAATTATTCTCTTCTCCTTTTTGAGAAAAGATAAGTAACTCCTCTAAATTCATTAGCAGTTTTGCCAGATTCTGAGAAGCAACTAGTCCTACTTTTAAAGTATATTAAGATTATACTTTTATTGTAGAGAAGATCCAAATGCTACAACTAAAGCAAAATATAAACATGGCAACTCAAGGGCTTTAAATAAGCTCTAATTTACTGAGATCTTAGAACAACGATTATGTGTCACGTGTGTGACACATACATTAATGTACTTTATCTTAAGTGTATAAAGAATAATGATAAAGCAGATGAGAATAACAATTAAGGGGAAAAAGGTTACAAATATAGTCATACCTGAACTCAGGTTCCGAAAAACTGGATGCAGTGTCTAAACAAGTAATTAGATCTAGAAAAACAAAAACAAAAAAACAGATTCAATAATACATACATTTCCTCTTACTGAAACACCAACTGTTTCCAGATCCCAAATCATATTGTTCTAAATTTTAAATCTCAACAGCTGTCAAGGCAGTACTAATAACTTTTTACACGTTTTTGTTAATTATGATTTCCTTATGATTTTAAGTATCTTGATTTCTGGGGCTCGGTCTCTCCAATATTGCTACCACATCACCTCATTGAGTCCTGTATCATATATATAGAAGTTACACAGATGAGTATAATTTATAGATATAAAATGACTTTTACAAAAGATAGCTCCTGAAAACAAAAAAATATTTTTTCATTATTATATAACCAAAAAATTTATCCTTTGCTAGTTACACACAAGGAAAACAATGACAAAAGAGAAGTGAATTAATTTTGTGGCTCTAAGTAACTAAAATCTAGTCCATGGCCAAGACCAGCAGCACCAGCATCTTCTGGGAATTTAACAGCAATTCAAATTCTTGAACACCATCCAGACTTACAGACTCTCTGGAAGTGGAGATCCAAAAATCTGCTTTAACAAATCCTCCAGGGAAGTCTTAAGCACACTAAAGTTGAAGAAGCCCTAACCTAAATAAGACAGAGCTTCAAAAATTTAACACTTGTATCTAGAAATCAAATCTGGGCAAGAGCTAATCCGTTTCATGAAGATTTAGCTCACAGGCTGGGTAAAAGGTGCTTTTCGGTTCAAAGATGTCAGTGGTTTTTTTCTATTCATAGCACACGAGGGTAAAGTCGTCAACACAGACCACAGGTCTTTAAGTACCTGGTCCCGCCTAAGTCTTGTTTTGTACCTGTGCACAGGTTTCTTGCCATATCAGCCTTCTTTGGTTCCTTGGGCATATATTGCTCTCTCGACCTGGAATGATTTTCTATAGTCCTTTAGCCTTGCTGACTTAACTGCTGCATCCTCACAGAAACTGTTCCTCATCTTCACAAGTCAAACACCCTTAGCGCATAGTAGGCACTTAAGGCTTTCTGTTAGTTTTAATGGATAGGTGACTATTACATGTTGTCAAAGTACCATGTGTTATGTAAGAAAAATCCATTGATGTAATCATAGAGCTAAAGCAACATCATTTTATGATGCCTAGTCTATGGACAGAAAAGGCTTTTAGTCCTCACTTTTGTATCTATTGTCAGCAATCATACCATATGGGCTAACAGGAGGTTTTCAACCAACATTTACTGAATAAAGGGATAAATAAAAGTTTGTGATTGTTAGCATGTTTGGCTAAGTTCAATCATGGATAGCCTGTATGGAAGAAAACCTAGAAGACCCTAAGACAATCACAAAAGTAAGTGATTTACATATAAATACTTGGCCAAACAACTGTGCTGCTGAGGGTGACAACAGACTGATGAGAGAATACCCCACATGCAGGATGACGGATACAAATGTGTGTTAATTAAATGGGTACCACTGCAAGAATAGCATCCCTGATTATTCTACCTTACAATTCTGAAGAAATTATCACCCAAATGAAATCTGAAAGAACTAGAGCATGGTAACTGTTATACCAATAGAAAAGTGATATTTTGAGAGTGATTACATGGGTTAGTATCTATATGCCATAGGCACTTAAAGGATAATTAAATCTATGTTTTAGGAGTTTAAGAGAATACATGCCTAGATAGGGCTTCACTAAGACCTGGCTGAATGACTGGGAAAAGCAGACACATTGAATCGCCTATACTCTATTCCTGGCAATCTTCACACTGCATCAATTAGAACTGATTTTCTGCTTTCCTACTCTACCAAAAGATTAGAGGTTCAACTTGTAAAATTAATAGCCTGGGATGCAAAGGTACCTGTGTGGTCCAGCATGGCATTCAAGCCACAGGAAGAGTGCCAGCTGGCCTCATTACCTTCAGGCCACATGCCAGAATGCTGGTCAACTATGGATATACTTGAACAGAACAGGGTTTTATTATAAATCCATGCAGCACTGAAATTCCAGATTATGCCATGTAAATGTATGTAACTCACTTAACCTTGCTTTCAAATTCCATGGAGGCTCAAAAAAGGTCCCTAGGAGGAAAACAGGAATTCAAAGTGGACAGCTATGAGGAGAGCCAAGAAGACTAAAGATAGAGAAAGGAAATCATGATTACAAATATTGAGCTTTACAACTCCACAAAGGCAAAGAAAGAAAACATCAAGTAGGTAATTAAGAAGCTTTAAAATGTGTCTTTCCTGAAAGCTTTTCCCAAGTAAACAATCTTCCAGAAAACCACTATTACTACAAGGTTTCTAGCTAATAAGAACACAGCTGAGGCAAGATGAATAGAACTCAAAAGAAACCATCTGCCTAAGAGACTACTGATAGCAATGTATAAGAAATTATAATGAATGGAACAGGAGAGTCCAAAAATAAATTCTAAATTTAAAGTCAACTGATTTTGGGATGCTAAAACAATTGAATGGGGAGAAAGAATTTGTTAAACAACAGTCTTTAATAAATGGCACTGCAAAAAGAGGATATCCACATGCAAAAGAATGAAACTCGACCCCTACCTCAGATCCCATACAAAAATTAAAGGGGATCTAAATTTAAGAGCTAGCACTATAAAACTCTAGAAGAAACTATAGGTATAAATCCTGATCTTGGATTAAGCAATGTTTTCTTAGATACGATAGCAAAAGCATTATTGTAGCCATACAAAAATACATAAATTGAATTTCATCAAAATTAAAAACTTTTGTGCTTCAAAGAATGCTATCATGAAAGAGAAAGATATTGCATACAATGGGAGAAAATATTTGCAAATATATAATCTGATAAGGACCTAGTTTCCAGAATACATAAAGAAAAAAGACAACCAACTGAATTTAAAAATGAGCAAAGCATCTGAACAGACATTACTCCAAAAAAGACCTACCAAATGGCCAATAAGCACGTGAAAAGATACTTAACATCATTAACCATCAGGAAAATGCAAATCAAAGTCACAATGAGATACCACTTTATACCCATGGGGTGTCTACAATCAAAAGGACAGATAACAGGACTTAGAGAAACTGGAACTGTAATGGACTTCCCTAGGGATTTTTAAATGGTACAGCTGCTTTAAAAAAAGGTTTAGCAGTTTCTTAAAAAAGAGATTTCATATGACCCAGCAATTCCACTAGTAGTATATACCCCCAAAACTGAAAATATATGTCCATACAAACACTTTCCAAATGGTCATCAACTAATGAATGAACAAACTGTGATATATCCACACAATGGAATATTATTCAGCCATGAAAGGGAATAAAGTACTCATATATGCTACAACATACACTCTGAAACATGCTAAGGGAAAGAAGCAAGTCACAAAAGACCACACCATATGATTCCATTTATAGGAAATGTCCAAAATAGGTAAATCTATAGAGAAAAAATTAGATTCGTGGTTACCTAGGACTAGAGAGGGAGAAGGTTAAGGGGTAGGGAATGGGGAATCACCACTACTGACCTATAGGATTTCTTCTGGGGTGAAGGAAATGTTCTAAAATGGACTATGATGATGGCTGCACAACTCTGAATATACTGAAAAATCAATGAAGTGCATACTGTAAGTAGGTGAACTGTATGGTATAATAAAATGATAATAAAAACTTTAAAAGTGAGGAAAAGATGTTATTATAAAAGTAGGAACAGTTTTCCTTTATATAGAGCACATCTACATAGAGGGATAAAATAAAGCCTAGTAAAAGAGCCAAGACTGGCAGTTCATTTATTCATTCATTTGTTCACTCAACAAATATTTAGTTAAGTATGCATTATGACCAGGTGTTGTCCTAGGTACTAGAGATAAAGCAAAGAACACTAAGACAAAAATCTCTGCATACAGGGAGTGTACCTTCTGTGGGGAATACAGAAAATAGATCTGAGTATGAAATATACATGGTATTAGTAGGTGATAAATTAGGTGATTAAATTAATAGGTGATAAATGCATTAGAAAAAATAAAGAAGGGCAGCTATAAAAAGTTAAGGGATTCCAATTNATTTTGGTAGTGAGTGTGTGTTTAGGAATTTGTCCATTTCTTCTAAGTTGTCCAATTTGTTGGCATATAATTTTTCATAGTATTCCTTACCAACATCAGATTTTCTAAGATAGCTCCCAACTTAGCAATATTACTATCAGCCATAATTGATAAACTGCACAAGTTTGTTTTTAACTTAAGTACAATTAAACATTTTTCCAGTACATAATAACTGCACAGGCTGGGGTATTTATAATTGCCCCAAGAAATATTTAAACATGAATCTAATGTTAACCCATACATAACATCATAGAAATACAAATATTTTATAAGTTCACAGATCAATTAAAAAATTGCATATTGGTTACTGTCTTAGAAATATTTTCCATTCACAACACAGGCTATTTCTGCAAGTGCAAAATTATGAAACAGATTTAGATTTCCCAATTAATACTCTGCTCTGTGTTACTGGATGAACTGGAAACACTCTCAGCTGTGTCAGTACCCGTGACTAACAGCAGTATGCCAATTATATTAACTGCAGGGTTTAATTTTTGTCCAGTTGAAGGAAAGGTAGCTGTGTGCCTCTATTTGTTCTAACTCAAGAAAGCATAAAGTACCATAACTAATTTCCTATATTTATTTGCCAGAAAGAAGAAAATACATGAAGAAGACAACATATATTTGTCACACTTTGTCACCAATCTTGCATTGTAGGTGTGGAAACAGCTACTTTGTTCAATTGCCACAGGATGTGGGACAAGACTCCTCTTGTTGCTAAGTTCTCCAGCCAGTATTACCATGGGACCTTGGGCCTAATTCTTTGTTTCTATGAATTAATCTTTACCGTCTGCAATTTAGTGAAGGAAAACTTACATGTAAAATAGAACATAATTTACTGTGATTCAGAGTCAAATAACATTTATTCAGTGGCAGAAACCATATGCAGTACTCTACATCTTATTTCCTTTTATGTACTAAGAGTAAGATTAAATCTTATGTTTCTCTTAGAAATATTACAATGTCATCTATGGAAGCTGAGTCTGCACCAGGAGCTCAGGTGGAAAGAGTCAATGCTTTCTTACGGACAATGTAGGCATGACTGAGTTGCTTAAGTAATTAACAAGGTAGGTTATAAGGTACATATGGTGAATCAAACCCTCTTCATACCTAAATTCCTGTATGTGTGTATTAAAAAACAAAACAATATTAAAAATAAATATAAAATATACAGCATTAAAATATAAAATATATATTAAGACATATAAAATATTAAGAATATTAAAAGATTATAAAACATTAAAATTCTTCTGTGACCTGCACGGTATCTAAGGCACAAATAAACACCATCAGTAAGAGCAGCAGTGAAAAATTATGTCACTGGGTAATGGAAGACACCACACGAACACATACTCACTCCCTTCACAGTATTCCTAACTTACTAAAAAAGAGACACATACAAAACACTAAAATCATTAAGGCTCTTCAAATTATCTGTCAACTTGGAATAAATTCTATCCCATAAATGGAATCGCTTCTTTGGTTAACAATCTCCTAGACTGTTTTTCTGCAAAATTGTTAACAGTTTACCGGTCAGCACCTTTCTTCTACAAATTGACACCAAAATACAGATATTATTTTGCATGTACATTACACACACAAACACAGTACATATACATTTGTGTGTAAATAGGGATAAATCTAAAAACATGCATATAAGAGACTTCATTAATAAAATCTTAGTTAACACTTTAAGAGTTTTAATATGTTTGCCAGATACCAACAGTAGCAAAAATTACAGACATAAATGAAACACTAAAAATAGAAACCTAGCTAAGTGTAGTGCTCAAAACAAAGGCTTCTATAAAAATTACTGTACAATTAAGGTAGCTAACAATCTTAAGCAACTCATGCTCTATTTTTAAAACCAAATCCCATGGAAAAAAACCTGAACACATACAAAGCAAAACAAGAAAACATAAAACAACCAGTTACAGAAATCTGCACTCTATTAGAAAGTAGTTCTCTATTCTGCTCCATCTCGTTTACAAGCTGATATAACCTAATGTAAGATGGAAAAAAACAGAAAATATTTGCAAAAAAAGAAAAAGTGGTTAAAGAAGGCAGCAATCAGAAAACTTTTAAACTATTGGTCTTAATTCTAGAAATAATCTAACATATAGCAACAATGATCCTGTCAAATGGGAATGTTTCCTAGGTCTAGCTGTTGGTAAGTTGTAAGCAGACTGTTATCAGATGGTAAGGGGTCAACAGGCAATAAACAAACAAGTGTTTATGAATTCCAAGTAGGAAATGCATTAATACCTACACTGGCTCATTTTATTTCACATGAAATTTTAAACTATGTACTATTTTTTTCCAACAAAAAAAGAGCACAAACTTTAATATGACCACTACAAAATTCTGGGCTGGTAAAATCTAAAATAAAGAAGTTTAATGTTATTTTTTAAGCGATGCATTCATGTTCTACAGAAGGACGATCTGACCATCAATTCTCAGCTGTGCGCTCACACACACGGGTGCAAGCGGCTGCTCCCCTCACCGACTGATGAGTCATTATTGGTGGCTCGGAACAGAGGCTGTCTTTAAGGACCTGCAGCTTTCAATGCAAATGTAGATGTATTTTCTGAGCGCCTTGTCCTATAACTAAAATAACTTAAAAAATCATTGCCCAGAGTCACCCTAGAAATGTTGAGTTTGTCCTAGAAGCTGGTTAATGTTGAACAGATTCAAAACCAGGAATTTGGAATCACCTATAAAATTTATTTTCAAGTCCAGAGGCAAATGCAATTTCTAATTTTACATTTTAGAATGGAAACGTCAGTACCATTTGTTACGATACTAGACAAAAAGCTCTGACTTACTAACTCTAGACCTCTGAGTAGCTCGTTTTGCTTCTCTCAGTAAGACTGGCTGAAACTTGGGAGTTTCCTTCTATGGAACTTCGCATCAGCGGCTGCTAATGTCTAAGACGTCTCTAGGGTCTACGTACTTCTTCAACTGCAGAAAGTCTAGCTGGAATATGATGGAATTCTGCCAACTCAGAGTAGAAACACCAGTCCTCTAATAATTACTGCATGTGTTAATATTTTTGTCTTCCATGCTACACAATGGGGACACAGAAAAACTTTTCACTGGTGTTTACAATCTTTCAAAAATGGAATTTATAGGTAAAAGTGAAGAGATATAACTGGCAATGGAAAAGATTGGAAACTACTGATCAAAGATCATTAAAAATAACAGAGTAATAAAACTATAAAAGCTATGAAAACTGGACACAAAAGTCAAGAGGATACCAGGTGCAGTGCCCTGGATACAACTCCAGCACCACAGCAGTTCAGAGATTCACACAAGAGGGCTTCTTTGTATCCAAGTCTCTTGCTACCACTTAAACGCATGCAGGGAGAATCCTAATTCTCCAAAATGTTTCCTTGCAGAACACATATCTGATTCTCAAGTCATTAAAAAGAATTAGAATCTGGCTTAATTCTAGAGTTATATTTATAACAAGAACACTTAATTCAATCATCTCTGACCCAGTGTCCTCTAACAGCCTCTTAACTGGACTCCCTACTATGATTCTTCTCTGTCTTCATTTCATTCACAGAGCAGGAAAGATCGTAGAAACAAACAAAATCACAAATCCAGTCATATTGCTACTCTGCTCTAACAGCTTCCATGTCCTCTTAGGAAAATCTCCAACAGTGACATTTTCTGTAAGGCCCTGAATAACATAACCTACTCACCAAGCAGTCAACTCCATGTTAGCTGCGCCAGATTCCTTCCCAGCTCCTCCGAAGCTCCTTCTACAGGGCCTTTGCATTTCCTGTTCTCTTCCCTAGAATGTTCTTCTTCCTTATCTGTCTAGAACCTCCCAATTAATCCTTTGGTTCTCATTTAAAAGTAACTTCTTCAGAATAGTTTGGCTTTTTATCCATCTTCCACACCTCCCACTCTTCTGGTCTTCTCTTGTTAGAATGTTTCCTTCATCATACTTATAACTACAATTGAGTTACCATGTGTTTAAAGTTTTTTAGAGTTTATTTTTGAGAGAAAGAGAGAGAGAGAGACAGAATGTGAGTGGGGGAGTGACAGAGAGGGAGACACAGAATCTGAAGCAAGATCCAGGCTCCAAGCTGTCAGCACAGAGCCTGATGCAGGGCTCAAACCCACAACCGTGAGATCATGACCTGAGCCAAAGTCGGATGCTTAACTGACTGGGCCACCTGGGTGCCCCAAGTTACCATGTGCTTAATGCCTTTTCCCAACCCTGTGAACTCCATGAAGGTATAACTGTGTCTTATTTACTGCTGTTCTCCCAGTGCCAAGCATACTGCAGGACATAAGGCACTGAAGGGAATATAATTTCACAATGTGCTCTTGCATAAAGGAATGAAAATTCATCTACCTCACACAAAATCATGGCTCTATCCACAATACATAGTATAATATCAACAGGTGTTTGTGAGAGCTTAACAAATGAAGCTGTTGAAGCAAATTTTTTCATGATCTTTTCATTCCCAAATAGTATAAACTTCTAACTAGGATGCTAAGCTGGTGACATGTAGTGATGTTCCTTGAAAATATTCACAGAAATTAGTGTGGCAGCATGTTTCCTGGGTGGAAACAAACTGAAGCTCTCAATCAAAGCCAATCAGTGTTCAAATGAATGAGTCATTAAAATTTTGTCTGAAAGGCCACCCAAGAAGAGATGGTAAGAAAGTCAACCAGGGTTCTCTTGGGAGTTAGCCAATTCACTTCTAACTTCAAATCAAACAAATGCTTCGTGGAGGACGCAAGGACATGCAGAAACAGAGGCAAAAACTCAGGAGAGCTTTGAAATGAGGATTTCCCACAATTATGCCTCTGGAAAGTGTTACTATAAAGAAGTTCCTGAATATGGTAGATATTTCAAAAACTTTGGAAGCAAAGATTCGCCTAAAATGGTGATGTAGCCATTAGAGATTCCATAAACATATGTAAGTCTACAGTATACTGATTCTCTTATTTTTAACGCAGAGCATTTAGGTGTCTGTGGGGGAAAAAAGCATCGTAACGTAAATACCCAATTAAAAAACATTTTTTAAAGGAAGGGATACGTATTTTCAGGAACGCTTCAAGTCAATAAATAAAGAGAGAAAGGGAAAAATATGAGGCAAAAAATGATTTAAGCTGATACTGAAAGGAGGAAACTCAAGGAGAGTAAGAAGCAAATGAACTGAGTACTTTCTATCCTCTTAACTGTCAACTCAAGACTTTAAAGAAGTAAAACAGAAAGGATGGAAATGGACCCTCATCTCTCTCTGTTTTCTAGCTCCCTCTTTTGATGGTGGGGAAATGAGTATGTGTGCATGCATGGTGGTGAAAGGGAGAACTAACGTGTTTTGCGCCCTCTGGAGCCACGTGCTTACAGATGCCACATGCGCATTACTAGATTCAGTCCTCATGACCAAGCCATGGATGCTATAGATGTGAATGAGCGGCCAGAAATCCCCTGGCTGGCACGTGACACTGGCAGGTGTGCTCCTCCGACAGTGACACAGGCCTTATTTGTTCTGGTTCCATCAGAAATATTGTTTGATGGGGAAACTCTGTTATAAGATGGCCAACAGGACTTGACAGAGAATCCCCTTCCAAGTTCTTCTTCCTACCCCACTTGCCATGCAGGCCAAATTACTACTAAGGCGAATGAGGAAGTAACAGACTATAAACTGTTCCCTCTGCTTAAACCCAGGGGCAGACCCTGGAGAGTGATCTCCTCTGAGCCTGCAGGTGTGAAATAAACCTCCTGCCTTCCAAGATCTCTGAGCGCTGCTTGGTTCTTCTGCCGGGTGATCCAGACCAGGTTTCGTAACATGTTTAGCATGATGTTTCCAGTTTTTTCCTTTTCATTATTCCACTCAAATGAGTCTTCTTTCTCACTCTCTCGGAGGAGTTTTATTAGCTTTCCCACCTTCTGCCATAGCTTAGAAATGGGGGAAAAGTAGACCTTTCTTCCCACAGCAGAGTGTTTCTCTCTCACATTCTAAACACTTCTAATAAGACCTGCAGTGTTATCTCAAACCCACCAGAGCTGAGAAGGGAATAGTTTGCATGGCCCTCCGTCATTCCCAGTGTCCAACACTCTCACACCTGGGAGCTTCTCAAGTTTATACCTCATTTATACAATATGAGGTAACAGGTTTTTTTTTAATTGTTATTTTATAATTTTTTAGAGAAGCGTGGGAAGGGACACATGATCCAAAGCAGGCTCTGTGCTGACAGCAGAGAGCCTGATGCAGGACTCAAACCCACAAACTGAGATCACGACCTGAGCTGAAGTCAGGTGACCAACCGACCCAGCCACCCAGGGCCCTTGAAGTTAACAGGTTTTTAAAATTTTTAATTATCAACTTAGTTAAATCATTGTTGAATATCAAAATAATCATCTATTTTTTAATTTAAAATCTTTTTTTTTTTTAAATCTTTTTATTTATTTCTAGGAGAGAGAGAGAGACAGCGTGAGCAGGGGAGGGTCAGAGAGAGAGGGAGACACAGACTCGGAAACAGGCTCCAGGCTCTGAGCTGGCAGTCAGCACAGAGCCTGACGTGGGGCTCGAACCCACGAACCACGAGATCATGACCTAAGCGAAAGTCGGATGCTTAACCGACTAAGCCACCCAGGCGCCCCTATTTTTTAATTTAAATGATTGTTTTATTCGAGATATCCTTGCACTGGTAGCATTTCTTAGAACTTTCTTACCATAATGCCCCTAAAATAGCAGAGAAAACAAATACATGCCACAGAAGTAAAAACTTATGGGAGATTTTGTTCAAGTTTTCCATTTTATCTTAGAAATTCAAGTATACTTTGCATTCTATTCCACTTAATAGCCTTGGTTTTCATTTTTCCCCCTTCAGATTACAAACTTTAACCATCCAGAAAATATCTCAGGTTTATTTTGTAGCGTTTCAGACAGCACTCCCCAGCATACTCCTGGCAGTATGAGAATCTATTCTTTTGAGAAGAATGGTAATATAGTCTTTAATACAGTACTATGAAATGGTAAACTGTGGACAACAAAGCTTTAAATTTATATCATACATTTCAATAAATGACAGATTTTTAAAAAGTTAGAGGTTATTTGTGCTCCAATCTTATAAAAGTGAAAAATCAGTATTTCCTCTACTATGGAAAGGAAAGTATACAGAATTAACATAAGTGTTAATATACCTTTAATTTTTAGATTCTAAAACTAATCTAATTTTATTTGTAAAATTGATGTGTTTTTAAAAGTTCAGTCTTTCTACTCTAATCTCAGACAAGTACTAAAAGAAATATTTCATATTTGTTTTTAGAAATTGTAAAATATGTAAGTCATGGTATGAAGTTGAAAATTACCTTGTTTATCTATGACTGAATATGAGGCCAAAAATCCTCGTCCAGAAACATGGATTCCACTCATGAACAGCACAGTAATTTCATTGCTTTTTGACTCAATGGAATGGTTCATCTGCAACCCCAGACCACAGTATTTGCCTAGAAATGAGGAAAAAAGAAAAAGATATTTGGTATGACTCTTATAAAGTCAGTAATACTTACCATGTAGGTAAGAACATCAGTGTAATATACCAAACTGGACATTAAGTAGAAAATGACCACGATGTTTAGTGATTTAAAATCACATTACTCTGAAGAAAGAAAAAAAAAGAAAATATGTCAAATAATAACTAAATAATTCAAAAGAAAAAAATGGTAAACACCAGTGATCTTACAAAGATTCAATTTCTTGTGAAAGACATTACTTTTTAAAATAGTAGTGAGGATGGGTATCACGGTGGCTCAGTTGGGTAAGTGTCCAACTTCGGCTCAGATCATGGTTTCGTGGTCCCTGAGTTCGAGCCTAAGCATCAGGCTGTGTGCAGACAGCTCAGAGCCTGGAGTCTACTTCTGGTTCTGTGTCTCCTTCTCTCTCTGCCCCTCCCTCCCTCAAAATAATAAATATTTTAAAAAATTATTAAAAAATAGTAAGGAATTAAAAAAAATTAACCTGAAACACTTTATGCAGGCAGGTGGCTCATAACAAATTGACAGCCAATCAGTAATATTCTTAACATACATCCCACAGAGTGCCCCTAGATTCCTGTGCTTAGGGTACCCCTTAAACTTTTTTCAGACCCCTTCAATTTCTCTTCCAAGGACTGGTGAAGTTTTAGTCAATTTCTTGAGGTGATCATACTAGTCCTACAGCTTTAACTATGCTCTGACAATTCACATTTACAACTCTTCCCAGAGCTTTTCTCCAGATATTTATACCTAAATGCCAACTTTTAGGGGCACCTGGGTGGCTCAGTCAGTTTAGCACCTGACTTTGGCTCAGATAGTGATGTCTCTCTCCCTCTCTCTCACACAAAAATAAAAACATTAAAACAAATTAAATGCCAACTTTTATCCTTTAATGCCTAATAGACACATGAAAATAACACATCCTCAATACAGATTAATAAAAGTTTAGGGAAAAAAAATTAGAGCAAGATATCCACCAATAACTAATAAAAAAGCATTTTCTTATGTGATTGCTAACCTAACAAATTCTGAATAAAGAATAACATTCCAACAATATTTTGGGCTGTGGCAACATCATTCTAGAATAAGTAATGTGTACTTCCACAAACACAATTTTCAAGGACTACACATGATCTTGTGGGTAAAATATCCCAAGGAATCAACAAGAAAAGCCCACCAGAACTGGTAAGGGAATTAGTGTCACAGAATACAAAAATCAATTATATTTCCACATACTGGTCACAAATAATCTGAAATGAAATTTTAAAAACTTAATAACAGCATCAAAAAGATTAAAACATTTAGGAATAAATTTTTTAAAAAATTCAAAACCAGTACACTAAAAAATAGAAACACTGATAAAATTTAAAGGAAAGCTAAATAAACTAGGAGACTGACCAAGTTCATGGAGTGGAAGACTCAATACTGTTAAGATGTCAATTCTCCCGACATTGATCTACTTATTCAGGGTGCCTGGGTGGTTCAGTTGGTTAAGCCAACATTGATCTACTGATTCAATCAGTCTCTACCAAAATTCTAGTATTTTCCTTTTTCAGAAATTAACAAGTTAAGGCTAAAATGTATATGGAATGCAAAGGACACAGTACAACCAGAACACTGTAGTGAAAAAGACATTTGAGAGGCTAATTTAACTTGATCTTAAATTTATATACTACAGTAAACTATAATACTATAGTAATCGAGACAGTGTGATACACTGTAATGGCAAACCTGTATCTGTATCTAAATCTTTACATCCTATATCTACACCTATGTCTCTATATGGTTCAATGGAACAGAAAAGAGTTCAGAAATAAGCCCACATATGTATTCAATTGGTTTCTGACAAAGGTATGAAGGTAACTCGGTAGAGAAAGGGCAATCCTTTCAACAAGTGTACTAAACCAGGTGGATATCAATATGCAAAAACAAATGAACTTAGAACTTTACTTCAAGCCAAAATGAACCATAGACCTCATCCTAAGAGCTGAACTTACAAAACTCTTACAAGAAAACATAAGAGAAATCTTTGTGACTTTGGGTTAGGCAAAGATTTCTTAGACTTAGATCCAATATTAAAAGGGAAATCCATTAAAGGAAAAAATGAATAATTTGCACTTCATCAAAATTTAAAATGTTTCCTTTTCAAAAGACACCATTAAGAAAACTTAAAAGACAATATTTGCAAAACATTAATCTGATCAAGAACTCAAGAACTCATGTCTGAAAGGTATAAAGAATTCTTATAACTCAATGTAATCTTGTAAAATGGGCAAAAAGTTTACATAGCCAATCTATAAAGATGAACTACTACATGGCAAATAGGCACATAAGATGCTCAAGAGAGTCATCAGAGAAATCAATATTAAAGCAACAATGACATACCATGACACTCCCACTGGAATGGCTATAATAAAAAGACTGACAATACCAAACATTAGTGAGAATGTGGAGAACTGGAACCTTCAAACACTGACAGCAGAACTCTAAAATGGCACGGCCATTTGTGGAAAACAATTTGGCGGTTTCCGAAAATGTTAAATAAGCATATATACATACACAATCCAGCAAGTGCACTTCTATTACCCAACCAAGAGGAAAGAAACCGTCTGTCCACAGAAAGACTATTCAAATGGTCACAATCGTATTTGCCCCCAAACAACTTAATTGTCCATTAACTAATAAATGGATTAAAAAAATGTAGTATATATCCATACAAAGAACTACAACTCATCAATAGACAAAAATAAACTAATGATGCACACAAAAACATTAATGAACCTCAAAACCATTATGCTAAAGAAGCTATTTATATTTCTAGAAAAAAAAACCCCAAAAAATTAGAGATGGCAGATCAGTGGCTACTTGGGACTGGGGTTAAAGTAGGAACGGATTACAAATGAGCACAAGGGAACTTTTTGGTGTGACAGAAATTTCTAAATCTAAATTTTAGTGATGCTGCAGAGCTATAAAAATTTACTAAAATTCATCAAACCATGTATTTAATGTACATAAAACCATGGTATGTAAATTATAGCTCAATAATAAAGCTTTCAGAAGAAATACATACATTGAAAAAAACTGTATTGTCAGAAACCATCAGGTGTTTCATACCAAAAAAAAGTTCACAAAATCAGACACAGCAGAAAGAGGCCTTCAGAGATTTATTCCAAGCAGCCGTACGACAGCTGAAAAAACTCAAAATCTAATACATCAGTGGATTGCTCAAAATAACACTACTTGTCCATCAGAGGTGAAATCAGTCTGGAACCTGGGTCCTCTGTCTTGTCTTGTACCTTATTCTTCTGCACACTACTCCCTACTAATGGTGTTGGCACCTTCCCTGGGGCTGCAGAGAGGACCATTTAATTAATACAGCTGGATCTTCTCCCTATAAGTGATCTGGGCAGTCGCTGAACTCTCCTTTTTAGCCAGAGGAGTAACACCCTTTCCTTCAGCATCCCAGAAACAGCCTCACTCCTTAACTAAATTAGCAAATGCTTCAGCTGGTCTTCTGACGTAAACCACCAAAATATCTCACAATACTGCTTTGGCCCTTAACTGAATTATGTAAATCTATACCACCTTCATTTCGAGATTAACTGCAGAGACAGAGCCTACTCCTTCTACTTCACTCTAAAGCCATTTTTAACTGAATCAACGTTTCCAAAAGATCACATACAAGTAGAACTGTGAAATTCAGCTGCATTTTTTTTTTTCTGAGAGAGAGAGAGAGAGAGAAAGCAGGGCAGGGTCAGAGAGATTGGGAGATAAAGAATCTGAAGCAGTCAGCCGTATTTTTTAAAATGAGTTACTCTTTACAACTGTTTTTTCCTGCCAATGAAAAAGTACTACATTTGTTTTAAATACATTTCATATTTTTATATTCTATATGTTACATCTAAATCCAGGCAATTCTTTGTGTTTTTTTTCCCAGAAAATTAGAATAGTTTAACCCTAAAGCCATACTGACAGTTGTCAGTTAAAACAAAAACCCCAAATTCTAAAACATCTAACAATGTCTATAGCTTTTACACATAGAACTTTTCTTTCAAGACATGATTCCCCATACCTTTACAACTATTGAATTATTTTTATAAAGTTAGCTTATACATATAGTAATTCGGTAGAAACTTTTAAGATGAGCAGAATAATTCTATTTAAGAATAATTTCAGGCCCACATCTGAACAGAGTAACATATCAGAGATAGAAATCATATTTTATTCTATGTATCGCTGTGTTTTACATTGCTTTTACCCCTCAACTTGGAAAGGTAAATTCAATTTTTCTGTTCTGCAGTCAGATCAGCCTGACAGAAACTGACAAAGAAAAGCCATTCCAACAAATTTCCTCCCCTTGAGGCACAGAAAAGTTGGCTATTATGTCTTACAGTGAACCACATCTATAACCTTATCACAACTGGTTTTGAAGTGGCAGTGTGACTCTCTGGTCATTGTACAGAACTTTCAGGGAAAGAAACAAAGAACAAAGAAACAATAATCAAAAAAATTAATCTAAAAATAACAAGGAATATACTACATTTATAAAGTTAAAAAAACAAACTTGAATTTAAATGCCAAGAACACTGATTTATTTAGTATTTAATAAATACCCAATTTCAATGTGCACTGCATGGACACACACACTTGGCCTTAGTAATAGAGGGTGTTCTATATACATATGTCTTTGCTGATCCTTTATTTTTTAAAAATACCTACTGTGGGGGGGAAGCTATTCCTAAATATGGCATGCAATTTAAATAAAGCTATCAATATTTTTCAAATGTTTATTTTTGAGAAAGGGGGGAGGGGCAGAAAGAGGGGGACAGAAGATCCAAAGCAGTCTTGCGCTGACAGCTTTAGTGCTGACAGCAGGGAGCCCGATGTGGGGCTCCAACTCATGAACCACTAGATCATGACCTGAGCTAAAGTCTGACGCTCAATCAACTGACCACTGAGGCACCCAAAAGCTATCAATATTTTTAAGATTCAAGCAAAATAACAGAGTCCTACAACAGTTATTACCTGCATTAAATCTTCAAACTTTTTCAATACTAAATAACTCAAAAATAGGCTAGTTAATAGAATACTAAATACTATATTATTTTTAAATACTAAATATCTTCAAATGGTGACCTAACATTATAAGGAATATAAGTGATGTTATTCTACATCTTATCTCAAATGTTAAAGATATCAGAACCTATAAAATTTGTTACCAAAGCCAAATGTGTGCAGGGCTGGTGCCCATTACATTGAATCTTTTTATTTATTTATGTATTTATTTATTTATATTTGTTTTTTTTAAGAGAGAAAGAGAGCCCATGCAAGCAGGGGAAAGGAGCAGAGGGAAGGGGGAGAGAGGAGGGAGGCAAGGGAGAGAGGGGGATAGAGAGTGAGAGAGAGAATGAATTTTAAGCAGGCTCCATGGTCAGTGTGGAGCCTAACTCGGGACTAGATCCCATGACCCTGGATCATGACCTGAACCGAAATCAAGAGTAGGACACTCAACCACATTAGCCACCCAGGTGCCCCCACATTAAGTCTGAAGGCCAAATGGGAATCGGTAAAGGCAAGAGAAATTACATACCTAGAATCTCTACATCAGTCAGTTAATGCCTGTAAATGTGAACGAGTTTCAGCTGGGCTCATCAGCACTAGCTGTTGTTTGCCCCTTAAGGATCTATGAATGTGATTTTATTACAAGGCTGATCAAGGCCCTCAGTACAAATAACAACTTTTCAGATATTCTTAGGTACAAATGAAAAAGATCATACTTAAAGAATATTATCATGCCATGCAGAAGTGTGTTTATAAAAATTTTATCATGTATACTAACACTGGGAAACCCCACATTATTAGACTGAACTTGGGAGTGCTCTAAAAAATTATAAAACTGACAAAAATATACTGTTGAAGTGAATCAATGTTTAAAAATATTTTCCCGGGGTGCCTGGGTGGCTCAGTTAGTTAAGCGTCTGACTTCGGCTCAGGTCATGATATTGCGATCTGTGAGTTCGAGCCCAGCATCAGGCTCTGTGCTGTCAGCTCAGAGCCTGGAGCCTGCTTTGGATTCTGTGTCTCCCTCTCTCTCTGCCCATCTCCCACTTGCACTCTGTCTCTCTCTCTCTCTCTCTCTCTCTCTCAAAAATAAACATTTAAAAAATTTAAAAAGTTTTTCCAACCCTTTCAATGTGGACAGAATAATAAAACTGCAGCTTTACCTCCTGCTTAGTCATTTAGTCATTTGGAGTTACCTTGTCCTCTGAAATGTGAATAAACGCAATCCGTGGTAGAAAATAAACGTTTTAAAGAACTACTCTTCTGTGAAACTCAAAAGGCAGTAGGTACTAAAGAACAGATAATCTCAATTAAAAAAAGAAGAAAAGGACTTTGTAGGTGCTCAAGTGAGTTCAATATACACCAGATAAACACCTGCCTTCACCTCTTATTCCCAGCCAAGATGGATGTTTCTCTCCTCATTTGGTTGTCCTTTGATCAAAAATTTTACCCATTTCACAAGTAATGCAAGCACTTAGCAAAATACTCTGGGAAAGGAAGAAAAAATTCATTCCTAATCTAGGCACTATATTAGTTAATTCTTTAATTCCATTTTCTTAGTTTGGCCATTCAAAGACACTCCTAAATTAACAAATCATTTAATTGCTAACAATTATAGGTTCTGCAAATGGCTTTCAAACTCAGTCAACATCTCTAAAACTTTCTCATGGATAAATAAAATTTTCAAAAGACAATATATGGATATATACAGAAAATTCTAAATCTAAAAGTTAATCAAGTATGTTAATAACCATAAAACCTAAAAAACACTAGTAGAATTCATGCTCCTTGAGGCACCTGTGTGGCTCAGTGGGTCAAGCATCTGACTCTTGACCTTGGCTCAGGTCAAGATCTCACTTTTCATGAGTTAGAGCCCCACATCAGGCTCTGCACCGACAGCTCGGGGCCTGCTGGGATTCTGTCTCTCCCTCTCTCTGCCCACTCCTCTCTCCCCCACCACTTGTGCTCTCTCATTCTTCTCTCTCAAAATAAATAAATAAACCTTAAAAAAAAAAAAAAGAATTCATGCTACAGGCAAATGAAAATGTTTAAAAAGTCATTACCCTTAAGGCGCCTGGGTGGCTCAGTTGGTTAAGTGCCAACTTCAGCTCAGGTCATGATCTTGCAGTTGTGAATTTGAGCCCTGCATCGGGCTCTGTTCTGACAACTCAGAGCCTGGAGCCTGCTTCAGATTTTGTATCTCCCTTTCTCTCTGTCCCTCCCCCACTCACACTCTGTCTCTGTCTCTCAAAAATGAATAAATGTTAAAAAAAAAAATCATTATCCTTAAGAAACTAGAAAAACAAATTAAATTCACAGTGAGAAGAACAGATGTGTAAGAATTAGAGCAGAAACCAATGAAATTGAAAATAGGAAATTAATAGAGAAAATTAAAAAGTCAAAAGCTGGTTCCTTGAAACAAAAACCAGGAAAACACCTCTAAAAAGGCTCAGAAAAAGAGAGGAAACAAATCACCAATATCGGAAAGGAAAGTGCAAACACCACTACAGATAGTATGGTCATGAAAAGATAATAAAAATATTATGAACGAATCTATGTACACAAATTTGATAAGCTAGATGAAATGAACTGATTCCCTGAAATACAATTTGCCAAAATTCTAGCAGAAACTGATAATGTGAATAGGCCTATACCTATTTAAGAAAATCAATAATTAATCTTTCAAAAAGACAGAGCATCAGGCACAAATGGGTTCACTGATGAATTTTAACAAACATTTAAGAAAAAACTATACCAATCCTCTATCATCTCTTTCAGAAGAAAGAAGCAGAGGTAATACATTCTAACTTGTTCTATGAAGCTAGCATCACCATAAAACCAAAAATCAAACATATCACATGCAAGAAAACTACAGGTTATGGAATAGGCCTTCCAGGTTATTTCTCATGTGATACATATAAAAATCCTTAACAAAACATTTAAAAAGTCAAATCCAACAATATATTAAAAAGAATTATATATCATGATCAAGTGTGATTTATCCCAGGTAAGTAAGGTAGGCTCAACATTTTAAAATTAATTAATGCAGGGGGAGCCTGGGTTGCTCAGTCCGTTAAGTGTCTGACTTCAGCTCAGGTCATGATCTCATGGTTCATGGGTTCGAGCCCCACGTTGGGCTCTGTGCTGACTGCCAGCTCAGAACCTGGAGTCTGTTTCAGATTCTGTGTCTCCCTCTCTCTCTGACCCTCCCGCCCCTCCCTTGTTCATGCTGTCTTTCTCTCTCTCTCTCAGAAATAAAATATTTAAAAAATTAAAAAAAACAATTAATGCAATCCATCACGTCAACATGCAAAAGAAACGTATCATGATCAAATCAACAGATGACAGAAAAAGCATTTGACAAAACCCAACATCCACCAATGATATAAACTCTCAGTGAACTAGGAATATAGGGGAACTTCCTTAGGTTAATAGAGAATATTTATTAAAATACCTAAGCTAACATACTTGATAGTGAGAAATTCAAAGCTTTTCCAATAAGATCAGAAACAAGGCAAGAATGTCCCCTCTCATCACTCCTGTTAAACATCATACTTATGTATTAGTTAACACAGTAAGACAAGGAGGAAAAAAGTACACAGACTGTAAGGGAAGAAACAAAATTTTGTTTGTTCACAGATGATAAAATTACCTGTGTAGAAGATCCAAAAGAAGTGAACAAAAAACTCCTGTAGCTAATAAATGATTTACAAGGTTGTAGAATACAAGATTAATAGACAAAAGTCAATTACTTTCCTATACATCAACAATAAAAAAAGTGGAATTTGAAAATAAAAACACAAAACCATTTACATTAGCTGCCCCCAAATGAAATAGTTACGTACAAATGTAATAAAATATGTGCAAGACTATATGAAGAAAACTATAAAACTTCAAGAGTGAAATAGATGGAGGGATGTTCCCTGTTCATGGATAAGGAGACTAAATATTGTCAAGATGTCAGGTCTTGCCAACTTTATTGACTTAATGCAATCCAAATCAAAATCCTAGCAAGTTGGGTTAATTGGAAATTTGCATGTAAAAGAATGAAACTGGACTCCTATCTTATACCACTCACAAAGAGTAAACTCAAAATGGATTAAACACTTAAATGTAAAACCTGAAACCATAAAACCTCTAGAGGAAAACATCGGAATAAAATTCCTTGACATGGGTCTTGATAATGATTTTTTGAATATGACACTTAAACCAGAGCAACAAAACAAAAGCTAAATAAGAGGCTATATCAAACTAAAAAGCTATGCAGCAATACAAACAATAAAGTACATAATTTTATGGAATGGAAGTAAAAATATTTGCAAACCATGTATTTGGGAAGGGGTTAATATCAAAAATATATAAAGGACTTCTACAACTTAAAGCAAAAAAAAAAAAAAAAACCCCAAAATAAAATAACCCAATTAAAAAAACGGGCAAAGGACCTAAAGAGACATTTCACTCACGAAGATACATGAAAGGCCAACAGGTACATAAAAAGATGCTCAACATCACTAGTCAATAGGGAAATGCAAATGAAAACCAAAATAAAATATCATCTCATGTCTGTTAGAATGGCCATCACCAAAAATGTAAGAGATAACAAATGCTGGTGTGGATGTGGAGAAAAGATAATCCTGTGCACTGTTTGTGGGATTGTAAACTGTAGTCACTACAGACAACAGTACAGAGGATCTTCAAAATTAAAAATAGAATTATCATATTATCTGGCAAATCTATTGGTAATATATCCAAAGTAAACAAAAACTAACTGAAAAAGACATCTGCGCCCCTACATTTATAGCAGCTTTATTTACAATAACCAAGCCATGAAAACCACTTAAGAGTCCATGGATGGATGAATGGGTACATATACAACAAAATATTATATAGCAACTATCATTCAGCCATAACACATGAAGAAATCATACCATTTGTGACACCACCAATGAACCTTAAAGGTATTATGCTAAGTAAATTAAGTCAAAGAAAGACCAATACTTCAGGATTTCACTTATATGAGTAATCTAATAAAAACTCACCAAACTCACAGAAAACAGTATCGTTTATGGACACCAGAGGCAGAAGGTGGGTGGAGGCAGGGAGTATAAGACAATGGATGTTAGCCGAAACCTACTGTGGTAATCATTTTATAGTATATGTAAATGAAACTAGCATCCTGTACAGCTTAAATTTATATACTGATATATGTCAATTATTTCCAAATAATAAAAAAAAAAAAAAGAAATCCCAGTGAGTTGTTTTTAGATATCAACAAAATGATGGAGGGACAAAAGACCATGAATAGCAAATACAATATTGAAGAAAAACAAAGTTAGAGGACTGATACTATCATCTTAAAGACTTAATATAAATAGAGTAATCAAGACAGTGTGATATTGGTATAGATCAATGGAATATGATTAACTGATCTTTGACAAAGAACTAAAGGCAATATAGTGAAGCAAAGATAGTATTTTCAACAAATGGTGCTGGAATGACTGAACATCCACATGTAAAAATAATGAATCTAGACACAGACCTAATACCCTTCACAAAAACTAATTCAGATTACAGATCTTAGTAAACTGCAATACTGTAAAACTCCTGGAAGATAACATAGGAAAAAATCTGGGTGACCTGAGTAAGAAAATGACTTTTTAGATACAACACCAAAGGCAGGATCCATGAAAGAAATAATTGATAGTGTGATATTCATTAACATTAAAAACTTCTGCTTTGGAAAGGCAATGTCAAAAGAATGAGAAGACAAGCCACAAACTGAGAGGAAATATTTACAAGATACACACATGATAAAGGATACATCTGATAAAGGATTCTTATCTAAAATCTACAAAAAACTCCTAACATTCAATAATAAGAAAACCACCTTAATTAAAAATGGGCCAAAGACCCTGACAAATACCTCACCAAAAATATACAGATAACAAGCATATAAATAGATGCACTACATCACATGTTTTCAGGGAAATACAATTACAATAAAATATCACTACACACCTATTAGAATGGTCAAAATCCAGAATAGTGTCAACACTAAATGCTGATGAAAATATAGAGCAACAGAAACTTTCATTCATTATTGGTGGAAAAGCAAAATGGGGGATTCTTTTTGGGATTTCTTACAATACTAAAAAGTCTTACCACACAATCCAGCAATCACACTTCTGGATATTTACTCAAAGGGGCTGAAAATCTACGTGCATATAAAACCTGCACAGGGATGTGTATAGCAACTCTATTCATAAACTGTCAAAACTTGGAAGCAACCAAGTCCCTTAATAGGTGAATGGATAGACACTGTGATACATCCAGACAATGAAATATTATTCAAAACTAAAAAGTAATGAGCTATCAAACCAGTAATAGACATAAAGGAACCTTAAATGCACATTACTAAGTGAAAGGTGGCAATCTGAAAAGACTACATGTTGTTTGATCTCAATTTTGTCACCTTCTGGAAAGACAAAACCATGGAGATAATAAAAAGATCAGTGGTTTTCAGGTGCTGGGGAAGAGGTATGAACAGGTGGAGCACAGAGGACTTTTAGAGCAGTGCAAACACTCTTGTTGATACCACAATGACAGACAAAGGTGACACATTTTTCAAACTTTCAGAATGTGCAACACACATCACAACACACCATTAACAGTCAGGGAAATGCAAATCAAACCCCAATGAGATACTACTTCATACTCATGATTAGAAGAAAAATAGTAAATTGACAAGGATCTGGAAAAACTGGAACGTTAATACGCTGCTAGTAAAAAGTGCAGTTGCTTTTGAATAGTCTGGCCATTCTTCAAATGGTTAAACATGGTGTCAGTATGTGACCTAGAGATTATACTTCAAGGTATATACCCATGAGAATGCAGACACATGCACACAAAAACGATAAAAGATAGTTCATAGCAGCATTATTCCTAACAGGAAAAATTACAAACAACATTGCCAGTATCCTTGAGTTCTCAGGGTAAATTGTCATGGAGAGATGGTGATAAACTTGAAAGAAAGAACAATGTGACTTTTTTTTTTACTGTTTTTTTTTTTTTAATGTTTATTTATGTTTTGAGAGAGACAGAGTGTGAGGTGGGGGGGAGCACAAAGAGGGGAAGACACAGAATCTGAAGCAGGCTCCAGACTCTGAGCTGTCAGGGCAGAGCCCAATATGGGGCTCAAACCCACAAATCATGAGATCATTACCTGAGCCAAAGTCGAATGTTTAACTGACTAAGCCATCTAGGTGCCCCCAATGTGACCTTCTGAAAACTGAAGAAATTGTGAGAACTGGGATGATCTGTCCAGACTCAGCTGAAAAAGGAAAGTGTCTTGTGCCTTTCGGGAGAAGGAAAGGATATAACCAAGAGGAAGACGTGCAAGATATAAGTGGGTCATGGTGGAGAGGGTCTGGATGTAGGATTGTCATCACCGAAGGAAACTTAGGCCTCAGTATGATATGAGGAAGCCTCAGCGGAGAAAGTGGCTATGGACTCCAAGTATGTTCCAAAGGAAATGGCATTAAGGGCCTCAGGAAAATGTGGTGGGGCAAGAACCAATTCTAAGTGTATAAGCCATAGTATATGTCGCTATTTCCTTCACCATGGAAACTTAGGCTTCCAATTTTTCCCTGCTTTAGATAATGACATATATATTTGTTCTTAAGTATAACTTATTTCCATATTTAAAACAATTACTGGGACACATGGGTGGTTCAGTCAGTTAAGGGTCCAACTCAATCTCAGTTCGTGAGATCATCCCCACATCAGGCTCTGTGTTGACACTGGGGGTCCTGCTTGGGATTCTCTCCCCTCCATCCCCCTTCTCTCTCTCTCTTCTCTTCTCTCTCTCTCTCAAAATAAATAAACTTAAAAAAATTTCCTCTAGTATGTGATATTCTTAGGCTTCTAGAGTATTTTCTTACCAGGATCCCTGCCTTTAAAAAATTTTTTTAGCTGTCTGTATATTACACATACGGTAAGAGGGAGATTTTCCTGGGTCGGCCTGACCTAATCAGTTAGGTCCTTTAAAAGCAAAGTGTTTTCTCTGGTTAGTCTCATAAATGAAAATTAGAGAGAAATGCTTGCTGGCCTAAAAGAAAAAGAACACCTACGTGCTGAACACTGCAGGTGATCTCCAGGAACTGAAAGCAGTCCCTGGGAAATAGGCAGCAAGCAAATGGGACCCCAGTTTTACAACTACAGGAAAGTAAATCCTGCCAACAAGCAAAGAACTCAAAGAGAACCCCTAGCTGCAGAAGGGAATCACATCCCCAGATGATTACCTTGATTTCAACCAGGAAAGACCTTGAACAGGGAATCAAGTAATGCCAAACACAGACTTCTGATCTATAGAAACAGAGATAACCAATTATGCTGTTTTAAGCTGCTAGGTTTGTGGTAATATTACAAAAGAACACAAAACTAATCCAACCAGAAATCTACTTTGGTGTACAAGAATACTTCATTTTATTGCACTTTGCTTTATCACGCTTTGCAGATAGTGCCTTTTTTCTTACAGGTTGAAGGTATGTGACAATCCTGCATCTAGCAAGTCTATTGGCACCAGTTTTCAACAAACATTTGCTCACTTTGTGTCTCTGTGTCACATTTTACTAATTCTTACAACACTTCAAGTTTTTTTCATTATTGTTCTATTTGTTACGGGAATCTGCGACCTGTGATTTGATGTTACTACCATAATTGTTTTGGGGTGCCATGAAACCCATATGACTGGCAGACTTAATAAATGTGTGTGTTCTGACTGCTCCTCCAACCAACCATTCCCATCTCTCCCTCTTCTCAGGCCTCCCTTTACTGTGAGACCCAACAATATTGAAATTAGTCCAATTAATAACCCTTCAATAGCCTCTAAACATTCAAGTGAAAAAGTTGCACATCTCTCACTTTAAATCAAAAGCTAGAAATCATTAAGCTTAATAAGACATGCATGTCAAAAGCTGAAATAGGCTGAAAATTAGGTCTCTTTTGCCAAATGACCAAATTGTGAAAGCAAAGGAAAAGTTCTTGAAGGAAATTAAAAGTGTTCCTCCAGTGAACACATAAATGATAAGAAAATGGAACAGCCTTATTGCTGATATGGAGAACGTTTTGGTGTTCGAAAGAAAAGATCAAACCAGCCACAGCATCCCCTTAAGCTAGAGCCTAATCCAGAACAAGGCCCTAAATCTGTGAAGGCTGAGAGAGGTGAGAAAGCTGCAGAAGAAAAGCTGGAAGCTAGCAGAAATGGCTTTATAAGATCTAAGAAACCAGTCTCTAGGACATAAAAGTGCAAGGTGAAGCAGCAAATGCTGAAATAGAAGCTGCAGCAAATTATCCAGAAGATCTAGCTAAGATAATTCATCAAAGTGGTTACACACAACAACAAATTCTCAATGTAGACAAAACAGCCTCTGAAGAAGATGCCATCTAGGACTTTCATAGCTAGAAAGAAGTCAATACCTGGCTTCAAAGAACATGCTAACTCTCCTATTAGGGTCTATGGCACCTGCTGACTTTAAGTTGAAGCCAATGTCCATTTAACATTCCAAAAATCCTAGGGCCCTTAAGAAGGATGCTAAATCTATTCTTTCTATGCTCTAGAAATGGAGCAACAAAGCTTGGATGATAGCACATCCGTATGCAACATGATTTGCTGCGTCTTTCACGTCCACTGTTAAGACCTACTGATCAGAAAAAAAGATTGCTTTCAAAATATGACTGTTTACTGACAGTGTACCTGGTCATTCAAAAGCCCTGCTGGAGATGTACAATGAGATTAATGTTGTTTTCATGCCTGCTAACATAATATTCATTCTGCACCCCATGGATAAAGAAGTGATTTTTACTTTCAAGTCTTATTATGTAAGAATATATTTCATTAGGCTACAGGTGCCATAAATACTGATTCCTCTGACGATCTGGGCAAAGTCAACTGAAAACCCTCTGGAAGACACACCCTTCCAGATACCATTGAGAACATTCATGGCTCATGAGATGAAGTCAAATTATCAACATGAATGGGTTTGGAAGAAGTTGACTCCAACCCTCATGGACGACTGTGAGGGGTTCAAGACTTCCATGGAAGGAAGTAGCTGCAGATGTTGTAGAAACAGCAAGAGAATCAGAATTAGAAGTGGAGCCTGAAGATGTAACTGAAATGCTGCAATTTCATAAAATTTGAATGTGTGAGTAGTTGCTTCTTATAGAAGAGCAAAAAGAGGAGTTGCTGGAGACGGAAACTACTCCTGGTGAAGATGCTATAAAGATGGTTGAAATGACAACAAGGATTTAGAACAGTATATAAACGTAGCTGACAAAGCAGTGGCAGAGTTTGAGAAGATGGACTCCAACTTTGAAATGAGTTCTTCTGTGGGTAAAATATTATCAAATAGCATCACATGCTATAGAGAAATCTTTTATGAAAGGAAGAGACAATCGATACTGCAAAATTCACTGTTGTCTTAAAGAAACTGCCAGTCACCCTAACCTGCAGCAACCACCTCTCTGATCAGTTAACAGACATCAACATTGACACAAGATCCTCCACCAACAAAAAGATTGACTGAAAAGACTGAAAGCGCAGTGATGCTTAGCAATTTTTAGCAATCAAGTATTTTTTTTTGAGAAAGT
Organism: Crocuta crocuta; assembly: GCF_008692635.1. Taxonomy (NCBI): domain Eukaryota; kingdom Metazoa; phylum Chordata; class Mammalia; order Carnivora; family Hyaenidae; genus Crocuta; species Crocuta crocuta. The sequence goes on along the minus strand of NW_027531917.1, from coordinate 4,237,986 downwards.
ATTTGTTAAGCTTATTTATTTTTAAAAAGGGAGAGACAAATGGGGATAGGGCAGAGAGAGAGGAAGATAAGAGAATCCTAAGCAGGCTCCACACTCCATGTTGAGCCCAACACAGGGCTTGATCTCACAACCATGTGATCATCATCTGAGCTGAAATCAAGAGTTGGACACTAGCCAACTGAGCCACCCAGGGGCCTCAACAATCAAGTATTTTTAAATTACGGTATGTATGCACATTGTTCTTTTTAAACATAATACTACTGCACTGAAACTGAACCCATCATATCTCTGAGGTATGCTTGTATAGTAAGGATACCTGCTTTTGGATGATCAAATCGGAGAGAAATAAAGTGCAGAAGTTGGAATCTACCTATGATTCAGGGCCTCTTGGACTATACAATTTGAGGTTGACACTATTTCAATAACAATTAGTTGCCAAGATTTAAAAATCTTTAAACTTTGGGGTGCTTAGGTAGCTCAGTAGGTTAAGCATCCAGCTTCAGCTCAGGTCATGATCTCAGTTTGTGCCTTGGAGTCCCACATCGGGTTTGTGCTGACAGCTCAGAGCCTGGGGCCTGCTTTGGATTCTGTGTGTGTGTGTCTCTCTCTCTCTGCCCCTCTCCTGCTAATGTTCTCTCTCTCTCGCTCTCAATAATAAAACATAGACATTAAAAAAAAAGTTTAAAAAATCTTTTAAACTTTATATAAATTCTGAATTTCTGGCTACTCTCAAAAAAAAAATCACACACACATGCACACACACATCCCTGGGCCAATTCTCCAAATGACTGTACTTAAGTAATGGCTGTCCCCTTTAAAAAGAGAAAGTCATAGGCCAGATTGCTACAATTCCCAACACTCCATAAAACCCCCAATCCTGCAGCTCAAGTAGCATTTATCAGTACAATGCTGTTATTATACTCAGTCCATGCCCTGTTGGCAATGAGTTTGTATCCCCTTGCATAGAGCTTAGAGGTCTTAAGGTTATCATGTGTCTTTCAAAGTCTGTATTCACTATGCTTTTGGTAGATGATGAACAGCAATAAACCCTGGAAGTTGTTAAATGAAAATATTCCTTATTCAAAAGAGGGGAACAATCCCTCTGATTTGAGATAGATTAGAGGTGCTATTACTACTGCCACAAAACTTAAGAAATCTGATTTACTATTTACTTAATGGAAGATCATTTAACCAACCAAGAGGTCTACCACGGAAAAACACTCCCTTTTACAAACTTGCAACTTAGAGAAGACGGAGGGTAGGGCGTTACTTGCTAGAGCAAAAGCACATCAATTCTGTCTACTCTAATAGATGGAATAGATGGAAATGGAGTTTGCTTAGAGAATATCACTCCTAATTTACAAACAAACTGATTTAGGCATGTTATTTTAGTGCTTATGTCCAGAAGCACTTCTGATCACAGAAACAATTCCAAATTTGGAACTCTCAAAGTAATTCATCAATGAACAGAGCCCCTGAATATTCAGGCATGGAGAAAGGTATGCACTAGGAATTTAGTGATGAAACCAGACCGGCACACTGTTGCCCTGGGAAAGCTCAGTGTAGCAGAACAGGGCAAATGCACAGTTGAAGCCCCTGAAATGCATGAAGCCATTTTAATACCCAGAAAATGTTTAAAGAAGATGCTATCATTAAGTAACGTCCATCAGTACAGTTCCTTTAAAAGTCTACCTGCAAGTATCACTACCTTCTGCTTGGTAGGCCAGAGCGAGATGGAGTTGTAAAATTAGCCATCTGACACAGAGTGATTTCATGTACTCTTTTTTTCCCTCCTTTTTAAAAAAATTTTTACTTAAATTCTACTTAGTTAACATACAGTGCAAATATTGGTTTCAGGAATAGAATTCAGTGACTCATCACTTACATACAACACCCAGTGTTCATCATAAGTGCCCTCCTTAATAACCATCACCCATTTAGCCCATTCCCCACCCACGTCCCTCCATTAACCCTCAGTTTGTTCTTTTTTTTTTACATTTTATTTTTGAGACAGAAGAGTGCGTGTGTGCGCATGAGTAGGGGAGGGTCAAGGGGTGGGACAGAGGATCCAGAACAGGCTGTGCTGACAGCAATGAGTCCAATGCAGGGTTCACACTCATGAACACTGAGATCATGACATAAGATGAAGTTGGACGCTCAACTGACTGGGTCACCCAGGAGCCACTCATCTCCATCTTTAAGAGCCTCTTATGGTTTGTTTCCCTCTTTTTAGTTTCTGTCCCCCCTCTTACATGTTCATCTGTGTTGTTTAAGTTCCACATATGAATGAAATCATATATTTATCTTTCTCTTATTTCGCTTAGCTCTAGCTCCTAGCTCCATCCCTGCCGTTGCAAATGGCAAGATTTTATTCTTTTTGATGACTAATAACTCGATCTATATATAATACCACATCATCTTTATCCATTCATCAGTTGATGGACCTTTGGGTTCTTTTCATAGTTTGGCTATTGCTGATAATGCCACTATGAACATTGGGGTGCATGTACCCTTCTGAACCTGTATTTTTGTATCCTTTGGGTAAATACCTATTAGTGCAATTCCTGGGTCAGAGCAGTTGTATTTTTAAATTTTTGAGGAGCTGTTTTCCAGAGCGGATGAACCAGTTTGCATTCCCACCAACAGTGCAAAAGGGTTCCCCTTTCTCCCCTTTCTGCCAACATCTGTTCTTATGTTGTTAATTTTAGCCACTCTGACAGGTATGAGGTGGTATCTCATCATGGTTTTGATATGTATTTCCCTAACAATGAGTGATGCTGAACATCTTTTCATGTGTCTGTTGGCCATTTGGAGGTCTTCTCTGGAAAAATGTCTATTCATGTTTTCTGCTCCTTTCTTAACTAGATCAGTTGTTTTGGGATGGTGAGTTTGGTAAGTTCTTTACAAATTTTGAATACTAACCCTTTATCCATTTGTAAATATCTTCTCCCATTCCATCAGTTGCCTTTTAGTTTTGTGGATTGTTTCCTTCCCTATGCAGAAGATTTTTATCTTGATAAAGTCCCAATAGTTCACTTTTGCTTTTGTTTCCCTTGCCTCGGGAGATGTGTCTAGTAAGAAGTTACTCCGGCCTAGGTCAAAGAGGTTGCTGCCTATGTTCTCCTCTAGGATTTTGATGGTTTCCTTGTCTCACATGTAGGCCTTTCTTTCAACCATTTTGAATTTATTTTTGTGTATGGTATAAGAAAGTGGTCCAGTTTCATTCTTCTGTATGTTGCAGAAGATGTCCAGTTTTCTTACCACCCTTTGTTGAAGAGATGGTTTTCTTTCCACTGGATATTCTTTCCTGCTTTATCGAAGATTAGTTGACCATATAGTTGTAGGTCCATTTCTGGGTTTTCTATTCCGTTCCCTTGATCTAGTGTCCGTTTTTGCGTCAGTCCCATAGTGTGTTGATGACTACAGCTTCGTAATATAGCTTGAAGTCTGGAATCATGATGCCTCCAGCTTTACTTTTCTTTTTCAGGATTGTTTTCAGGGTCTTTTGTGGCTCCATATACATTTTAGGACTGTTTGTACTAGCTCTGTGAAAAATTCCAGCAGTATTTTGATAGGATTGCATTAGATGTGTAGATTGCTTTGGGCCATGTTCATCTTTTGAATAGACTGTCTTCTCATAATGATTTCGATTATATGGTTGACTAACAAGAAGTTGTTTTTGGCTGGATTTAGCACTACTTTTAAATGCTTCAACAAAGACTTACCTGCAGAGGATAATCATGGTAGGGTACAGATCTAATTTCCTTTTAAACAATTAGTATTGGATATATTTTTTTAGTATACATCTCAAAGAACAAGTAACAAATATTTACCAGTTTTAAAAGGAATAGCAGTAGCACCAATAATGGGTTTGTCTTTCCTTCTAAAAGACAGTGGTAACTACTTTAAAAGTATATTTTTCAGATGGGGCACCTGGGTGGTTCAGTCAGTTAAACATCTGACTCCTGATTTCAGCTCAGGTCATGATATCATGGTTCGTGAGTTCAAGCCCTGCACTGGGCTTCAGTGACCAGCAAAGAGCCTGCTTGGGATCCTCTCTCTCTTAGCCCCTCTCCATTCGTGTCCATTCACTAAATAAATAAACAAACTTAAATAATTATAAAAGTGTATTTTTCAGGGCACCTGGGTGGCTCAGTCAGTTAAGTGTCCTCTTGATTTTGGTTTGGGTCATGATCTTACAATCATGAGATCAAGCCTCATGTTGGGCTCCAGGCTGAGTGTGGAGCCTGCTTGAGATTCTCTCTCTCCGCCTCCCACCCCTTCTCTCCTGCTCTCTAAAAAAAAATATAAAATAAGAGGGTATTTTTCTATATCATAAAATCATTGTGGATTTTGATTTCAGGGGAAGATGGTAATTTGTGTTATTTTTTCATGAATGACAGGTCTAGTATTTGTACATTTAAAAATAAAGTCCAGGGGCACCTCGGTGGCTCAGCTGGTTAAGTGTCCAACTTCAGCTCAGGTCATGATCTCGTGGTTCATGGGTTTGAGCCTCATGTCGAGCTCTGTGCTGACAGCACAGAGCCTAGAGCTTGCTTTGAGTTCTGTGTCTCCTTCTCTCTCTGCTCCTCTCCTGCTCATGCTCTGTCTCTATCTCTATCTCTCAAAAATAAATAAATGTTAAAAAATTTAAAAAAACATAATAAATGAATAAAGTCCAGGGGTACCTGGGTGGCTCAGTCAGTTAAGTGTCAGACTCTTAATCTCAACTCAGGTCATGATCTCACAGTTCAGGAGTTCAAGTCCTGCACTGACAGTGTGGACTCTGCTTGGGATTCTCTCTCTGCCCCTCCTCTGCTCTCTCTAAAAAAAAAAAAAAAAAAAAACCAAAACCTTAAAAAATTTTTTAAAATAAGATAAAAATAAAGTCCACATGGGAAAGTGTACCTTGACACTTTTACTCCTACTTCTCATGTTATGTACAAAAATCTATTATGGATGGATTGAAGATAATATGTGTAGAAAGGAAAACAATAAAGCTTTTAGAGGAAAATGCTGGGAACAACTTGATGAGCTATGAGTGGGCAAGGATTTTAAAAGAGGACACAAAAGATAGTAACCATAAATGGAAAAAAATTAATAACTGTAAACATTAAAATTGTTAAAATTAACGTCTATCAAAAGATACCAATAGGGAGATAAAAAGGCCATAGAAAAAGGGAATATATATATATACATACACACACACACACATATATATACATATATTTTTAAATTTTTTTACTTATTTCAGAGAGAGAGAGAGAGAGAGAAGGAGAACATGAGTGGGAGAGGAGCAGAAAGGGGGAGAGAGAATCCCAAGCTGGCTCTGCACTGTCAGCACAGAGCTCCACATGGGGTTTGCTCTTATGAACTGTGAGATGGTGACCTGAGCTGAAATCCAGAGTCAGATGCTTAATCAACTGAGCCACCGAAGCACTCCAGAAGAATATACATTTTATACACATGAGGCTGGTCAGCCAGTTGGGCTCCCAACTCTTGGTTTCAGCTCAGGTTGTGGTTTCGCAGTTTGTGAGTTTGGGCTCCATGCTGGACTCTGAACTAACAGTGAGGAGCCTGCTTGGGATTCTCTGTCTCCCTCTTTCTCTCTCAAAAGTAAATGGATAAACATTAAAAAAAATTTAATACATATACCCCAAGGAACCCATGACAGTATATAGAAAGAACTCTAACAAATAAGAAAATGATCACCCAACAGAAAAAAACCATGTAAAATAATTCAACACTTTTCAGAAAAGATATTCAAATGGCTAATCACATATGAAAAGAGAATAATATGATTAGCCATCAGGAACTGCAAAGCACAGCTACAACGTGGTATCAGTACACACACACAAAATGGCTAAAGTAAAGTAACTGAATTCTCATATACTACTAGTGTGTCTAAACCACTACAACCACAGATGCATTTGGCAATATTTACTAAAGCTGAACACCTGCATATCCAGTGACCCAGCAATTCCTCTTCTAGATTTGTGTACTCAATTCACCAAAAGATGGGTAAGAAAATGCTCATAGCAAATAATCTGTGATAGCCAAGAACTGGTTATATGGTCAATATAACTTAATTTCCTTATTGTTAGAAATTTAGATCGCTTCCAATTTCTATATAGTGAAAAATGTTGGGACATCTTCTTCAGTTTTTGACATATTTCCTTAAGAAGGATACTTTCTATATACTTCCAGACTGCTAACTGAGTGAGCTATAACACTAAGAGATTCACAATGTAAAAAAAAGTACCAATTTCACCACACCCATGTCAACATAAGATTTTTATATATTTTTTACTAATTAAAAATTTAAGGAGGGAGTATTTTTAGTTTTAAAAATTTGCAATTCTTTGATTATAAGCACAGGTGCCTCCAACAATAACCTCTCAAAGATGGCAGACTGGACAAAAGAGTACATAAGTTTAACTATTTATGAAGGTGACCAAATGGCCTTGATGGAAAATTTTATAACATTCATGTGGACCAAAATATCCAAAAAGAAGTACCAATCTTCCCTATCAAATTTTTCTTAGCAGGCTTTCCTTCTCTCTTAGGAAACTGACAATTTAAGTGTAAGACTTATCTTCTAGAAAGCAAGCAAACTTCTGGACAGAAGAGAAAATCATTAATCTGTTTCTATTTTATTAATAAAAGCTCTTATAAATGTAGTGACTCAAGGTTTTGGCTTTTATTAAGTTGACAGCTTCTTTCTTGATAGCTGGCAGAATTTCTCATACTAAGTATAATTAATATAAAAATGATGAGTCAAAACAATGTGTAGACCTCAGTAAAACCAGATGTGTCAAAGCATCACAGGTGAGACACACACAGCACACTATGGTATTTCTTTCAAAGCTTTCTTAGAAAAATAAACTTGTCACCACTTAGGAGATGTCAATGTTTTTTTGTATTTCATGTAAAGGCCCACAAATGGGAATTTTTGGGTAGGACTACACAGTAGCTTAAGTTTTATCCAGTTGAATTCTGCCAAAAAGTGAGACGATGGTCAATTCTTCACTGACCTGCCTCAAACATTAAAGGAAACATTCTGAGGTGATAACATCATTTATACAAAGTTTTGGTATTTGTTGTTGTTGTTGTTCTTTTCTAGGTCACAAACCAGCTTGCGCACTCCAAGGCACAAAGATTCACTAAGATATTTTGAACTGTGTATGGTTTCTATATTTTGCAATACTACAAACAACCTCATATGATACCTCCGCGTTAGGGACAAATCCAGATTAAATTTAAGTTCCCACTAAGCCTTCTCATGAAAACTATCCACAGAAATCAATGTATTTTCATGATGAACAGAGATGAGATGCCTTTAGCCTTCCTGACTACATGTTTTCATAGGTTAGGACTTTATCTTACATAAAACTCTGTGGCTCTTACATCTACCATTCAAGATACCTATATTTGTTAAGATTACCCATCATTTCTTCAATTCCTGCTTATGGAAAACTGCTCTAAATGAAAAATGTTAGCAATGATGATTGTATTGTAATACACTTATTGCTTTCAAATGAAACAGTAACTATCACTTTAATTTGACATAAAATAATTATTTTTTACAAAGATAACTTTAAAAGGAAGAGAAAGAAACTCAAAGAACAAAAAGTAGTCTGCTTTTGCTAGGGTCACAGACCCCTAAAGCATAGCAACAGATTTCTGGGAGTCTAAGTGGTAAGTTAAGGGAAGACCCATTGGGAAGACAAAGATGGTCAAGGTATCCCCTGCACAGCCAGAAAATACAGAGAAAAACAATCCACTGATAAATGAGAGTACTGACTTCAGAGAAGGAACATGAGAGCGTAGAAATCCTCAGTAGTGCAATTCTGGAAAGGAAACACTTCAGGGGGAGAAGTAGGTTAAAAGTAACAGAGAGGAATTCTTTGGAACCTGCATTATAACAAAGCAACAGAGAGGGAAAAATCTNGACCCTCCACCCCAGGTTCTGCCTGTTACCTGTGTCAAAGCAAATGAACAAATCTTTTAGAATTTCTAAAAAAAAAAAAAAAAAAAAAAAAAAAAAGGGAAGGAAGGAAGGAAGGAAAGAAAAAGAGGTACAATATTCCTCTACTTCAACCTCTTCTCTAAAAAAAGAAAGTATTGGGGCGCCTGGGTGGGTCAGTCAGTTAAGCGTCTGACTTTGGCTCATCTCACAGCCCATGGGTCTGAGCCCTGCATCGGGTTCTGTGCTGCCAGCTCAGCCTGGAGCCTGCTTCCTATTCTGTCTCCCTCTCTCTGTCTGACCCTCCCCTGCTCTTACTCTGTCTCTATCAAAAAAAAACAAAAAAACAAAAAACATTTAAAAAAAATTTTTAATTAAAAGTAAATAAAAATNCACTGAAGTTTATGGAAGCCCCCTCCCCTTAAGAAACAATGGTACAGCAGAAGGAAACCGGCACACTCCAAACTTAATATGTCCTCAAACAATCAGAGATATGATAAAACCACCTGAAAGAGAAATTCGAAAACTAAAAACAGAAATGGACAAAATCCAGAAAGAACTAAGAGCTGGTCTCACAAAAAATAAATAACAAAATTATATAAAAAATTAAGATCTCATTTATGTACAAGATGCATGAGGAATAATGTATTCTAATGAAAACATGATAATGAATATTGAAAAAAGAATAAAAATAGAATGAAAAGGAAATAAAAAACTAAAAGGACTGGTGAGAATGTGGTTGAAAGGGCAAGGAAGATCCAATTATCTTACACTTAAAATTGAAAAAAGAAACACAAGACAATGGAACAGAATACTAAAAGTATCATCCCACAAAACTTTCCAGAAGTGAAAGATCTGAATCTATATATTGAAAGAGCTTATTGGTACCAATGAAAATCAGCCCACAATGATCACCTTCAACATATATTCTTGTAACATTATTAAGACTTTAAAGGTAAATAAACTTCTCAAAAAATACAAAAAGCCACACAATAGAAGAATATTTACTTTTTAAATTTTTTTTAAATGTTTACTTATTTTTGAGAGAAAGAGGGGGGGGGGCCCAAGTAGGCTCTGTGCTGTCAGCAGGGAGTCCGACATGGGGCTCAATCCCAGATCATGACTTGAGCTGAAATCAAGAGTCGGACGTTTGACTGAGCTACCCAGGCAGCCCAGAAGAGTATTAAAAAAATAATAATAGTAACATGTGAATCAAGAACGTATTTACATAAAATCAAGCTGATCCTCAAGTCTCCATGTAATACAAATATAAAAATAAACAGTTCTTTTTAATGTTTATTTTTGAGAGAGAACGTGCGAGGGAGGGGCAGAGAGAGACAGACAAGAATCTGAAGCAGGCTCCAGGCTCTGAGCTGTCCGCACAGAGCCCAACATGGGGCACAAATCATGAGACCATGACCTGAGCCGAATTTGGAAGTTTAACCAACTGAGCCACCCAGGTGCCCCTGAAAAAGCAGGGTTTTTTTTTAAATAGTTTTTATTTATTTTTGAAAGAGAGAGAGACAGCATGAGTGGGGGAGGAGCAGAGGGCGAGGGAGACACAGAATCTGAAACAGGCTCCAGGCTCTGAGGTGCCTGCACAGAACCCGATACAGAGCTTGAACCCACAAACCACAAGATCATGACCTGAGCTGAAGTTGGATGCTTAACCGACTGAGCCACCCAGGCGTCCCTAAAAAGCAGTTTTAAACATACAAGAAATTCTGCACCCATAAGTCCTGCTTAAAGAATCAATCTATTCTAAGATGAATTTACTCACTCACAGTATGACTGAGAGAATCTGAACAAAAAGATGGACAGTGAACATTTGTTATTTTTAAATACAGATCTAGAAACGTGCCTGGGTGACTCAGTCGGGTAAGGTTCTATCTTCAGCTCAGGTCATGATCTTTAAGTTCTGAGTTCGAGCCCTGCATTGTCAGTGTGGAGCCTACTTGTGATTCTCTGTCTCTCCTTGCCCCTCCCCAACTTGCATTCTCTCTCTCAAAATAAACTTTAAAAATTAAAAAAAAAAAGATCTAGAAAAGTTAGAGAGGTTGAAGAATAAGATGTTATATGAAACAGGCTTCATGTTATGAATTTATGTTCTAACAGAGTAAAAATAGGGAAAGAAGAGAGGAAAAGAGGAGGTACACTAGTTGGTTGGATGTTATGTAGTAGGTAGGACAGACAATTGGTAGGGGGTAAGAACACCATTAAAAATAGACAAATCAGATAGTAAAAGATTAAGACAACAAAGGATCACAGGCATTTAAAAAAGTATAAATTGAAAGGTAACACTTAAAACAAAATTATAAAACTTATTAAACTCCAAAAGCAGTTTAAAATTAGAAGGAAAGAAAACAATATGAATAAATAAGCACAACAAGGGGCACATGGGTGGCTCAGTCAGTTGAAGTGTCTGACTCTTAATTTCAGCTCAGGTCATGATCCCAGGGTCGTGGGATCAAGCCCCACACCAGGTTCTGAACTAAGTATGGAGCTTGCTTAAGATTCTTTCTCTCTCCCTCTCTGCCCCCCACCCCCGCTCCACTCCCCAACCTGCACTCTTGCTCTCTCAAACAAATAAACTAAAAACAACAAAAGAAAGAAATAAGCATAACAAATACATATCATTATAGCTTAAAATATGATACAGTTGAGATAAAACATTTCAATTTTATAAATAAGTGCAAATGGGCTTAACTCAGCTATAAAAAAAAGGATTTTCAATTTACTTCACAAAATAAGATGCAAAAAATGTGCTACATTCAAGAAACACATCCAAAACAAAATGATTTAGAAAGGCTAAAAATAGCAAAGCAGGTATACCAGGCAAATGAAAACAGTAAGAGACAAAGAGGAGGATATGCAGATGATATTGTCAGATAAAGAAGAATTCAAACTAAAAGTATTATTAGACATGACAAAGGAAATGTCTAATGCTGGAGGGCACAATTTGAAACGAAGGTATTATAATTAAGAATATTTATGTAACACTATAACCACCCCTATAAAAGCAAAATTCCAAAGAAAAGCAAATATACAAAAAGAGACATACCAATAGGAGAGCAAGAGTGTAAAAATAAAGATATGTATAGGAAGTCTAAAGAGAATAAGTAAGACAACTCTTCTGAATGTATATCCAACTTTGCATCTTGATATTGGCAAATAACCCTTCTCAAGCATACATGGGGCATTCATAAGGGTTGTATATTAGATTATGCAGAAAATATTAGCAAGCTTCATGAAGTAGAGATATTCCAACCACACTCAGAAATATTTATGACCATGATGCAATAAAAATTAAGAGCAGCAAAGAAAGGTACTTCCAACTGGAAATAAATTTACTTATGTATTATTTACCCAATGATAAACAATTAGTGGATAAAAGGGAACTACTAAACAAAGTTACATAATTCAAAAAAAATACTGATAACACTAAAGTCAATTTGTGGCATATCAATTTTAAAGATGTCATCAAATTAAACCCCACAGTGTTAGATACATTTATCAGTAAAAATGAAAGAATATAAATGAATTAAAATTCTTTTCTAAAAGCAAAAAACCAAATGACAAAATAAGCTCAAAAAAGCATAATGAAGACAATGAAATAAAGGAACTAGAAACAAAGATTAAGAAGGGAGAGAAAAAAAGAACAGGTCTAAATATAGTCAATAAATCAAAATCCAGTTTTTTAAGAAATTAACAAAATAGGCAAACCACTAGTTAACAAGGAAAAAAAGAGAAAGCACAAATAAAGAAAACAAAAAAAAATGGTATGAAGAAAATAACCACTGACAAAACCGCTGAAATAACCATTAGAAAAAAGTCATATGATTCTATTTTGCGGACATCACTGCAAATAAATTTCAAGACCCAGGTGAAATGGGTAATTTACCAGGCAAACAACTTAACTAAAACTGAATTACTTAAAGATAAAATCTGAAACAGATCATTCTCCTTAGAAAAAATATAGAAGGGGCACCTAGGCGGATCAGTTAAGCGCCTGAGTCTTGGTTTTGGCTCAGGTCATAATCTCACGGTTTGTGGATTCGAGCCTCGCATTAGGCTCTGCACAGTCAGTGGGGAGATTACTTGGAATTCTGTCTCTCTGCTCCTCCCCTACTCACATGCTCGCTCGCTCACTCTCAAAATAAAAAACTGAAAAAATAAAGAAAATAATAAAGACCTACCCTCTTCCCACCCCAAAAAAGCACCAGGCCTTGCTCTCATAGGTAAAAGGCCAAAAAGTAGAGAAGAGATGAAGGATTAAACTAAAGGTGGAGACGAGGCGAGAGGATGAACATCACACTTAAAGATAGTGAGTTCCTGTTATAGTTCTAAAAGACATTTTATACATTTGTACCAATCAATGTTTCCAAATTAACTCAGAAAAAATTTAAGATTTATTTTATGATATTAGTACACCCAAATAGTTTTAGACACTTTTCCACCCTTCCTAAGACAAATCTCTAAGCCAAAGGTTCTCACCTTGACTACAGAGCTGATTCTCCTGGGAAGCTTTTAAAATACTGGCACATGGATCCCACCCAATCAATTCTGATTCAACTGGTCCAGGATAAGGACCAGGTAACTTAAGTCTTTCTAGGTGACTGTAATATGCAGGCATAATTGAGAACCACTGATCTCAGCTAAGAACAGCAACTATAGTAGCTAATATTTATTAACCATATATTATGTGTTATGTACTCTTCTAAACACTTTACATGTTACTAGTTGATTCTCTATTTTGCAAGTGAAAAAACAGGTCAGGTAACTCACCCAAAGTCACACATATGCTAACAGCAGAGTGAGGATTTAACACTAGGCAGTTTGGATCCAAAGCCCATGCTTTAAACACCTGATATACTGCCTCCTAGGTGTGAATTATACTTGTATTCTTTAATTGCAAATGAAATGATCAGAAAAAAACAAACAAACAAAAAGAGATAATTAACATCCTCCTTCTTGGAAGCAGTATAGTTGCATCTTGTTGCAAAAGTACCAACAAGCTTATTTGGAGAGTAAATAGGTAAGAATCTTCTCTTCCCAGGGCATCTGGATGCCTCAGTCGGTTGAGAGACCAACTTCCACTCAGGTCATGATCTCATGGTTTGTGGGTTCGAGCCCAGCATCAGGCTCTGTGCTGACAGCCCAGAGCCTGGGGTCTGCATCAGATTCTATGTCTCTCTCTTTCTCTGCCTCTCCCCTGCTCATGCTCTGTCTCTCAAAAATAAACGAAAGAAAAGAAAGAAAGAAAGAGAGAGAGAGAGAGAGAGAGAGAGAGAGAGAGAGGGAGAGAGAGAGAAAGAAAGAAAGAAAGAAAGAAAGAAAAAGAAAAGAAAGAAAAAGCAAGCAAGCAAGCTTCTCTTCTCAAAAGGTTCAAATTTGAGATCTCCACACATGGTTCACACAAATAATTTCTTACATATCATCCAATACAGCCTAGTTATTCATGTAAGTATCAAAAATCACCTTAGCTTTAAAACTCAGGGCAGTGATGTACATTTACAAGAAAATTTCCTACCTATTTCAGTTCTGCTAACTCCAATGCCATTATAAATTCTCAAGTAATTAAAGTGACAAGAATCAGAATCTTCAATGTCAAAGTCACCAAATTTGATGCGCACTCTCTCTCCCATCTTTACACGGATCTCCCATTCACAAACGGTGCTGTTGGGATAGGTCTGTGGGTAGTTTATGGACGTGAGGGTCCCACTTTCAGGGCCTAGTACAGTATGTCCACATCCATCACCTTTAAAAAAAAAAAGTTAAAAAGAACAATAAATTATTATTACATCCTTAACTTATACTATAAATAATCAAGATTCTTTTGTGAAAATTTAGAAATATGTATGACAGACATTTTATACCACCAATACTTTCCTTACACAAGATAAAAGGGATGACAGAATTCTTAATATATCTACTCAAAGGAGCCAAGAGAAGTCAGGTATGGTCAAAATGATCAATGATTACCCTTATTCAAAAACCTTCCAATCTGAATAAACAGATTTATTAGTTTAACAATAGATTTATACACTTATCACAATAAATCCAATTTTAAAAGCATATTAATTCATACGCTTGTTCAAAGTAAATGTAAATTATAAAAATAAAAGTCATCAGCTTCATTTATTTACAAATATCAACCCTTCTAGAATCTGTAAATAGAATGATTATCTAAAAACACTTTATTTTATTTTAATGTTTTTATTTATTTCTGAGAAAGAGAAAGAGAGAGACACAGTGTGATCAGGGGAGGGTCAGAGAGAGAGGGGAGATACAGAATCTGAAGACAGGCTCCAGGCTCTGAGCTAGCTGTCAGCGCAGAGCCCGATGCAGGTCTCAAACCCATGAACCGTGAGATCATGACCTGAGCCGAAGTCGGATGCTTAACCCACTGAGCCACCCAGGTGCCCCTAAAAACACTTTATGCTAAAGATTATACAGATTATTGACTATATTACAGTATTACAAAGCATTCATTCTTGAAGGCATTAAAGCAACATTTAATGAAATTTAATTTTACATTCTGCTGAAATTGGACTTTGGAGTACTCCCCCTCCTAAAACCTCACTTTTCCCTACAGAATGATGAGGGAAAAAATAACAGTTTAATGATGTATTAGAAATTGGGAAAATAACCTTCATATCTTGGTAGCAGCATGATTTGCTCCAGAAATTCATTCAGCAACTGGATATGGGGACTCAGGTAACTTTACATAGTACTATTTTTTTTAATGTTTTATTTATTTCTGAGAGAGAGAGAGAGAGAGAGCGCGAGCAAGCGAGCATGAGCAGGGGAGGGTCAGAGAGAGAGGGAGACACAGAACCTGAAGCAGGCTCCAGGCTCTGAGCTAGCTGTCAGCACAGAGCCCGACGCGAAGCTTGAACCTGTGAACCGTGAGATCATGACCTGAGCCGAGGCCTGACACTTAACTGACTGAGCCACCCAGGCACCCCAACATAGTACTATTATTTGCACGCTTCCCTTTATCATAAAAGGTGGTGTTTGGGCACCTAAAAGAGGCAAGCAATCCGTGGTAAGAAGTTTCAGCTGCTGCTTCAATTGTACCACTCAGCATTCCTTCATGATGGAATTCAATGATGAATCTCTTTTGAATCTCTAAAAGGAAGATGGGTACACTGTACTAAAATGATAGTATTTTTTCCTTCAAAATAGCCATTTATAATCACCTTTGCAATAGTTCAGTACTTACACACACACACAAAAAACTATACTAAAAGTGACAGTGCCGAGTTTTACCGTCAATATATAGATGGCTGTAACAAGAATATCTGATTTATTATTTTTAAAAACAATGCAGTGCTGATACTATTTACTAGACCAAATAAAAGCTTTAAAAGCCTGTGAATAAGAAGTTAATACAGTATTTAGCAAGTAGTTGCAAAACAAGGATTCATTAATTGGATGTATAAGGAAACTGTACATGAACCAATGAAAAAGTAATTTCATACCAATCTCAAAACTAAATTTTTTTGAAAAGATTTTTTAAAATAATTTTTTTAATGTTTATTTATTCTGGGAAAGATAGACAGTGCAAGCAGGGGTGGGGCAGAGGGAGAGAGAGAATCCTGAGCAGGCTCTTCACAGTCAGAGCAGGGCCTGATTTGGGGCTCGAATTCATGAAACTGAGATCATGACCTGAGAGAAATCAAGAGTTGGGACGCTTAACCTACTGAGCTATCCAGGCGCCCCTCAAAACTAACTTTAATAAAAGAACACTCTGTATTGGGTTATGATAACAATACTTTATATCCTTTTCTAGTCAAGCAATTCTAATATCCATACTAGTATTGTTAGCCTACTTTTAAATGTTTAATTTTGAGAGAGAGAGAGAAAGAGTGTGTATGTAGAGGAGGGGACAAAGGATATGAAATGAGCTCCTTGCTAACAGCACAGAGCCCGACACAGGACTCGAATGCAGGAATCTAAGATCATGACCTGAGCCAAAGTCTGGATACTTAACTGACTGAGCCACCAGACACCGCTAGCCTACTTTTAAAGGCCAATACTAGCAATCTGGCTTCCTAAACAAATTATCTCACATAAAGCTCAGCTTTTGAGCAATGTTAAACTTCAGCTATTTCTACACCTGCTTTCTATCTACACACAAATACTAGGCATAGCCACTGAATATATAAAGGCACCATGAAATAAACACGTGAGGTTTGTGATACACCCACTGATCTTTTGTAAATATAAAATTTAAATGTTACTCCGAAGGAAAAAAAGAAACAATTTTTCCCTGAAACTATCAAGAAAATACTTTGAATATCTCTGAGTGTCATCCAAATTAGAAACACAAGGATATAAAAACTGTCACTGTAAAAAAATAAATGAATTATAACATAAATAACTTCTGAATAATCATTAACATTTTCCCTTAGAGAAAAAAAAAACTACTCCCTAAGACAAAGTTTCTAACGTTATGAAACTAGTCTGAAATGTTCTCTTAATACTGAAAAGATGAAAATGTGCTTCCTGGAATGTTTAAATCTTTGAAAAATAGCCACTAAACAAATGAAGTTAACTCAAAATATAAATGTACTTTCTTTGGTGAATAGAAACTAAAGCAGTTTTTTTCAGTGTCTGTAAGTGTTGATGGATTTTAGGAAGCCAAGAATTCCCTATTAACAGCTGAATTCATGACTTAGTAATGGCAGATTGTCCCAACTAACGTATTCCCCACAGGCTATTATTTAACTTAAGGTTGCCATTTTAAAATGAATTTTACAAAAAGTACAAGCAGTGTTAGTAACTTTTATGTCTTTATGCTCATATTTATGTTTGATTCTCAATAAATACACAATATGTTTCTTGCCCTTTCCTCTAGAAAGCACAATTTCTACACATTAACAAAATAAATACTAACTGATGAAAAACAGGACTTTTGCATGCATGCTGATGAAGAAAACAATTAAAATGGAGCTGTCTTTTTTCAGTATCTTGTGTAGGGGGAGGGCATGAAGAGTCCACAAGTAATGTGCCAAGAATGTTCTAAAATATGTGATGGAGTTCAGAGCTTCCTCCTCTAACAAAAAAGATATGCACCAGAAACCAAAGTTAAAAGAGGCTCAAATCTACTACTGAAATGAACAAGTTTGAATGTTTCATATGTCCAAGACTTTGGTAAGTTCAACCTGACAAGATAAATAGCTTAGCTGGCCTGGACAAACACTTATTGCCATGACATGTATGTTTAGAATATTCTAGTTTGAAAGGGGAGGCTGGGCTTATACTATACTATGACTAGGCCAGCAGCTCTCAAATGTTTTTCTCAGTTATTCCCAAATAAGAAATACATTTTACATTGTATTCCTACACTCATGCATGTATAATCCTGACCCACTCTGGTCCCCACCAGCACTCAGAAAACGACTGTAATATACTAGGCATCCAAAGGTCATAATGTTAAATTCTCAAAGAAAGACCTTGTCCTCACTTTTACACCCAAATTAGAAAATATGTTTGCGGTTTATTTTCACAGTTCTTAAAAGCAAATCCTATTCTGTGCAATACTTAAAATGACAAAGTATTTAAAAGTAGTACTAGGCATCCAAATGTCATAATGTTGAATTCTCAAAGAAAGACCGTGTCCTCACTCTTACCCTCAAATTAGAAAATGTGCTTGCGGTTTATTTTCACAGTTTTTAAAAGCAAATCCTGTTGTATACAATACTTAAAATGACAGTGTATTTAAAAGTAAAACTAAAATCTGGAAAATATTCTTTATCAACTAATCACCTAATATACTCACTCACAGCAGTGGTGCTCAAGTGGGGGGTGAGGGGGAGGCTCCCATGGGAACAACTTTACCTCCCATTTGGCAATGTCTGGAGGTATTTTTGGTTGCCACAACTGAGGGGGTGGGGGGCTACTGACATCTAGTAGGTAGAAGCCAGGAATGCTGCTACACCTCCTACACTGTGCACATGACAGCCCCCCCAGAATAAAGAAGGATTGACTTTACATGTCAGTAGTACTGGGGTTGAGAAAGCTGGCTTGGAGCTAAGGCCAGCTCTCAGAACTGTTCAGCTAAGGCCAGAACTCACAGAAGATCTGAGTGAGTTCTTGGCTGGGTTTCCTTTGGCCCAAAACATAACGCTGTTCTGTTCACTATGGGTAAGACCTAGGGCATACTTTCCCCACTGTGGTCAGTAGTTATACTAAAGAGTTTACAGTCCTACTTCCTTTATAAGTAAATGGAAGTTAAAGGAAGGAAAATGTCCTTTTTATTAGTCTACATCCCTGGAATAATTTTTTTTCTGGGTCAGGAGTTCTTAAAATCAGGGTTTAAAAAAGGGTGCTAATAGGGTCAGGAGTAAGTATCCAAATTTTCTGCTTAGCTTTGTGTGCTGGAAGTAATGATCTGTGACCAAGCTACACTGCCTCTTGTTACTGATTTTCACAAGGCAGAATTGACAAAGGCAGCATAACTACTACGGGGAAAATTAACTTTCACATGGTTTTCCTAGGACCAATCCATACACTCTTCCCAGTAACTCCAACATCACCAAATCCTCCTTCTCCAACTCCATCACCACCACCATCACTGCCAGCTCCTCCTCTTCCTCTGGATAGACTCCACCAAAGTATAACCGACTATCCAGAATAGAAGCCTGTTAATGTAATTTTTGAATTTCAGTTTTATTTCAGTGGATAAGAAACACTGGAATTTGATCTTACTGCTTCTTTGTTTGGCTGCAGATTTATCTAGGGAATTACTCATAGAACATATGTTCACTTCCTCTGAAGAGTCTAAGGTCAGATGTGTTAAGCCAGATACAAGTTTTGGTATTGTTCCAGGAAAATAACTGAGTATTTTTTTAAACTACTTATCCCTAGAGAAAACAGAAAGAACATTAAACATATTTAAATAACAAAATAATACAATAATGAACTTAGGCTTATTTTAGGCTTCTCTAAACTTAAATCAAGTGTGTTTTTCTTTAATACATGCTTGCAATACTGATTACATGTGACCTTGCAACCACCCCCAAATTTTAGTCACACTACTACTAATACATAATACAAATCATATTAATGATTGAACTTTATTAACACTGCATGACTTCTACAAATACTTTCTTCAACACCAAATACAAAAGCAGGACAGTTGCACAAATATGCCACAAATGTGGAGCAATGTAACTTTCATGACAATCATAATGAACTATGAAAGGTTTGGACTTTTCCAGTGAGCTTTCAAGGATTTTTTTTAAATCACTATGAACAGAGGAGTCTGACTATACTTCCATCTAAATAAGTATGTCATTTCTGTCACATCTTATAATGCATCTGTGAGATCTTTAATAAACTGAAAAAAAAAAGGCATTTAAAGTAGAAAAGCATTCAGAGGAATAACTTGCAGGAGTTAACTAAAACATCCTATTTCATCTGGATACAATGAAGACTTTTAAGGTAATATTTAGCACTGTGAATTTTTGGACTGAAGTACTCTATCAGTCCTATTACCATAAGATTTTTTAAACTGCATCACTGCATATCTCAAATCTCAAATAAATAATTCAAGGTACTACTTTAATTTCACTCATTTTTTTAAAAAATATTACATAAAATGGATATGCTCAGAAAGCCTAAAGAAGGTCACTGTGGCAATTATTAGAAAAAGAAATAACTCCCAGCTTCATTCTTTTTTAAGCCTAAACTATTCTCTGCGTGTGTGGTAATTTACAAAATTGAATTACATGAAGGAATGTGACAAGTAGAAATCCTCTTTAACCCCCAACAAGCACACACCCTACTTAGAACATAATGGTTAGGCAAATGTGCTCAGAGGAGTCCTGGAATGAATTTAAATACCCTATCCACCACTCACTGAGACTTTCAGAAGGTTATTTATTGCTGCTAAATCTCTGCTTCCTAAAATGGGGATACAAACAATTCAAACACAAAGGGCACAAATTAAATGAGATATGGTATGAAAACAGCTGGTACTAAAGGCCTAACCTATAATAATGTATTCAATAAACACTCTCTTTGAGGGTACCACTGCAGTCATAAAAGACCAGAAAGGCTTTTGCCCATCATATGTAGATACAGAGCAGTTGGCCAAAACCTAGCTAAAGTAACAAAACAACCGTCCATTACTTTGGGAAATTTACAGCAGCTTTAAAGTTTCATGTGTAGTGTTTTTGTGAAAAGTATAAACCCAAGAGAAAGTAACTCTCAATCATCTTCTCACTGATGACCTCTACTTCACTTTAGCAACTCTCCCAGAATCACAAGCTGGGCTTTGTTTTGCCATTATTAGAGACACTCCCACCCACCTGTGAAAACTCAAACACTTTAAAGCCTCACTCAGCTGGTCTGTCTTCTTATACCCACATACTTTCCATGAACTTGACTTCTCTCATTTCTCCCCATCTATTAATCTTGTCCTGGCTTCATGTCTTTCCCTGTCCAGCCTAGACTTCATGTCCATCCAGTACGTTAACTACACTACCTCTTCCTGGTACCCTCAACTCCTACCCATTGTGTCCTTCTTGAGGATCTACCTGCCAAACCCTCAACTGTGGTTCACAAAACCTCTCTCTGCCAAAGAGCTGAGCACTAATATGAACACACGAACACACACACACAATCCAGGAAGATAGTTATCATTAGAGTAATGGGTTCCAATCTCAGAAGGGCACTCAACCCATTCAGTATCCCCTTATTCAGTGGTTCTCAAAATGTAGTCAACGTTAAAATCACCTAAGGGCTAATTAAATGTTCTCAAGTCCCCCCTCTACCTCCATAAATTCTAATAAATATGTCAGAAAAATTACCTTAAACTTAGAAATTGGTTAAAAAAAAGAAATGGTGAACAGCATATCTTTAAAATATCACAGAAGCAAAAAGCTGCCCAAGGATTATAGGGCAAAAGAGTTGGACTTGCTACTCATCACTGCTTAAAGGTCCAAGCTTTCGGTACATGTTAATGTATACAGACTGTTATTTGGTATAGATCATTTCTGTGCAGCTGAAAAGATAATCCTACAGGTTACTGTTTATGATCCTACTGGCCCATTACCCAGCTTTGGTCATCTAATCTAGTAATCACATCCTATAACACCTGATTTCTCAAATACTCTTTGGACAGGTTTTAACATCATACTGGTTCCCTCATTAATGAATGAACTGAATAAAATCTTTGACATGTGTTCATTTTATATTTGCAAGGCAGGTATAATTTTGTCTCTGTTGCAAATTCTAACCTGTAAAAACAGCTCATCAGTGGGGCACAGGTTTTGCACTTTAACAAAGCATAAAACACCTAATAACAACAGCAACAACAAAACCCACAAAAAACTCTTTCCACCCAGTTTCCTCCATCTCTACCAACTTCTTGCTCACTTTTCCTTTCTTTTACAGAGAAGTTTCTTCTAGTCTCCATAATTGGTGCCTTACTTCTTTGCCTCCCATTCTAAGTTCCAACACACTGCAATTCAGCTTCCAAAAAAATATGTTTAAGTCCTAATTTCTGGTACCAATGAATATAACCTTATTTGGAAACAAGGTCTTAGCAGATGTTATCAAGTTAAAGCGAGGTCATATTGGATCAAAGTGGACCCTAATTCAATGATGGGTGTCGTTAGAAAAAGAGGTAAATCTGGACATGGTTACAGACACAGGAAGAATACTACATTACAGAGGCAGAGATTGGAATGATGCAAAGAACTCTGAAGATTACAACTGGCAGAAGCTAATATTAGACAAGGAAAGACCCTCCCCTGGAATGTTTGACAGAGCGTACAAACGTGCTGGCACCCAATTTCAGAATTCTAGCCTCCAGAACACTAAGATGGTAAAGTTCTATTGCTTTAAGCCATTTAAATTTGTGATAATTTGTTACGGCAGCCCTAGGAAACACAGGCCTATCTCACCAATGAAACTATTCACTAAAGCAGCCAGTTTGCAAGCTGCCAAAAGTCAATGTGATGAGACAGCAAAAGGCAGGCTGAGAGCAAAGCACACAGCACACCACACAACCCCTCCTGCCTCCCAGGTGAGATACATGTGACCTTCCTCAGGCACTCCTGGCTGCCCAAGAACAAAGGAAGCGGAAAAACAAATGGTTATCTGATAGCACAGTGATGTAGGAGGAGTCTCTATCAGTCTGCAACTGTCTTACTGATTTACAAGAAAAAAGCAATGTCCAGAAACCTACAGACTCAATTTCCTGGGACCTAATGTCACCGTCCCCTCCATGGCATAGAAAATCTTATATAATCAGTCACTCCTCACAACCCCAGTGCACCTCTTTCTGCCCATGAGTCCTGTCCCCATTTTGCACTGAAAATATCCCAACAATCCTTCCTTGGCCATTGGCTCCCAACCCCACTCCAAACCACAACAAATGGATACTTTTCTATCCTTATCATTTGTGACCTTTCCCTATCATCTGGGTCATTGGCCTTTCCTTCCCTCCTATCTTTCTCCCTTCCTTCCTTTATATCTTCCCTCCCTCCTTAAAATTCTCCTTCCCTGGCTCCATGTTTTTTTTTTTTAACAAACTGCAACTTTTCCAGCATCTTCCTGGATGGACTTCTACTACCAATAGCTGCTGCTGCTGCTCAGTTCTTCCCCCATTCTGTGTATTCTACCAGGACTATCTCCTGACTCCCTTCAGTTGCCACGAAGTCTCCGACCCTTCTCATAATCCTCAAACCTGTCATCTACTCATATATTATATACTTCTGTTCATATTCTTCACTCACTGAATAAAAATTTACTGACTCCCTAAACAGATTTGATCCCCGCCCTCAAACATTCTAGAAAGAGAGGTGAGTTACGTATTTAAACACTTAAGAGTGTTAAGTAGATCCCAAGGTGGATATGCCTAATATTTAAATCCAGGTGTGTCTGACTCCAAAGTCTCTTCTCTATACGTTCAAAGTCCACCAAAGCAGTGAAGACAGACCATGAAAACGCTCAGGTTGTTCACAGTAAACACAGCCAAAACTAAAAAGAAAAAAAATCTGACGTTTTAAACGATACTTTCAGTCTCTTTTCCTCCCAGACTCTAGCGGTTCAGCGTCCTCTGGCTTTAGTCCTTCTTTGTTTGAGAGATGCGGGCGGGAAGTACAGAACTCCCTATTTCTCCGCCATCTTGCCTCCTAAATGATACATTTAGTAGAACACTGACTAGACTGCAAGGAAATCAGCATTTAACCAATATTTGCCAAGTGCAACTACTCAAGAAAATAGACAAGCACAGATGGGAGTCAACCAGTTAGGAAGTCTGTCACTGAAAGAAGCAGATACAAGGTACCGGAAAGCAAACAGCTGAGAGGAAAGACGTATTCAAGCGAGTGGGGTTTTGAGTGTGTTTCCAGGTAGAGTAAGAAGCACCATTCAAGTTTAAATTATACTAAAACACAACTTAAATTCCCTGATCAAGTGCTCGGGCTAACGGGAAGAAATGGTTTTGGGAAGGTGAGGCAGGAGGGTGTTATGCTGTGCAGGAGTTGAGCTCTACAGAGTGGAAGGGCCACAGTGCTCCGGCTGAGAGGTAAGCCCCATTGTAGATGTAATCAGTAATCTTCACTGGTAGTAGCACTAGTAACAATGGGCCACATCACCTTCTCCAGTGACCCTGGGCTATTCAGAATCAGAGGCAGTGGGGACTGGCATGTGAGCCAGGTCAGGGATTAGTCAAGGACAAGAAGAGCATGACACAGATGAGGGAACTGGGTGGCTATGATGAGGAAGTGAACCTAGAGATGGACAAACAGACTGGGTAAAGGCAGAGGAACCTAAGTTTGATGTCTTGCTAATACCTCAGGTACAAACTCTTCAGTCTGCCCCTCAGCACAAAGTCCTGCACAATCTTGTTCCCACTGACCTTTCTAGCCTTCACTTCTCATTACCTTCCTCTGACACCAGATTACTAAAACTACCATTCTCCAGGAACTGCAGCTGCCAAAGAAAAAGGAGGCAGGCAACTATGAGAACCAAAATTAGTGGGACTTTGGTAATGCTGGAGATGGCCAGCATTCAGCACTCAAATCAGAGTTTGAAAGACCGGAAAAAGGAGAGCGCCCAACTTGCTGACACTGATTTAGGCTGTTACTGACAAGATGGGCACAACTGTTTTCTAAGTAACCATGGTTCTGTGCAGAGTTCTAGCTGAAGGACTTCTCTCACCGAGGGAACAAATAGGCCTAGCTCCCAGACACAGGATGTTTGGGACATGTTAGGCCCTGAGCAAGTAGGTAGTAAGGTCCAAGAGAGGGCTGTACTACTATGAGACTGAGAAGCCCAAACTGACTGCTCACTGTGGGGCTAGACAAAGGACAATAATGTGAAGGGCATGCACATGCCCAGAGACTAACATCAAATAACATACATGGGGCAGGCAGCAGATTCACTTCAGAAATGGGTTCCCAATTCAAATTTTTTGAATGACAAGTAAGTATTAGATACAAGAAGAGAATGAGTAAAAGTCTCTGCCAGAACAAATATTTCATACACAGTGTTGAATAATGGGGCACCTGGATGGCTCAGCCAGTTAAGTGTCTGACTTTGGTTCAGGTCATGATCTCACAGTTTCTTAAGTTCGAGCTCCACACTGGGCTCTGTGCTGATAGCTCAGTCTGGAACCTGCTTCAGATTCTGTGTCTCCCTTTCTGCACCTCCCCCAACCTTTCTCTCTCAAAAATAAATAAAAACACTATTAAAATGTTTTGTTTTGTTTTGTTTTAAATACACAGTGTGAATAATGAATGCAAAGAAATAAGTGAAAAGTACTATCCGGAGAGGAGTGTGTGGGCAATTGTTAAAGAACTAACTCTTCTTAGGGATGATACCCAAGAAGAGTTGTGAAGGAAGATCAGGAGTTTACCAAGGAGACAAGAAAAGAAAAAAGCTTTTTCTTTTTAAATAGAGAAAATAGCGTATGTAAAGAGATCAGTATGGGGAACGTGGCAAAAACATGTGAAATTATACCTCAGAGCAATAAGTAGCTCAATCTTACACATGAACTACATATAAAAAGGTATAAAATTATGCCTGGTATAGGATTAAGTTAGAGAAGAAGGGAAACACCGGACTGTAAAAAAGAATTACGTACGTAATATACAAAGGAGTTTGGATTGTATCTTACAGGTGATCAAGAGGCTGCCTGCCACACTACGGAAGTATTAACACAGCCCCAGGAAGGCAGTACCCCAGTGCCCAGAAACATGGCCAGCAGTAAGAAACCAACAAGTTATCTGCCCAATTACTAGGCAGGGGTGCAAGGCAGGGAGCTCAAGGAGGAAGCAGTTAGCCAGGACCAGAGACTCAGAGTCTGGCTACTTACTGCAACAGGACAGGCTTTTACACTCCCAGGCTTTCCTGACTCCTTGGTGTTCTGATGCTCTGATTTTTACTTCTCAAATGTGTGTCATCCCCGTGGACTACAAACATACCAGTCCTTTAAAGCTCACTCAGTTAAAACCCCTTTATCAGCAAGGCTTCTCCTATTTCCCTGCGCATTGTGAGTTCTTCCGCCCTTAAAAACCACAGCACTATGCAATCTCCCCTGGTTATTTTTAGATATAATCCAATGGAATTATTTTCCCAATAAGAGTGCAGGTTCTCTGAAGACAATTATAATATTTGACTCTTCTCTAAATTTTTTTTTTTTTTTTTTAAGAGAGGGAGATAGAGACAGCGTGAACAGGGGAGGGTCAAAGAGAGAGAGGGAGACACAGAATCCGAAGACAGGCTCCAGGCTCTGAGCTGTCAGCACAGAGCCCGATGTGGGGCTCGAAGCCACAAACCGTGAGATCATGAACTGAGCTGAAGTCGGATGCCGAAGTCGGATGCTTAACCAACTGAGCCACCCAGGCGCCCCTTCTCTAAATGTCTCAAAACTGTACTGACATGTACACACATCTCTGGGAGCTCATAGCTAGTACTACTTCCTGCTACAAGTTCTTAAGGAGAGGAGTACCAGCATCTTTTCTTTGACCAATCAAGCAATTCAGTTTTGACTGCAAACTTACATGCACCATACTCAACAAAAGCCTTGCAAGAAACTTGGCCTACTCTCAGAAAGCTTAATTGAGGGAGCCTGCACCTTGCAGAGGAGGGAGTTTTCCCCATAATTTCAAGTAGCTAATCAACATTTTTCTTCCAACTACATATCCTTCAGAGTGCAGGCTGATCTAGTTTTAGCAGACTTCTAAGATCACTCCATTATCACATCTCCTCCAGTGAAATCTGGCATTCATTAAATACTAGTTTATTTGAATATCTCTATTTTCTGACCTTGTGGATTATGATGATTTCCATGTAATAATCTGGAAATTAGCATTATGTATTTTTTTTTTTTTTATGTTTCTTTATTTTTGTGAAAAAGAGAAACAGAGTGCCAACAGGGGAGGCACAGAGAAAGAGAGAGGCACAGAATCGGAAGCAGGCTCCAGGCTCTGAGCTGTCAGCAGAGAGCCCAACAGTGGGTTCGAACCTCGGAACTGTGAGATCATGACCTGAGCTGAAGTCAGCACTTAAGCGAGTCACCCCAAGAGCCCTGCATCATATGTGTTTCTAACCTAATACTTTGAACTGAAATACCTTCTTAAAGATCTGAATGAAGAATTCAATCAAAGGCACTAAAGAAAATGCTGTAATAGCAATTCCGAACGAGTGGTTACTTCATAATGTCTTGTGATCAATTTTTACATTTTGAAGTTTTTGCTATATTTTTAAGTATGCTTACATGTGTTAAATTAGCCTACGCAATACACAATTAATTCCAACACAATATGTCTACAGAACATAATAACAATTAAAATTAAAACCATGTAAGACTATTAGGTAGGTGTGTGAATATGGAATAGACAGAAATATAAAAATCCTAAGTTGATAGATTAGGGGGTAGAGCTATGGATAATTATCAATTAAGTTTTTGGTTTAGAACACCATTATTATCTGTATAATATTTAAAAAAATAAAGTGGTAAGGCTGTAAGGTTTTTATAAAGTAAACTGAATCCATGAGCCATCCAAGAAAAACTGCCTATCTCACTTCATATTTCAACAACCACATTGCCCTATCTCTAAAAAGCTTTTCCTAATCCTAATAATTTAAGGTCATCATTCTACATCCTTCCAGCTAATCAAGAAGTTGAAAAAGAAACTATTTATTTGCATGCATTAAATTAATGCCCAATATTACCACCTAAGCTTTCACATCCCACATCATTTTGTAAAGTATAATCCTAAACTTAAAACCTACCTCTACATAAGTGGAACCTTTCCACCTTATACTATAATCTTATGATTTCTTTATGGAAATTAACTCATTTGTCATGTTAATTCTAGCACTGGTACTTTCACTTACACTGATTTCACAGAAGTTAAGGTGTTCTTATGTTCGTCTTCTAGAATGAAGCTTAGATGTTCAGATAGAATTATTAGCCATCTTCAGGGGCAAATAATGTTTCCTCTTTGCTTATAACATTGGGAAATCTACCTAAGAATCATTAACCTGTAATTTGACAATGAATGTTTCATTTACAAGTTTTAAATATATGGATTTAAAACCTGATCATTAGCATATATGGAATTTGTGCTGTATTTCTAATTTTCACTGTTCAAAATTAATTGGAAATAAAGCAGAAAAAGGGTGCTTTGATTTTGCCTCTCAACAAAACTACATATAAGAGGCCAAATGTTTTATCAGACCAAGAAAAGACAATGGAAAATTCTTAATTCTTAAATAAGAATTAACGTCAATATTAGAAATAATTACACATGTTTATTGCTCAGGCAGAAGTATTTTTCATTTCCGACAACTCGCAACTATTGTCCAAACACTACTTACCTGCATCACAGCCAAATAAAGGCATCACTTGACAGAAGATTTTTTTCCCTACACATTTCCCTACACAGTTCTGACATCACTGTGAAGTTGAATGATTAACAAAGAACCTGACTCGTTTCATAGATTTATTAGTAAACAAAAATCAATGCCTTCACAAATACTTCATAGTAATAGGTATAAACAAGTCACTCTTAAATAAATTTTTAAAATTAATTTCCTAAGGGGTGCCTGGGTGGCTCAGGTCATGATCTTGTAGTTCGTGAGTTTGAACCCAGAGTCAGGTTCTGTGCTGACAGCTCAGAGCCTAGAGCCTGCTTCAGATTCTGTGTCTCCCTTTTTCTCTGCTTGTGCACTCTCTCTCTCAAAAATATATATTTAAAAAAATTTTTTAATTAATTTTCTGATATTTTACCACATTCAAATACTCATCTAACCCAAATACTCATCTAACCAGAAGGTAGGTAAGTCCTCTAGGACACAAATGAGGAAGAAGAGATCCTGAGATAACAAGACATAAATTTCTAGTCATAATGTAAATCAAGGACATAGAATTATTCACAGGAGACTCTCAACTTCCTACTAAATACACTTACTACAGCAGCAAACATGCAATCAAATATGCAAATAATAAATTTGACCAATTTAAGCTTTTTAAAAAAGATGTGTTACAGGAAAATAGGCTTTCAACAACAATAAAAAAAATCACTGTACAATGAGATGTGACTAAATACCATCTACGTATATTAATGAAATAAGACTGGTTAAAAAACATCTCTGCTGTGACGGGCTGACAGATTTTCAGACCAATGATAAAGTTTATTCTGAGCCAAAGGAAAAGAAAAATCACTCTCCCAGCAGAATATCTGCTGAGGAACAGCTATGCATTACATGACATTACAGCTCACCCTTGAAAAATGCAGAGGTTAAACACGCTGACCTCCCCGTGCATATTCAAAAATCTGCCTATCACTTTTGATTCCCCCAAAACTTTATTGGTAGCCTACTGCTGACCGGAAGCCCCAGCCTTCCAGTTAACATAAACAGACAAGTAACACATATTCAATATGTTATTGGTATTATATGCTGTATTCTTATAATAATACCTAACTTTTTCTTAATTTTTAAAATATTTCTAGGCTATGCAGTTCCTCTGTTTTTTCAAATGTCTATGAAGCTCCAAAAATTTTTCTAACATTTATTGAAAAAAACAAATTGGCGCAGTTTGACCTGTGTAGTTCAAAGGTCGACTGTAACCCAAATGAGAGTAATACATTCTGCTACTCCAAAATGATAGCTGGAAGATTTTTAAAAATTCCTGAAATACAGTGCTACCTCAACATATACATTAAACGTATTCCTACCTAGGCTGGCCAAAGCAAAAAAAATTAAAATATCACAAAACATTTTTTCACAGCTTATATAGTGATTATATGTTAACTGCAGAAAATATGGAAAAGCATAAAGAAACTACCCACAACTCTACCACCAAAAGAAAACTACTATTTTATTATTTCTGTTCAGTCTTCTTCCTAAGATTTATAGAGCAAAAACTCCAGCTTGTCACTTAACACTACAATATATAGACATTCCCATTACTAAAAATTCTAATGGAGTTTTAAAACACTGCTTTTCATTTCTTTCCAGGTTATGTGATGGAATACCAGTGGATCCCAAAGCTAGTCTGTTAGATTAGTCAAGACTGGTTTAAAAGCAATTCTAGGGGCGCCTCAGTCAGTTAAGTGTCCGACTTCGGCTCAGGTCATGATCCCACGGTTCCTCCGCGATTGGTGGGTTCAAGCCCCACATCAGGCTCTGTACTGCCAGCTCAGAGCCTGGACCCTGTTTCAGATTCTGTTTCTCTCGCTCTCTGCTCCTCCCCCACTCACGCTCTGTCTGTTGTCTCTGTCAAAAATAAATCAACATTAAAAAAAAAAAAAAAAAGCAATTCTACCACAGACTGCATCAAGATCTTTGAATAAAAAATATTAATTTTTA
The DNA here is from genome assembly GCF_008692635.1 of Crocuta crocuta. NCBI lineage: Eukaryota > Metazoa > Chordata > Mammalia > Carnivora > Hyaenidae > Crocuta > Crocuta crocuta. Next base: position 4,208,177 of record NW_027531917.1, on the reverse strand, counting down.
AAAATTAGGGAATTGAAATCTCACACAATTCCTGTTTCCAGTAATGTATACCAAACTGGTTCCTATTTACCAACTTAATAAACTCAAAATTAATAATGATAATCACTTATGGCTATACTATACTTTTCCCTTTGCAAAATTCCTATGTACAATCATTTCATTTTTGTTAGGCTATGAAATAGGTTACATATTCTCTCATCACTGATGTAAAACACCGTGGTACAAAGAAATTAAGTGACTTCACAAAATTTACCCAATCAACTTAGAAGAACTAGAAATCAGGTCTTTAAAATAATACCATCCTTTATATTTGTGCTAATCTACACTGCTTACATAAGACAGTGCTGTGAAAGAGAACCACGTATTCGTTAAAGTGCTGTGCGAAAAAACAAAGTTTAACGAGGGCACGGAGGACACCTGCGTGGCTAAATCAGTTAAGTGTCAGATTCGTGTCTTCAGCTCAGGTCACGGTCTCTAGATTCATGAGTTCGAGCCCCATGGTGAGCCCTGCACTGGTAGTGCAGAGCCTGCTTGAGATTCTCTTTCTCCTCTCTCTGCCCCTCCCCTGCTCGCTCGCTCTCTTTCGCTCTAAAATAAACTTTTTAAAACCCTGAAATTAAACCTTGAAAGAAAATTGGTTAATGTTGCACGTTAATTAGGCGAGGTTCGAGAAATTCTAAAAACTAAAGCAACTATCTCATTTGGTGAAGAGACACAGAACTGATTCTATACTGCTCAAAGATGTTTTTAAAAACATGACATAAACACTTTCAGATTGAAAAATAAGCAAAACTGAGTATTCTGCTTATATAGTTACATTCCTTTCTGTACCTTGTATTTTTTGTGTCTCAATTCCCTTATGTTTGAAATGGGATAACCATCCCTATCTCAGATGGTGGTGGTGAGAATTAAATGACCTAATACACATAGACCACTTAGTACTGTACCTGCCATAAAGTCAGTCCCAACTAACTGTAGCACTATGCAAGCCTTCTTGTTTTTTATTTCTCCTACTAGAAGGAAAATACAAGCACAGGCTCTAAAAGTTTAATGGGGGGGGGAATATCACATTTTATTTAATTAAATGCTGATGTTCAAGAATTTAAGAGGAACTAACTAAACACCTGAATGCTAAGCATCTAAATTTTAAGTGCCTAGAACTAAAGGAGGTCAGTTTACGAAATACCTTCTTCTTCATAGATTCTATTTCCACATGCCTGTCAAAAGTTTCTGCATCTTCATAATGACAGGCTTGTGGCCATGATTCCACACTTTACTGAAAACCATATGAGAGCAACATTTAAGCTGGACTTAAACATGGAGATCAACTTGAAAAAAAAATCTTCCCAGCAATAAGGAACAATCCAACCCATATTCTTCTCACTGCAACAAAAAAGGAAATGCAATGGAAAAATGTGTTCAATAACTGATGCCAAACTGATTCAAAAATTGCGGTTTACTGCCTGAAAATAGTACTAAAGGGCGGAGGAGTAATCAGCCTTGCATTCTCTTTCCATTATGATTATTCAATAAACAGTTCTGCTCAATTCTGAAATAGGTATTTCAAGGACTGTAGATGGGGAAAAAGTTCTGTCACTTTCCAGAAGGGCTTACCCTTTTAACTCGCAATGCTCACAACACGTTGCCTTGGATCAGAATGAGTGTCTGACCCAGGCAATCTAGACCACCAGTAAGAATAATGGGAAGGAATCGTAAAGGACTTGTCCCGAATCCAAGACTCAAAGCTAACCAGAATCAGTATCTTTCGCATTTGAACCTGAACACTTTCACAAAAGATAATTAGCGCCACTTGCCTGTAATTGGTTTAATATTTAATTATCTTGCCTTTCTACTCTATCCATCATTTTTGCTTAACTTTAGGGGTCACATCTCCAAAACTTTTTTCCTCCCAAAGATTTTCCCCAGAAGAATCCGATACCAAAGAAGAGGCCTTCATAGCAGGGTCTCACTTTTCAGCAAAACCAGAGGCCTGGTCAAAAAGTAAAGACACGCCAACTTGGGGGACAGGAGGCAGAGCCCACCTTTGCAACTCTTCCCGGAGAGGGCCAGGTCTGGCCACGCACCTAAGCGCACTGCACCTCCCCGCGCGTCTGCAGAGACCTGGCATCCCCGAGGCTCCCCCTGCGCCCCCGCCGCCCCCCGGGGCTCCACGCACTCCGCGGGAACCACTCACCTTGCTGGGCTCCGGCGTCCTCGAGCAGCAGGAGCAGGATAATTATGAGAAGGAGGAACAGAGGCATGGGGAAGGAGGAGGAGGAGTTGGAGCGGGGAAGGAGAGGGCGGGAGAAGGGGAGCGCGGCCCGGGCGGGGGCGGCGGCGGCGGCCCGGACCAGGAGACGCGGAGGGCTGCGCCCGCCTCTCACCACCGCCCGGCTCCCCATCTCGGCGGCCGGCAGTCCGCCTGCATAGTGCGGGCGCCCCGGGCGAGGAGGCGGCGGCTACGGCGGGAGAGCGAGAGGCAGCGCGCGCTACGCCCCGCGCCGGGACCTTCTCTGCCCCTCGCTTCGCTTTCGCCTCCTCCTCTCTAGTTCCTTCCCTCCGCTCCCTACCCGGAGACCCCAGACCAGAGCGCTGGGGAAGAAAGGGAAGTGGGGTACTCGAGCCGGGGAGGGCCGCTAAGGCAGAGGTGGAGGACGCGCCTCCGGCCCCGCGTTCCTCAACCCGACCCTGACTCGCGGCACACGCCCGGGGCTCCGGCTATCTAGCTGGCAGGCGGGCCGCCCGCTCCCTCGCGCTCCCTCGGTCGCGCACTGACCACGCCTCCTCGGCCCGCCACGGCCAATCCGCAGTGGGCTCCTGTCCGTCTCCCTCCGAGCCACCCAATCAAAACGCTCTCTCCTCGGTAGGCCCGTTAGGTCTCCGGCCCACTCCTTGAACTCAACCGCCCCTCTTCTTTCTCCTCCAATCCCCTGCATCCTTAGGAAAGCGTCCCACCCGCTTCCCCCAATCGGGGTTCCGCCCCCAAGCTCGGGCCCCCGGCAGCCCTGCCTGGCCCGGGCGCCTGTTATTGTTGGGACCGAAGCCCAAGCTGATCTCGCTAGGGCGGCAGCTCGCACTGGTCAATGACTTCCGGGACTTCCCCCAATCCGCTCTCCTTGCTCCTAAAACCAGCTCGTTCATTGCCCCTCCCCCGCCTCACATCAGGCCACTGGAAGGGGTGGGAAGCCAGGATCCTGGATGGTTTTAGCTGAGAGCGGAGTCTAAGNCAGCCAGTTGCAGCAACTCAGAGTTAAAAGATGCAGTGTTCAATATTTTAAAAATACGTATTTCTTGTTTCCTATGCCTTTTACTATATTTACTGTATTGGGGGCGGAACAAAAAAGAAAGCATATAAGATCCATGCCCCCCAGAGCAGTTTTAACATTCATTCAGCCATTCTACCAAGAGTTGTTGACCACCTGCTATCTACTTGCAAACCCTATGCAAGGACTTGTGGGATTTGCAGCCATAAAACGAAAGTCTTCTAGGATCTAGGGTTGGTACAGAGATGGAAACACATCATGAAAGTCAGAATGCAACAAATGCTATTTAGAGTCACAAACAATTTGATGGAGACTGTAAGTAAATCCAATGACAAAAAGAACTGGTCTTTGAGAAGGACAAATTCACAGGACTAGGCAATGATTGGTTTTAGGAGAAAGGTGCCATCCTGGATGTTCTTAACATGGGTCCTTAAGAGGAGGAGGATGTCATTAACAAATCCAGAAAACTGCAAAGGTGAATCAGGTTGTGTAGGCAGGTGAGTTGATTTTGGGCATAGTAAATTTGAGATACTCAGCAGCTAATATTTGAAGTCATATAACAGGCAGGGGGACATCTGGGTCTAAAACTCGGGTTAAGGAGTACCTTGAAGTTATAAGTAAAAGTCATAAGTGGATGTGATATTCAAAACCATGGAAAGGACTGATAACTTCAAGTGAAAAACAGAGTTGGAAAGGACTCTGGAGATCATCTTGTTCAACTCCCCTATAAATCAAATCCCTCATGCGTTAAAACCCTTCTACCAAATTTATTCAATAAGCGTTTATTGGATGTCTGTTGGACCCTAAGATGCTTTAGGACTAATGTAGGCAGTAGACATAAGAAGGTCACTCAGAGCCTACGTTCTGTGGGGGAAGTAAACAAATTCATTGCTGTCAGCACCATTTTGGAAGTACAGACTAGTGCCACAATAACACAGTGGAACGATTTCAAGGACCCCTTTATGATGATTATGAAGCCCCAGCTGAGTCTTGAATAAAAAGACAAAGTAGAGAAGGTGATCTGAAGCCAGAGGCAAAGTAGGCTGGCTCACAGACACCATGGTGAATCATGTTGATGGAACTGAGTGGGGTTAACTATTGCTGATTTAATAGGAGGAACTGAAGACTAGTCCAGAAAAGATCGTAGGGGCAAGATCTAAGACAGGCTAAGGAGTTGTGATTTTATTTTTATAACACTGATAAACAGCTAAAGGGTTCTAAGAAAGAGTTACATTATCCAATTTTTATTTTAGAAAGCTCCACCAGACAAGAGGGTGAAGAATAGATTGGAGTGAGATTAAGACTAGAAGCCAGAAAGAACCTATCTGAAGACTAGTCTGGTGATTTGTATAGTTACAGGGAATGATAGTGAGTCTGATCGGCCATGGCAGTGGGCTTGGATAGGGCAGACTGACATGAGGGATACTTATGAATCTAGTGACTGATTAGATGTGGGATTAAGGAAGAGTCAAGGAAGATGCTCAGGTTTCCAGATAGAAAGCATTGCCTTTTGCACACCAAGGGAATATGATAAGGGGAGCTGGTTTGGTTGGATGTAAAAGTCGGAGACAAGATCATGAGTTCAGTATTGGACATATCAAACATGATGTGCTAGTGTGGCGAGCAGTCATGTACTAAGACTTCTAGCAATAGTGCTCTGAGAAAACCCCTCTTGTTTGTTGGACAACTCCTTTTGTCGGCACTGAAAGGTGACTTTAAGGCCACAGAGGTGGTGACAGAGCAAGGTATTGTGAGTCCCAGACTGGCATTCTCCTGATGACATAGAACTACACAAAGGCAGATGATTCACCTATGAACTACCAGCATTATAGAAGCCTTGCCGAAACAGGCAAAACCTGGACTATAGCCCCCTCTACTCCTTGCTGATACAGCATGAAAAGATGCCAACTATAAATGCCTAAAGTAAGAAATAGGAGCACTTACATTTTTTTCATCCCTGTTTTACTGACTATCTAGTATTTTAAGTGGTTATTAAAAGTGAAGAATAGAGAGGTGACAAGGTTCTAAATAAGGTCAGTAGCAGAAAAGAGATGAAGGAGGAAGGGGCAAACTGTAGTTATATTTAAGGAGGTGAAATCAAAAAGTTCTTGGTGACTGCTACTATAAAACAATTTCCATATTTCTATGCTTCAGCTTCCTGGGTTTTGCTTTGGCATTGTAGAGAATGGAACTCTGGCTAGAGAACATCTCTAGAAATCCTACTGCTATATATGCAGGGGGATTACAGGTATAGCACAGATGTGGGAGACGGTTGATGCTATTTCTGTCCCTATTCTCTCCCTACTTCTAAGCATTGTCATTCTACTAAATTGCAAAAACAATGAAAAAAGATTGCTCTGTGATGACAAAAATCTCCTTGTGGGACCGAATGCCATGGTAATTTATCAGGGATTCATTTCTAGAACAATGACTGGATATAGTGCAGTAATAGTTTATATTACCTTTCTCACTCCCTTCAAACAGATATGGGNGCTGAGAAACAAACTGAGGACTGATGGATGTGGGGGGGAAGAGGGATGGGCATGGAGGAGGGCACTTGTGGGGATGAGCACTGGGTGTTATGTGGAAACTAATTTGACAATAAAGTATTTGTAAAAACAAAACAAAACAAAACAAAAAAACAGATACGGGTTTTAGAACTTCCCCTGGGACAAGTCCAAGGGAGAAAACACAAACTGAGCAGTGTCTTCATTGCACACCAGTTCACTGACATGTGCTAGGACTTGTAGCAGTCATGGTCAACTCCATTGATTGACTAGTAAATGAATTAATGCTTTGGATGAAGTCTCTGGGGAAGACTAGGGCTTCCAGAAAAGAACACACAGGGTAGTTATATATGAAATACCAGGAAATTAAAATGTTGTTTGGATGTATTTATGTTTGTTTCTTCCATGTTTAATTTAAATTTAAATATATATACAGATTCTTAACCTAAATTTTAATTCACCAGACCTTGTTCCCCTTTTTGTCTTCTCTGTTTTTATTCTTTCTTTCCTTCTTCTCTTAATCAATAATGAGTGGAGGAATAGAGAAAATGGAACTGATCTACAGAGTAAATGAAAATATGGAAAGAATGGCTAAAGTTCACTATGTCTGCTTCCAAATGAATCTCAGCTCAGCCATTGCTAAAGAAATGAGAATAGAGGGAAAGAACCCAGAAGCTGGTGCCTTTGCTTCTGTTCATACAGAAACATCTGGTTTTTAATGGTATGATACAGTAAGAATCATTGGCACCATCATTACTATTAAATATCTGTTAAGTATTAATAAAACAGAAGAGACTCATTTAATATGGGATTTATACTGGAAAACTTGGGATGATGGTATGTAATGAATCACTGGTGGGCTTTATCAGTGACTGTGTGCTTTTGGCAGGATAACAAAAAGAGGAAACAAACCAGAATTTACTTCTGTGATCTTCCAGTAGGATAGGAGAGAAAGAAGAATGTGGCAGTTCTGGGGAAATATTTTAAACTTCAAAGACCAGAGCCCTCAGATCTGGTTACTGTTCTCACAAGAGCATTTTCTTTGTCCTGTTGACTGTTTGGACAAATGTTTGCAACCAAGATTGTTGCTAAATGTCTGAATTCTGCTGAGACTTTCTTCCTTTTTGTCAACAGAAGTGGTTTGGATACATTATTTTCTTTATCTTGTAACTCCTTTCAGTTAGTCATTTCATCCAAATATAGCTCTCAGGTTTGCTATTCATATCTCCTAACATTTGTAAACTATTTAGGTAGTATAGCAAATTTAAGACAGAACTGTTAGAGACATAATTTATTATAGAAAATATTTAATTTCGGCTAGTGGGTAGTTTTTGGTTTTCTTTTTCTTTTTTTTCTTTTTTTTTTTTTTGCATATTTCAGCAACATGACTGACTTCCATTGCTTTTCATTTGCCTTTCTCTCCCGTACAATCACCTTTCTTTCTATTTCTACTCTTCACCCCCACCAACACCCCCTTGGTTTTTCCAGGAACTTAAAAATTTAATTCATTCTCTTGTGGATCAAAAAAAGAAGACTTCAGCTTTGTTTTTTTATCTCTGATGGAGACTGCCAAAGATTTTAGTAAGACTTCCCTCCGTAACATCAACAGCATGCCTAGAAATGAAAGAATAAATTATTTGTGAATGGTTAGCAGAAAACTAAGAAATGAACAGAGAACATTGCACAGTAACTGAGATAATGTGATTTAGGTGTGTAGTAGATGCACGCCTCCTCTGCTCTATGCCTGTGTTCTTTCCTGTGGGACCTTTGCTGGCAACACAGTTGAAAATTAAATACACAGAACTGCAATGTTGTTTGACTTCTGCGAAATTGAGTTGTTTCATGAGATCATGGAAACAGCTCTGGACCAAACTCTTGCAAGTGCTGTTATCACCTCCAGCAAGGCTCCTAACCTCTCTAGGCTTTAGTTTCCTTATTTATGGCTCTTATGATAGGTCTAAAGTTTGATGGTTCTTCCAAATACTCATTATACACTGCTTGCTTTCATCTCACAGGCAAATTATAAGCCCTCGTTTCCTAAATAGCTGCCTAATGCAGGAGGGAACACAAGCGGATATCTGCAGATATTCTTCTCTAGGAGAGCATTGGCTGTGCTGACCAGGAGCACACCTTAAAGAGTGCACTTAGTTTGGAAGATGACCCTCCACGCTCCCGACTCCCAGCTTAGCAATGCCTTTATGAACTAAGGCCAGATGAAGAGCCCCAATTCTGTTCAGTAAAAGAGGCAAATAGGACCTTGAGGCACAGAGGGTAACCTCATCAAGAAAGAGATGGGGGAAGTCAGAGAACATGAAGCTGGCCACGATGTGGCTGGAAGCTGGAGCTCAGGAGAAGTGAAAAATAGTAAAAATTCCCCAGTGCTCAGAATGCAAAAATGCTTTGAAAGATAGAGATATCCAATAAGAATGTTCAGTTGTTTGCTACGTATGCTATGTTTTAGCACCCATCCACTCACCCCCAGCCTTTCTCCCAAATTCTCTTAAATTTATTACAGTTTAAGCCTTGATTAGATGAAACTGTCAAAGGGGGCCTTAGAAGTACAGAGGCAAGAGGTTGGTGTCCAACTTATTGATTCTTCATGGAAAAGTTCAGTGTTCTCAGGAGGTGAAATGAAAGCGAAGATAAAAAGATGAGAAAGAGCAGGAGATTCCTAGAACCAGAGGTTTTGAGATACACCTCCACATTGTTCACCATCTTCTTGACAAAGAGGCTTCATCCCTAAGTTAGGATATTTGAACAAGTTTGTGATTTGTTTTTAAGTTTTTATTTAAATTTCAGTTAGTTAACATAAAATACCATTTTAGTTTCAGGTGTACTCTATAGTGATTCAGTGTTTCCATACATCACCTGGTTCTCATACAGCAAGTGCACTCCTTAATCCCCATCACCTATTTAACCCATTTCCCCTCCCCCTCAGCCACCTCCCTTGAACAATTTTGTTTAAATATAAAAGGATGAGGTGACCATAGTAACCTACAGGATTTGAAATCATCCAGACAGCAGACATTTATTACACTAGGACAAGCACATAATAGTATAATAATTCTACTTTTTATTTTCTAAGACCCAAGAGAATAGAAATAGAAATCGGAATTTTTAAAAAATATGCAGGTCACTTCTTTCAATTATTCCTTTGAATCCTTTAATTAAATTTAATTTAGATCCTTTAAATTTAGTAAGTCAATAAAATAGGGACTAATATTTTAAATAATAGCAAGGCTTTGGAAGTGCAGTGTTTAAAAGGAATACCTAAGGTTTTTGAAACAAAGAAGGGTCTTTACGTCACACTCACAGACTATCTGTTAGCCTGCTTTTTATCACAATAGGATATAAATGAGATGCAGAATATATTATATATTTTCATTTAAATGGATCATTTTATTTTGGGCATTCTATTAACCATGATTTTAAAACGGCAGGTTGTGGACTAAAAGGAAATAATATGTTGTTCAGATTAACTTTACTTTCCATGACAGTCTACATTAACAGTCAGCTTTTAATGCTAACATAAGTAATACTTTGCATTACTGATATGTACTATCACTTGTTCAAAGTTAACATATTACACAAAAGTGAAAATGTCAGAGATTTTTTCCTAAAGGATTTATTGCAGGCCAAGATAACTCCTGAGAGGGAAACAAAGAAGAATGTAATTTCCCTGACCTAGCTAATTTTTTTTTTAAATCTTGAAGGACTGTATATGCCTAGTACTCAAAGAGTTTTGAACAAATGAGACTATTTTCTAACCACATATCTGGCATTACTTACTGGTTATCCCTTCAAATCAATGCTTAGTTCCCATTTGTAAATCTGAAGAATGTGCATTCATTTTTGGTGCATGTAATCAGCATATCTGATACTACTGACTTGACTAAAGTGGAAGGTGGGGGCAGGCCTTGGCAAAAGACATAAATTTTTGAGTCACAAATAGTTATGTGATAACAAAATTTCATGGATTTCTTATTTACTTAAGACTTACTTAGAAAACCCTGAGATTGTAACAGCTCCATCTAATGACAAAGTATAACTATTTGTTTAGCTATTTGATTTGAAACAGTATAAGTGGTTTTATTTCCCCCAAATCAATAACCAGACATAAGGTAATTCAGGATTAACCTTAGTCTGTTTGTCATTTGCTATTATTCTCATACTGATAAATATTGAGAAAGTACTTCATTATCACGACTGAAATATATCCACTCACTCTAGATACCATTAGAGAGTCACATATGCTTGGAGTTAATCAAATCACCTACAAAATAATGTCCCCACCAGAAAGCCATGCTGAATCAGCACCCAGATTTTATTTTAATAATAACTGCAACAATGTATATAATTAAATTGAAATTCTTTCCAAACTCATACAGTCACTCATGCATACTTATGGCAGCCATCCATTTAAAGAAATTATAGTTATACATGGCCCAGAATGAATTTTTAAACACCATCTGTGCCCTAATAGAAAACAAAATGAACAAATGAACATGTTTGAAGATATGTTAAAATATTACACTCAAATCCCATCTGTATCACATATTCTCTTTTGAAAGTTATTTCCCAATGTTTATGTCTACGTATTTGACATGTAGAGAATTTGTTTCTCTTTACCCATTTTTTTCCTGGTCCTGCAATCATTTTCACAATAGTGTGTCTTATTTATTCTATCATATGAAATAAACCTCACCTTTATTTTCCCAAACTAAATGAATATACGACATAGTTAACATTCGTAAAAAGTAGAGTGAGTAGCCTTTAAATATTTTTCTTTAAAAGGGGCTCTTATGGACTTGATGTAACTAATAAATGAAAAGAAAACTGTGTAAGAGAGGACAATATGAAAACTGTGTTTAGGAGAAGAGCATATGAAATATTTTGAAAATGTAAAAATATCTTTAAAAATATACAACGAAGCAAAATTAAAAAAAAACAAACCACAACGAAGCTCAGAATTCTACACCCTACCCAAAGAACATTAGCTTTTTCCCCATTAGGTTTCCAAATTGATTTAAAACCAAGCTGCATAAAAATTATACCATAATTTTATGGGCTATGGAGTAAAATGAGCTACTCTGCTGAGATGGTAAGCACCAACACAATCACCTGATGGGGCTTTGCAATTTCTGAGAGCCCCTTTTGGAAACCCATGGCCTCCTTTCAGTAATGGTAAGAAAAATACTGAGAACCAGTGGGTTAGAAGATTTAATTCTGACAACTAGGCTGTATGAGTTCATTAGGGTCTTTGGCTTTTTCAGATTTACATTTAAAAATCCTTATGTGTCTATTTCTGCCAAGTTTGTGTTCATCCTAAGCTGTATATCTTCCATATTCCTTCTCCTTTGCTGTAAGAGTCTAAATGAAACACTTTGAACCATTAATGGAATGTAGTTGACCCACTCTGTCTCAATGTTGGTTCACAGCCACAAAGAGCAATGGGCAACAAGCCCAGATGCAGACAGTGTCTAAATCTCAGCAACAGGTCAGATGTGGTGCTTGCTTAATGGGCCCCTCTGTCTTGAGCAAGGAGGTCACCTGTCACAGTGGGTACAATTTCTCATTGTAGGAATTAGTTGTACACAATTTCCTGTCACCAGAATTACTCAGAAAGCTGTTTGTGACCAGGATGAGGTACTCTTCTGTTGCAACCAAAGAATTGTGTCCTTTAATGGTGGACACCTCCTATGCTCAGGAACTGTGACCAGAAGAGGAAGGGAAGGGGATTCATGTTTAGCCTCTATCTCTGCTTGGCTCTTTACACGTGTCATATTATTGATGTCTTGTGGCATTTCACTGAGGTAAGTATAATTATTAACATATGGGCACACTGATGCAGTGATTAGACAAGGCCTCAGCTGGATTGAGACTCCAGGCCTGTCTAATATGAGTGCTCGTGTTTTTTCCACTTGACCACACTGCCTCCATAGTTATTCTGAGAATTTTGCTTCTATCACTCAGTGACATAGATTCCTTCCAAAGCCTTCTACCGGCAGGCAACAAAGTACCTAATGAAAGCACATGTCACAAAATTATTATTTGATACAAATGGCTATTTTGGAAACTGCTACTAAATTTTCATTTTATCTCTGGTGTTTTCTGAAATTTTATCAAAAAATTCAAATCCTGAGTATTTGGGAATATGTGAAAGCTTAGATTCTAGAGTTGTACAGGGTTGAGTTCAGTGTTCAGAGAATCCCTTATCTTTGCCTAATGTAGTCCCACGAAGTCTTGGAGAATATGGGAGATTGATTTCCAGTTAAAAATGGTAGGTTGACCACAAACATTCATCTTTTCCTCCCACTCTGGAAATGATGTTAAATGACATTAGAAGAGTTAAGAAAGTATGCATCAACAAAGGCAAGGCCTAGAGTTTTCTATCTCAAGGGAACATCAGGCAGAGGACTAGAATTTAAGAACCAGAGCTACATGGATCAGAAGAATAAACATTGTTAAAACGTCAGTACAACCAAAGCAATCTACACATTCAGTGCAATCCCAATCAAAATTGCACCAGCATTCTCCTCAAAACTAAAACAAACAATCCTAAAATTTGTATGGAACCATAAAATACCCTGAGTAGCCAAAGTAATATTGAAGAAGAAAACCAAAGCAGAAGGCACCACAATCCCAGACTTTAGCCTTTACTACAAAGCTCTAATCAAGATAGTATGGTATTGGCACAAAAACAAACACACAGACCAATGGAATAGAATAGAGAACCCAGAATTTAACCCACAAATGTATGGCCAGCTAATGTTTGACAAAGCAGGAAACAGTTTCCAAAGGAAAAAAGACAGCCTCTTTAGCAAATGATGCTAGGAGAACTGAATAGCAATATGCAGAAGAATGACTAGACCACTTTCTTACACCATACACAAAAATAAACTCAAAAATGGATGAAAGAACTAAATGTGAGACAGGAAACCATCAAAATCCTTGAGAAAAAACCAGGCAACAACCTCTATGACCTCAGCTGCAACAATTTCTTGCTCGACACAGCTCCAAAGGTTAGGGAATTAAAAGTAAAAATGAACTATTGGGACTTTATCAAGATAAAAAGCTTCTGCACTGCAAAGGAAACAATCAACAAAACCAAAAGGCAACTGATGGAATGGGAAAAGATATTTGCAAATAACGTATATAAAGGAGTAGTATCCAAAATCTATGAAGAACTTACCAAACTCAACACCCAAAAAACAAATAATCCAGTGAAGAAATGGGCAGAAAACATGAATAGATACTTTTCCAAAGGAGACATCCAGATGGCCAATAGACACGTGAAAAGATGCTCAATGTCACTCATCATCAGGGAAATACAAATCAAAACCACACTGATATACCATCTCACACTGTTCAGAGTGGCTAAAATGAACAACTCAGGAAACTACAGATGCTAGTGAGGATGTGGAGAAACAGGAAGCCTCTTGCACTGTTGGTGGGAATGCAAACTGGTGCAGCCGCTCTGGAAAACATTGTAGAGGTTCCTCAAAAAATTGAAAATAGAACTCCCCTACACCCAGCAACAGCACTACTAGAGATTTATCCAAGTGAAACAGGAGTTTGATTCATAGGAGTATATGTGTCCCAATGTTCATAGCAGCACTTTCAACAATAGCCAAATTATGGAAAGAGCCTAAATGCCCATCAACTGATGAATGGATAAAGAAGATACAGTTTATATATACAATGGAATACTACTTGGCAATGAGAAAAAATAAAATCATGCCATTTGCAATAACATAGATGGAATTCAAGGGTGTTATGCTGAGCGAAATAAGTCAGTGAGAGGACAAATATCATATGTTTTCACTCATATGTGGGTCTTGAGAAACTTAACAGGAAACCCTGGAGGAAGGGAAGGGGAAAAAATAGTTACAAACACGGAGGGAGGCAAACCATAAGAGACTCTTAAAAACAGAGAACAAACTGAGGGTGGATGCGGGGGGGGGGGTAGAGGAGAGGGAAAAATGGGTGATGGGTATTGAGGAGGGCACTTGTTGGGATGAGCACTGGGTGTTGTATGTAAGTGATGAACCACAGGAATCTACCCCCCAAACCAAGAGCACACTTTACACCTTGTACGTTAGCTAATTTGACAATAAATTATATGTATAAAAAAAGAATCAGAGCTAAAAATGGAGTTGGGGGGCTGCAAAAGTACATGTCTACATACTGAACTAAAGGGCTTCAGTGCTTTTTCATCATCTGTCTTTCACAGCTCCAAAGACCAGGCCACCATGGTATCTAATAATTAAATGAAATGTTCTGAGATTTCACTGAGATTCTGGAGCATTCTGCCATGCCATTACTATCTATGCTGCTTAAATTTTGTCTTGGGCCTGTTGTGGGCCACAGTATGGCAAGCTTGGTCAGTGGTTACTTTCATCCCATATTCCTGGCCCTGTTTGCATTCTAACAGCTATGTAAACAACTGAGAAAGGGCATGTATTGACCTGGTGCCAAGCTAACCTGAGAAGTGGCAAGCTAATTTCTAGTGAGCCAGTTTGGCAACATAAAAACATGAAAATTTTTAACAAATCATACTGGAATTTTGTAACAAAACTAGGTCTTGATAGCTTTTCTTCTCAACCATCTGTAGATCTTAGAATAACCCTTCAATACCATAATTCCAAAAGAGATACTTACTGTGTCAAAAGTCATACTTGTGTCTGTACTTTGTCCCATATCCCTTCCTCCTTCATGCTTTGTGCATGGTTTGCTAAATACAGTTGCATGAAGTCCACCCATGCTTCTCCACAGTGTGAAAAATAGCATGCTATAAACTATGAAGAGTTAGCTGGAAATCACAAGTATCTCTTTACACAGTTCAATTATCTTAGCGTATGCTTAAAGTTTTAGGGACTATATTCCAGGAGCTGGATTTTATTTTTTAATCTTGTTGTGAAGGGATCCATAGACCATTCCTTTAAGATCATGGGGATCTTAAGATCCAAGCTTACCTTAACTGTGAATGTCATCCTACATATACGCTCATACCAAATTATTTGCTGCTAGAAAACATGGACTATTTTACATAATTTTAGTGTCTCCTGCCAATAGATAGCACCATAGCAAGTTTACAATAAAGGTTTGATGAGTGAATAATGTATAGATGAAAGAACTGTGACTCTTTTGGACTCAGAAAAATTCTCTTATTGTTTAGATTTCCAGATCTTACCACTAGCTTCTGTCCTAAGGTTCATGTTTCAGGATGAAAAGAAAAAAATAAATCTTTATTTACTTAAGTCTGCATATTTAGATTCCTGTTATTTACAGCAAAATGCAGTTCTAGTTGATGTAACTGTTGTATGGTGGGAGGGAGGTACTACAATCCTGCTGAAAAAAATATACAGCAGGTCCACACTGAACATATTATAAGAGGAATTTGTACTGAAAAAGGCTTTGTTATAAATTGGTATAAAAATCTCTTTCATGAATGCTGACTATAGAGTTATATGAGCCTGCTATTCCCTAATCCCTAATCTGATTAAATAAATATTAAGTAATTTCTAACATGTCTAATACATGTTATAATACTGTAACAACATATAAATATGAGTTAGGAATGGCTCTGTAATAAGCACTGATAGGTTCTATTAGTGCTTATTAGAGATGAGTGGATAAGCATACAAATATATATGATACAAAGTGCAGTCCAGTGTATACCATGAAATAGATATAGATGTAACAGACACACTGCATTTTGTTAAAGGATCTGGAAAACTTCATAGAGAAGTCCTTTGAGATGGACAGGATCTCATCAGGTTGAGAGGTTTGGACACTATCAAAGAAGAAAATGGTACATACAAAGGCATGAAGTTAGGAACATGCAAAGTATGATCCAAAGAGTTATTAGCTACCATATGAACTATGCTAATTTTTGTCATTTCCCAACAACTTTCAAAATATCATTTAGATCACTGAGATCCTTCATTTACATTTTAATTTAGCCACCTTTGACACTCTTGTCGGAGAAGAATTTCATTTCTCCATTTAGTTCTAGCAATGAAAGTGGGACTTGAAGATACTACAATTTGAGGGTATTAATGTAAATGAATTCTTGATTTGTGCCCACTGTCTGTGAGAGGGCTTGGAATATACTAATACATCTTTATTTTCCATGATGACTTGAAAGATGCCTATTTTAATGATATCAGGATTATAATAAATGCAATCACCTTGAGTATCCTTGCCCACTGTGTAATGTGTGATGCTCTTTAATTGCACTCCTTGTCAAGCAAAAGGAAATTATAAAAAGGAAGTGCTACAGCCTGTGAACAGATAAGCGTGTGCGCTTTATAAATTGCTCCAGAGTGTGGGAGAATCCCTAATGAATCTTTGATCATGTCTTTATCTCCCTTATTTTTAAATGCAGTCTATGGCATTCTTTCTTGAAGGTAGGATGGAGAGATTACTAATCTTCAAGGTTGCCAAATAATACCATGGAATTGTTTGCATAGAACCTGAACAAATCATTCAAATGGTCCGAAGAGATTATAAGGGTTTCAGAAAAGAAATTTAATTAATAAAAAAGGTATATATCAAAAATTAGTCTTTGTTTTCCTTATTGTGGCTGAAGGGATTTCCTTGCCAGGTTTCCCTGTGTTTTTTACCTTTACTCGGGCTCTTACTTTTCGTGGAGTATTGGCAATCAGATCTTTTGGACAGTGCTATTCTGGGCTGTCTTTGGCTGTGTCTTTGACTCCCTACATTACCCTGAAAACTAGTATTCATGTACCTACAGTCTTTGTTGAATGATTAGTGAGGGGGATGTTTTTTCTTTGTTACTATATTTTTTCTCCTCCCAGATACCAAGGTCTTCCCTGCTTGTAACTTTTTGCTTTAAAGAGAATTGCATTTTGCCTTTGTGTCCTTTCATTAGAGTAGCTATATCATATATTGTCCAATCAGGGACACTTTAAGATATATTATAGGGGTCCTTGTATTAGGATGATATTGATAATGAACTTGGAATAACAGGCATAAACTTAAACTGTGCTGGGCACTCTGAGATGTCTGATCACCTGCCCTGCTCTTTTTCTCTTTCTCTAAGCTGATAGACAACAGGCTCACACATTTAAGTATAGAAGCTGTGTTTAGAATATTTACATTCATTAAATAAGTAGCCATTGTCCTATGTCCCTGAATGCACCCTCATATTCGTGTCACTTCTCCCAGGACCCTCCAGACCTTCCTACTCTCTGGTGTCTACACTAATCTTGTACCAAGTTTAAGGTTGGTATCTGCTGTGATAGCAACTGTGCCATATCAGTTGCTAAAATCTTATAATGTTACCCCTGCCTTTCCCCTATCTGTCTACAACATCCCTTTTTCTTGTCATTCTAACATCTCTTACTTTGTCATTCTATCAGAGTCCAATCCCAATCCTGTAAATATTCCCAAGCTTCAGTTTTGTGTTTCATCTCTAGATAACAATAGTAAGATGTTTTTTTTCTGGCTCAAGGAGAGAAAGATATTTGATTTTGTTATCAGCTTCATAGAGCCTCATCATGATTGTGATTATTTTAAACAAACAGCTTTGAAAGGAGAGCTCTTTCCTAATAATCACAGCATTATAGAAAGATTGTTTCTGTGAGCAGCCTCCTCTGACTGGAACGTGGAGAAGACAACTGGTCTCCATGAGTAAGATTAGAAAAACTAAAGAAGAGTTTCAAAGAACATTATGGCTGAACAAAGGGTAGAAAATGATTGTGTCTTTTGCTTAAAAAATTTTCAAGCCAAGTATTTTAGATTACCGAGTCAAGTGAAGACTGTTCAAGAAGCATTAGAAAAAAAAATTAAAATGTTGTGATTGGTGAAAAAATTCTCCCTTTTTTGAGGGCACCAAATATGAAACCAGGATGAAGTTCTCCCTCCCATATAGCAATTGTGAATTTAAGAGTGAGCTCTGGATCAAAAGCCAGTATTTTTGTGACTTTATATGAATGTGAGATCTGAAATATTTCATATGTGAAGAGGTCTTTAAAGAACTTTGGGAGAGTTAGTGTCTTTAATGTCATGTCCAGAACTGAGATTGGGAAAGCCATATGAGGAGCATAGAAAGTCTAGGGAAGTGACGGGGCTGCAGAAAAAGCATACGACTCAGAGTCAAATGAAAATCTGGGTTCAAATCCAACTCTGTTCCTTGATAACTAACCTCTCTCATGAACCGTGATCTCACGAACCATGAGATCATCACTTGAGCCAAAATCAAGAGTCAGATGCTCAACTGACCGAGCCACCCATGCACCCCAAGGAGATCATTTTTAAAGAAGAGGCTAAGGCAAAGAGAAAGGAAGAGTCAGTGTGACCTGAAAACTAGATGGGGGTCTGAAGAGTGTGTAGAGAGTTGGAAGGAGAGCATAAAATGAAGAAAGGAGAAAGAATGAAGTGGAACTCCTGGAGGAGTTGATTCCATATGAGATTAAGACCAAAGACAGTCCTGGCATGTCCACAATCCCCTTGCTTCTTTGGAGATCAAAGGAAGAACTGTGGCAATTTCTGTCACCAGAATAATAAAAAGAAGGCATACTGTTACAATGACTACACCCTATGGATTAGTGTTTAGATGAGAAGTTCATAGCCCTGAGGTCCATAAAATCCTAGAGGAGCTGTAAGTGTGCTTTGGGAGGCCCTGTGAGCCCCCTGAAATTGTGTGGAAAATTTGGTATATATTTGTGTTTTCTCAGAAAAGACCCCATTGCTTTCTTTGGATTAAACAGGAGTGGTTATGGATCTCAAGTCCCCAAAATTCATTTTTTGGCTTCCCCATTGTGGAGCAGCAGCCTAGTGTTTGGGGATGAGTATCTGCTCTGGGGAGGTGTGCTTGATCTAAGGATAATCCACATCCATTTGCAATAATTGTTAGAAATTAGAAAGAACAGAAAAATAAACCTGATGTAGCCCTCACTCAGTTTTTTCTTTGACTCTTGAGAGAAAAGCTGCTCTTTCCCTAAATGCACATGTCTGAAGAAGCACATGGCCCAGCCCGGAACCCAGCCTACAACCACAAGATGAATCTGACCCTGTGGATGGAAGAACAGAGAGATGAAGAAAACTAGAGTCCTCATGACATTCTTTGAGCCACTGGTTCAACAATGTCCTGAAGCTTGACCTACATCTGAACTTTCTCCTGTAACTAAATAAATGTTATTATTTAAACCAGCTTGAAAAAGATTTTCTGTTACTTTTAACCAATTGTATCTGAATGATACAGTGACCATCAAAGTGGGAGAGCCAGTGGTTTATACTACATTAATAGGAGAAGAGTCCTAGGGAATGTTTAAGTGAACTGTTTAATGTTTAAAGCCATTTCAGTATAACTGGACAGCATGATGTCTTTGTGTACTTTACCTCATCTACAGTGGTTAAATAATATGTGCTTTTCAACTCCAGTACTACTGTAGGTGTGCCCCTGAACTCTTTAAAGTAGTAAGAGAATGAAGCAACACTATCATACAAAAAGAGGTGGTATTAGGAAACTTGGGGAATGTGTGTGTTTGTGGGGAGCTCTTTAATTAGGCAGTGAAATATTGTATGGAATCACAGTCACACAGAAACAGGTATACAAGAAAGTGAGAGTATATAATACAACTGCCTCAAGGCATCACTGGGAAGGGAGGCATCCACTTTTAGGTGTTGATCAACCCCTTGCTAGCCTTCGCTCCAGACGTAACTCTTTCAGTTTGGTACTTGGCATGAGTGATTAAGTGCTCTTACCTCACTGGCGAATGAACACTCTGTAGGCACCACCCCAGCTTGTGATCTGCTCCTGCCTTTATAATCTGCAAACACAGCTAAGCCTTAATCCAAACCTCCGTGGTAGACCCTGCATCTTTCTGATATGCACCCTCTTCTCTAGACTGCAGAACCCTGGTTAGGCACATTATCTTGCTTTCTCTATAGAGCATTTTAATCTAAAACCCTACATTCTACTCAGAGCCCACAGGAACTTTCAAATGCTCTCTATATATAGATCTATATATATAAAGATCTAGATCTTTAGATCATGGATAACTTCCGAGGATGAGGATGGAAACTTATGGCCCTCTCTTGGCTAGATCTGCTGTGCTGTTCTTATTCTCTCTCTCTCTCTCTCTCTCTCTTTTTCTCTCTCTCTGTGTCTCTCTCTCTCCCTCTCCCTCTCTCTCTCCTTTCCCATGACTATGTGAGGCTGTTTCTTCCACCATTCCAGGCAGAAAGCTAGGAAAATGTCCACTCTACTCTTGGAACTCAAACTTAAAATGAAATCTGAGAGGGAATTCTGTGGGTGTTTCCTACCTGCCATCCTCTTGGTATTTTTATCAGTCACTTGGGTTAATGAATAGAAATCAGTCTACAGATGACACAATGCAGGAAGAAATGGATGAACATAAAATAATTGCTACAAATACTTCTCTAGTGCTTACTGAATCCTTTATTCTATGTGCTTCATATATATTAACTCATTTAATTATTGTTTCATAGATGAGGAACTTGGGACACGGGGTCATCAAGTCACTTGCCCAAGGCTACACAGTAAGGAAAGAATGTTTTGAACCTGAGTAGACTGGCTCTAAAGTATATGCTATTAACCATTATAAATATATATTTTTTAAAGTTTATTTATTTTGAGAGAGAGAGCATGCAGTGCACAAGCAGGGCAGGGGCAGAGAGAGAGGGAGAGAGTGAATACCAAGAAGGCTCCGCACTGTCAGTGCAGAGTCCAATGCGGGGCTTGATCTCATGAACAATGAGATCATGATCTGAGCCAAGATCAAGAGTTATGATCATTTAACCAACTGAGCCACCCAGGTGCCCCTTAACCATTATGTTTTGATATCCTCAGCATGGTATAAAAGTAAGGCAATAGAATGGATGCTTTAGATTTGCTAAAACAAAGGGCAGAGTAGAATAGATAGGGAAATACAGATTTTATAATAGTCTATATAATAAAAGACAGGGGTTTTAGTTGGTTATCATCTAGATTTGAAGAGGAATAGCTGCTTTTTAGAAGATTAACACAATTCCAGACTTGTGGCAAAGAAAAATATGATTCAGCAAAGAGGAGGTAAATGTTCCACTGTATTCTACCTACAGTAATCAATAGATGATGCTGAAATATTTCATCTAAGTCTAGTGTCAGAGTTTACAAATAACAGTATCAGACCAAGATGCCTAGGATACAAGCAAAAAATGATGTTTGGCCCAATTACCACTTCATATGAAATGGAACAGAAACTTGTCAAAGAGGTCATGCAATAGCAATTTTCATATATTCTAAGAATCATCACAAGGAAGAGGTATAGCATGTGAGGTTAGGGAGATAATATGTCACTTCAAGACCTAGAAGAAACCATCTAAATACTCAAAGTCTTCCACAATGGTTAGGGCTTCCTCATCATGCAGTGAGCTTCCGGGCAACAGAAGTTTGAAGAAGTATCTGGATGATCATTTGTTGAACATCTCATTTGGTGGTAAATAATATTAATTGAAATACCATTCCAACAAAGTTGTTTAAGGAATCTGGCTTTTCAAAGGTACTTTTAGCCAAAAAAAACCTTTTCCTGCACAATTGTTAAGTAAAAACACATCAGATTACTATGGGCTTCACAAAAGTCATATTAGCACATAATAATGGGCAACACTGCCATTAAATCTGGAAGATGGAAGCTTAAGATGAAATTTCTAAACTATCATGTATTTTGCAAAAATGTTGAAAGCCCAAATTCAAATGGATGTTTTCCTGCCTCTTTAATGTTTTTAAGTGCTCTGTCTTTGGGAAGATGCTGCAATAAATAGAAGTATAAAAGTTAAGTGGTTACATGGCCTGCCAAGGTGCCCTGTACAGCAACTGCACATGTGATGAGTGAGGAAAGGAGAAAAGGTTAATGTAATTAGAGAACTGAATTCTGGGTAACCCCAAAGAACATGTCTTGTGAGTCATCCATGTTCACATTTCTTTGAACTTTGTCTATCCTCAGGGAGATGAAGCAATTACGTAGACATAATGTCTTACCCTTTCAGTACAATGCATCCCACATTCCTCCATCCATTCATCATCATCAGTGGTATTTGTGTGCAACGTGTCATGCAGAGCTAGTTGCAAACCATTATTAAAAAGAAATCAAAAGGTTATGTATTCGCAAGACCAAACAAAACCAATTTTCACAATGTGTACCACAAAGACATTAATCCATTAAGGGGAAAAGTCACTAAGGAGTTCCTCAAAGCTACTCTTGCATTAAGGGCTATCTCCAGAGAACTAAGAAGTAAATGAAGTGATTATCTATCACTCATGATTTCTATAAAACAGAATCCACACTCACTGTGACAGCTGTACAGCAGCTTGTCCCTCTCTGTTATCCATTTTACCTAGATTCTCACTCACTTCTCGTGAAACCCTTTTCTCTGAACCTTCCTCCTTACCTGCTTTTTTCCTTCAAAACAACAACAACAAAAATATTCTAAGATTTTTATTATCAGAGTCATTTGGTATCTCAATCATCCTGCCTGATAACAGTATTAGTACTGTTTCCCAACTTCTTAGAAAAAGAAAGTTCTAAGTGTATTTTTTCTCTTTTTCTCTTCCTCCCCTTTTCTCCCTCTCCCTCCATTCTCCCTTCCTTTCTCATCTCTTCTCCTCCTCCNAAGAAAGTTCTAAGTGTATTTTTTCTCTTTTTCTCTTCCTCCCCTTTTCTCCCTTTCCCTCCATTCTCCCTTCCTTTCTCATCTCTCCTCCTCCTCCTTCTCCCCTACCTCAGGAACTCGTGTTTCCCNTTGAGAGAGAGAGAGAGAAAGACAGAGCATGAGCAGGGGAGGGGCAGAGAGAGAGAGACACAGAATCAGAAGCAGGCTCCAGGCTCCAAGCTGTCAGCACAGAGCCTGACACAGGGCTTGAACTCACAAACCATGAGTTCATGACCTGAGCTAAAGTTGGACACTTAACCGACTGAGCCACCCAAGTACCCTGAAACTAGGCTAATTTTTAAGGAAAACATAATTCGATTACCAAGAAAAATTATCACTATATTTTATATAATTTTGTTTCTTATATAAAATCATTATAAGTGTAGACAAAGTAGTCCTGGTAGCTAGCATCTGCTTTGCTGCTAAATCTCAAAGGAAATTAAAAAAATACATTGCGTTCCATGAGAATAATTATTTAGCATGTGGGGGTACCTGAGTGGCTCAGTTGGTTAAGCATCTGACTCTTGATCTCAGCTCAGGTCTTGAGCTCAGGGTCATGAGTTTAAGCCCCATGTTGGGCTTCACACTGGATATGAAGCCTACATCATCATCATCATCATCATCATCATCATCATAATAATACAGCATATGAATATTTGTGGGATGTAAGTAAAGTGGTGCTAAGAGAATAGTTATAGCACTAAATACTTCTAAAAGAAGCCTCAAATTATTAATCTAACATCCCATTTTAAGAAAACTAGAACAAGAACAGCAAAATAACTTCAAAGTAAGCAAAGAAAGGAAATAATAAATATCAGAACAGAGGGATGTCTGTGTGGCTCAGTTCGTTAAAGCATCAGACTTTGGTTCAGGTCATGATCTCACAGTTGGTGGGTCTGAGTGCCGCATTAGGTTCTGTGTTGACTGTTTAGAGACTGGAGCATGCTTTGGATTCTGTGCCCTCCCCCCCGCCCTTCCTCCACCTGCACTCTGTCTCTCTCTGTCTCTGAACAATAAATAAACTTTAAAAATAAAAAGATTAGGGGTGGGGAGAGGCTCAGTTGGTTAAGTGTCCAACTTCAGCTTAGGTCATGATCTCACAGCTAGTGAGTTCAAGCCCCATGTTGGGCTCTATGCTGACAGCTCAGAGCCTGAAGCCTGCTTTAGATTCTGTCTCTATCTCTGTCTCTCTCTCTCTGCCTGTTTCCTACTCACACTCTGTCTCTCTCTCAAGTATAAATAAACATTAAAATTTTTTAAAAGAAGATCAGAACAGAAATCAATGAACTTGAAAACAGAAAAAACAATAGTGAAAATCAATGAAACAAAGAACTAGCTCTTTGAAAGATTGATAAATCTCTACTAAGACTAAAAACATTTTTAAAAAAAGGAGAGAGAGAGAAAACAAATTGCCTATGTCAGGAATGAAATAGGAGACCAAAAGGATAATGGGGGAATACTATAAACAATTCTATACACATAAATTTGACAGTTTAGTTGAAATGGACCAATTCATCAAAAAACACAAACTAATACAACTCATTCAGTATGGAATAATTTGAATAGTCTTATAAACTATTAAAGAAGTTGCATTCATAATTTAAACTCCCCTTTCCCCCAAAACAAACAAACAACCTCCAGGCCAGATGATTTTATAGGTGACTTTTTCCAAACATTAAAAGAACAATGAACAATTCCATATAACCTTTTCCAGCAGAGAGAAGAGGTAACACTTTTCAATTCATTTTATGTGGTGAGTACTATCAGCAAAGATGGTACAAGATTTAAAGAACAACAAAAACTACTGACCAATATCCTTCACAAACATATACAGAAAAATATTCAACAAAATATTAGCAAATTGAATCCTGTAACTTGCAAAAAGGGTAATACCCAACAACCAACATGAATTAATTGCACAACAAACAAGTGCAATTAATTATAAGAATGCAATGTTGGTTCAATGGTTAAGAACCAATCAATACATTCCATTCATAACAGACTAAAATGGAAAGTCACATGATAATATCAATTAATGCAATAACGTCCATTTGGTAAATATAGTATCTCTTTATTATAAAAACTCATCAACCTCAGAAAAAAAGAGAACTTCCTTAACCTGATAAAAGGTATCTTTGGAAATTCCTTAACTTAATACTTAATGGTGAAAGACTAAAATCTTTCAAAGACAAGAATATTTACTCTCAAGTCTTCTATTCAAGATCATACTAAAAGTTCTAGCAAATGCAATAAGACAAGCAAAAGAAATAAAAATCACTAGACTTCTAGATGATGTAATTATCTCTGTAGAATATCACAGGGAAATTATAACAAAGGCTCTGAGGATACATAGAATTTAGCAAGGTTACATGTTACAAAGACAATGTATAAATATCAACTATATTTCTATATACAAGCAATGAA
The DNA here is from genome assembly GCF_008692635.1 of Crocuta crocuta. NCBI lineage: Eukaryota > Metazoa > Chordata > Mammalia > Carnivora > Hyaenidae > Crocuta > Crocuta crocuta. The sequence continues at coordinate 4,183,300 of NW_027531917.1, read as the reverse complement.
CATTGGAAGTAACAATAAAAGAAACACCACATATGACAGCTCTAAAAAAAAGGAATGACTTAGGTACAAATATAATAAGATGTGCAAGATCTATATACTGAAAACTACAAAATGATGAAAGAAAATTAAGAAAATTTTTAAAGAAACCAAAATAAATGAAGAGACATACTGTGTCTGTAGATTGGAAAACTTAATATAGTTAAGATGCTTATTCTCTGCAAACAGACCTATAAATTTAGCACAATTCCAGTGAAAATTCCAAAAGGATTTTTGTAGGACTCAAAAAGCTGATTTTGAAATTTATGTGGAAACGCAAGGAACTAGAATATATCAAACAATTTGAAAACAATAAAATGGAAGGCTCATACTTCCTAATTTTAAGACTTACTATAAAGTTATAGTAATCAAGTTATTGTGATATTAATAAAGGGATAGGCATATGGATCACCAGGACAGAGAGTCCAAAAATTGACCCACACAATTATGGCTGATTGATTTTTAATAAAGATGCAAAAGTAATTCAATGGGATAACCATAACATTTTCAACAGTTAGTATTGGAACAACTGCACAACCATACACAAAGAATTGAACTTTGGCCTTAATTTATACAAAAATTAAATTCAAAGGATCATATTCTAAACATAAAACAAACCAAAAAAAAAAAAACCTATGGAAATTTCAGATGAAGACAGAAACTATGACGTTGGGTTAAGCCAAGAATTCTTGAATAAGACACTATCCCTGAAAGAAAATATTGGTCAATTGAACTTCACAAAATTAAAATTTTGCTCTGTGAAACACAGTTAAGAGGATGAGGAGACAAACAACAATCTGGGAGAAAATATTTGCAAATCATACATCCAACATCTAGAATATATAAAGAATTCTCAAAACTCAATAATAATAAAAAAAACAAACAAACAACCCAATTTAAAAATGGGTAAAAGATTTGAACAGACATATCAACAAAAAAGACATATGTTGATGAACCATGCAGATGAAAAATGTACATTATTAGCCATTAGGGCAATCCAAATTAAATCCACAGTGAGGTACTACTACACACCCACTAGAAAGAGTAAAATTTAAAAAAGGACAACAACATCAAAATCAACTAACATCAAGCTATGTCAAAAATGCACAACAACTAGAACTTTCCTACATGTTGGTGGGAATAAAAAATGGCAGAGCCACTATGGAAGAGAGTTTTGCAATTTCTTATAAAGTTAAATGTATGTTTACCATATGATTTAGGGAACTTATTCCTAGGCATTTGTGAAATGAAAACTTACATTCACACAAAAACACAGTGAAATGAAGGCTTATATTCACATTTTAAAAACCTGTACATCAATGTTTATAGCAGTTTGATTCATAATAGCCCCCAGTTGGAGACAACCCTGATGTTTTTTAGTGGGTGAATAAACTATGGCATATCCATTGAATGGAATACTGATTAATAATAAAAAGAAATGAACTATACGGATACGAAACAGATCCATGATTTTTGTTATACATAGCTCTTTTGTCCACTGTCTAGAAGCCAAAATTTCTGGAGAGTTCTTGCTATTTTTAGTTAAGCAAAAGAGAGAACAAAGGGAGAGTTTTTCCTCCTTTCATATCTAAGATGGCATATTGCTGGGGTTTTTCTTAATATGAAAGAGTATATTCATTATCATTACCTTTCTCTTTAATTCAGAAAATGTCTAGAAATTAAGGCTTCTAATATCAACAGATGCTTATTGAAATATTCTATTCATTGATAGTTGAAAAGAAAGCTTAGATTTTAATAGTGATGCTTTAGAGGATTTTAATAATCATAAAAAAACAAAGGTGTCAGATCTTTCTGATTTTTAAAAAATAAAATGGAACTAACTGAAACTAGAAACAGGATGAAATATCTTTTGTCAATTTAAGTCTTGTTACTCTTGTGGGGAGGGTGTGGGGAGAAAGCATGGAGGAATTATGAAATCTTGTGTTGTGCTTCTCAAACTTGGCTGTGCATCATAATCGCATGAGAACTTTCTTGTAACACAGATTGCTGGGCCCCACACCTCCAGCATATTCTCTTTGGACAGACAGAACAGCAAAATGAACAATTCTGGTATACAGCTGCCTTGCTGTTTCAGGCACTGCATCACCATTTTGGGGTAATTCTGCCAACTCAAGAGACCAGCCCAGAGATCTAGAAGGGAACTGGAATGGCTAGAAGAAGGGTGCATTGTACTTCAAGGTCATTGCTTACTTTTCTTCAGGGCCTTGGACTGGTTTTTATTAAACAGGTGGATTTCTGTCAAGTTTCAATTTTTGCTTATTCCCATAGTAGAAGAATGATAAATGACACAGTCTCTATTTTGCTGTCCAGAGAAAGCTCTCTTTTTGGCATTATGGAGTGAAGCCACATGCCCTTCTCTAATCTTATTACAGATTCAGTGGTGCAACTAAATTTATGTCACAGTATTTCTGGAGAACACTCAACCACTGTGATAGATATTCTTCTTGGCTACATTTCAGCTGCATGAGATTTGCTTTAGCTACCCTTCCTGACTTGACTGATCATTCCCCTTTACCGTATTTAGCGTTAACTTTGAATTAGAATGTATGTGGTTGAAAATAAATTTTCAGCCACATTATAAATTTATAGATGAGGTTTCATAGCAGTTCAATTTCCTTTAAAGAAAGGCATGGCATATTATCAATATTTAACTCTGTGCTTATCCATTCTGAGTATTTTACTTGCAATTATCAAGTTGCTATACTGGTTGCCATTTCTACAAAGTATGGTGTGTTTTTTTAATCAAATAAAACATATCTGAGTGGAAAGTTTCATTTTCCCACCTCAGATTTCATTCTCCCTGCAGTCAGGGTAACAGCAAAAGGTGATATGAGACATAATCACCATTTACATGTCATGTATTTTATGAGTTGGAGATTTTAAATGTTTATGAAAAAGATACAAAAATAAACTTAGAAGGGACTTCAAAAATTATTTAACTATTTTGTTTCACAGATTGGAAAAAAAAAAGTCGAGATTCAGAGGTTAGGTAACTTGTGCAAGATCACACAACCAAGCTACTGACTGAGCCAGTACTAGAAATGGGTCTCCTAGGGGAAAGTCAATACTAAAGAAAGTGAGCTCTGGATGCCTGGGTGCCTCAGTCAGTTAAGCATCCAGCTTTCATGATCTCCCATTTAGTGAGTTTGAACTCCCCATCAGGCTCTGCACTGACAGCTTGGAGCCTGTTTGGGATTCTCTCTCTCTCTCTCTCTCTCTCTCTCTGACCCTCCTCCACTCATGTGTGCATGCGCTGTATCTCTCAAAATAAATTTTAAAAAACACATAAAAAATTAAAATGTTTGATTTAAACCAAGTAGAAGTGATCATTAATGATGTATTCCTGCTGACTTCTGAAGAGTGGTACAGGGAGAATTTTGGAGAAGGAATGAGGATTCTAAAGTGAAGCCATAGGAGAGATAAACAGCCCAGTGGGAATATGTCTGGAATACAATTTTTCTTTCATAACTTTGTCAAGATTTAACCTTCTCAATTTCTCAACATCTACATTTATGTTCAGACTTATATTTTCTTTCACTCTACATGTTTTCACTGTAGCTTAAGACACAGGTGGATAAATGTTAGTACTGGTGGCAATAATACATTTTTATGGTAAATTAGTCTTCTTCTAATTGAATATAATTAACAATAATGAATGTGACTTCAGAAACATTTTAAAATTGGTTCTTACTTTTTGAGCTGAATTTTAAAATATAACGAGGTTGCTAAAACAAGAAAAATTTTGGATGAAATTTGGATTCAAATGACCAGTTTTCACTTTAATAAATTCTGTGGCCATGCTAATATATGAACTCAGAGCAAAATCAACCCATCAGTTGTGCCAAATTCATTAAATTCAATGAACCAACATGCCAGTTTAGTTATATAAAGCACAATCAAATCAAATGGCTTGAGTACCAAGTACTGATGTTTTATTTACTCAAAACTTTATGTGTAGGCTTTAACACATCACTGAGAGTGGAATCTCTAGGAGAATGCCAGAAAACCATCTCCTCTGCTCCCACCTTGTCTTTTGGCTTTGCCCTCTTGTCTCTGTGTCTTGGAACCATATGGGTGAAGGGATCCTTCCCTTTCTGGGACTAAGGTGAGCATCAGGCTCATTATCTTTAGCTTGCTCCAAATTGTGAATCAGGTCAGACTATGAAAAATACTAATAGCAGCTGTCTCTACTAGAAAAATAATCACTTCAAAGTCTATATGTTGCCTTTATATTTGATTCTTAGGCTATGATAACATTGATAACAATGAGATCTAACACTTATTTTTTGTTTATTGTACATAATTATATATGTATATAAGTTATTTAATCCTTAACGCTACCTAATAAGGTAGTTCCACTTGTTACAATATTGCCATTTTCCAGATGAAGAAATAAAGGGAGAGCAAGGTTAAGTACTTATTTAAGATATGCAGCTCATATTGGTAGAGCTGGAATTTAAACCCAGGGATTTAAACCCAAATTCTTAAACCATTCCACTCTTCTTCTTCTTAATTACAGCTCAGGCTAGAAATATTTAAAAAGAAGATAATTGATGTGAATTGAAGCAAATTACTCATGGAAATGAAAAACCCATGAAAACTGAGAAATTTAGCAGATGAACTGAGATATTAGTCCTTCTGGTTGCTTGGTAACAATAACTGTTATTATAGCTTCCATAAACAAAAACTCAAGAGTCTAGTATTTGAGAAATGCAGGGATAAAAAACATTTTGTGAGATACTATAGCACATTCTTTATCTTAAACTAAGGATGACTAGAGCAACAATCTTGAAAGTCATTCAAACTTCTGGGTTCTTTTTTCAACAAGTATTTACTTGTTAGTATTACAAATGGTTTAAAGAATTTTAAGATATAACTGTTGTCTTCATGCAACCTACTGTTAGGAAAACTGGTCATTCACATTGCACATTAGATAACCATATGTATCAAAATAGGGAAATTAGATTTAGTTAAGTATCACAATGAATACCACCCTTGTAATCCCTTTGCTAGATGCATTCAAGTAGAGGTAGAAATAATGTGGGTTATTTATGAGAAGTTTCATGAAGGAGGTGGGCTTGAGCTAGAACCTGAATTCTGGGTGAAGAGAATAGTGAGGTGGGCATACTAAGTGGGAAGTAGGATCAGCTTGGTATGTTCAGGAGATGGTGAGGAGACAGCTGTGGCTGAAACATAGGAGAGTGGAGAAGAGTTAGGTGGGTAGGATTACATGCACTCTTAGGTTTAGGAGTTTAGATTAGATCTTAAAGCAGTATAGGATTATGAGAGGCTATAAAGTGATGTTAAAGTATTTTAGGATGATAATAACCAAGATATGGAGAATAGATTAGAAAGGGACAATCTCAAGTTAGGAGAATAATTAAGAGGCTAGAGCACATGGGGCGCCTGAGTAGCTGATGCAGTTAAGCTTCCGACTTCAGCTCAGGTCATGATCTCACGGTTTGTGAGTCCAAGCTTTGTGCCAGGCCATGCGCTGACAGCTCAGAGCCTGGAGTCTGCTTCGGATTCTGTGTCTCATTCTCTCTCTGGCCCTCCCCCACTTGTGTTCTGTCTCTCTCTGTCTTTTAAAAATAAATAAATGCAAAAAAAATTTTTTTTTTCTAAAAAGAGGCTGGAGCACAAATCCTGACATGAAACAAGAGATATGAAATAGGATGGGTTGTGCCTGCCTCTTGCAGAGATGTCAGTCAAGCTAACTGATATCAGGGCTGTTCCCTGGAGTTCCCTGGAGTAAGTTAAGACAGAGCCAAAACAAACCATATCAGAAGACATCAGAGTTCAGAAGCTCAAATTTCAAGAAGCCAAATCTATTTTCAGTTACAGGGTCCAACATGGGGCTGAGAACTAGAGACAAAACTAAAAGGAGCTGGGTGATCTTACCTGGGGGTGAGGAGATTGGAACAGGAGCAGAGTGAGAATTCAGAGAGAAGGGCTAGAGTTTCCCTGCAGAAAGGACTAGGTTGGCTAAAGATCTTCTGTCCCATAGCCTACCAATAAGTCATTCTAAGCAGAGGGTGGACAGACAGCCTTTGCTCTGGCTTATGAAACACTAGGAAGCCTACTGCAGTTGCCAGCAGTCTTGTTGGGCATTGACAGGTCTTAATTTTAAGGACCTTGCAAAACCTAGACTGGTTCTAGGGACTTTCTCAGGACTTTGCTTTTCTTTAAAATAACAGAATATTTTGGATGGCCACAAGTGTTGCATGATCTGAGTTTTGAACCTCAGAAAGATTACAAGATTGGGATGAATTCAAGAAAATTGCAAAGCTGAATCAAGATTTTTAAAAATAGATAAAACCTAATATGAAAATCATATTTTATAAGTTTTATTTTATAAAATCATAATTTTAGAGCAGAAAGGGACCTTAGAAATTATTTATAATTCCCCACATATGGTCTAAGCTAGATTCTCAAAAATAATATTCACTATTGTCTTAAAGTGTTTTTTTAAAATGTTTATTTATTTTTGAGAGAGAGAGAAAGTGACTGGGGGAGGGGCCAGAGAGAGGGATACAGAGGATCTGAAGTGGGCTCTGAGCTGACAACAGAGAGCCCGATATGGGGCTTGAACTAACAAACCGTGAGCTCATGACCTGAGCCAAAGTTGGATGCTTTACCACCCAGGCACCCCTTAAAAGTGTTTTTCTATCACCAAGAATATTTCTATGCATTTTATAGCATTTAAATTCCCCATTTTTATAATAGATTGGACTCATGGAAAAACGTTAACGTTAATGAGAATCAACTACCATGCACCTTATTATAAACCCTACCGCTATGATCACATTCATTAAGGAACAAAATAAATTGAGACATTGAGGTGTAGATGGCAGTAGGAATAATAATCAAGATCTACTGCCAAAAAAAAAAAAAATACAAAAAGTTGTTCTAAAGATGTATTTGAGAATTCCAGTGGGAAAATTCTAGCCTTGTTAATACTACTCCTCTACAGTTGTACCCTACGCGTAAGTACACGTGAGATATTTAAACAGTAAAATCTCATCTGCTGCTGCCAGGGAGAAGGCTGACAGTGCTACGGGAAGTTGTATAGAACCAGTGATGAATGCACCAGTTGGGAGACATTTTGAAGGAGCATAGAAAAAGAAAATTTTTCCTTTAAATCTGAACATTGACCATGCCCAGAGAAGGACCAGGGATATTCTATTAAATTTTCAGTGTAGCACAAGAAAATGAGCAACAGTAAACATTAAGGTAATAAAAGAGATCCATGAAGGATTGGGATATATTTTCATTAGCTACACCTGGCTAAGCTTTGCATCAAATCTCTAGAGAGGCCTTATGCTAACACCAGGACCAGAGAAACCTATTAAATATTGTTTTTAGATTGTATATATGTTTTTATGTGTATTAATTAATAGAATTATAATCTTCTTATCCTATTAGCATTTTAATTGAGAGAAGTAGGATTTTGAGCTGAAGGCATTGGATTGATTTGAACAGTTTGCTGCAGCAAGTTGAGTCTCTGCTGTCTCCTTTGCTTCACTGTTTTTTTCTCCTTAATTTGAGCACAAGGAATATTTTAAAATCATAGTACAAAATCAATCACAGAGACATAATCTGAAATAAAATCATATTTCTTCTTCAACATAAAAAAAGACTAAAACAATACCAACACATCCCAACCAACCTGTTTTCCCTGGAGAATAAATTTCCTGCTCACAAAATAGCTGTACATCCCATCTTGTTCTTATTAAAGTTTAAGTCATATAATGAACTGTGAAAAGGACGCTACATGCCAGTGGACCCTGTCCTCATACTAAACAGCTTCGGAGCACACTGCAGTAAATGCCAGTTTGTCATTCCTTGCTTAAAATACGATATTTGTGGTTCCTTTGGAGGTAGCCAACTGCAGCTTCAATGTTATTAAGTCATTCTTTGTTTCTTCTTTTAGATCCTGTTGGGTAACTTCAAATATGCATCACTTTTCAATATAAGCCCTCATATAGTATAGATTTATAGTGGCATTCTTTGTTTTTTCTTTTTGCAATAAAGTATGGAAGTAAATTTATGACTCATCTGCTCAGTGTGCCAAGCAGAATGACACTTTTAAATTGTGCTGAAATCACTGGCCAACTAATCAGTAAGGTGCAAAGCTGACGTAAGATGTGTTCTAAAAAAAAAAAAAATCCTGATCTGGATGTCTGTCTTGCTGAATTAACTAACTTAGAAAATGGCCCCAAGAAAGACAGATGAGTAATATGCATGCCCAAGATGACAGAAATATGTGAATCATTTCTATAAAAGTGGAGCCTGACCCGCCAGTCTTACAAAAATTCAAGGCTGGCTGATTTTACATGGGATAAATGAAAACATTTGTGCTTTGCTGGTTCAGAGTGAGAGCTGCAGATTACAATGGAGGGTTTGCCACTACAAGGTTTTCTCATTAGAAATTCTCATTTAGTTAACGATTTAGCTACCCACTCAGGCTTGTGTTGGACTCCTGGGGCCTGAGTCATGCAATGATTAGTCAAGATGAACTCTAATTGGAAATGTCCATGGACCATTTGGGTCTGTAGGAATGAGAAAAAATGACCCAGGCTAAAAATTAGTGTTGAATAAGCGATATGCAAAGGAAGGTGTCTTCTGGTGAATGAGAGGTGCACTGGGGATATTTGGTCTTCTTATCTCTACAATTTATTAAAATTGGAAAAAAGGGAAATTAAATTTCCAAAAAATTGGAAATTGTTAACTCCAATATAAGTCAAACCTCTATGAGAAAAATATATTAAGCCTGAAAATAAGTTATTCCCCACTGCCAAAAAATGCTTATATTTGTCCAAGAGTGATCCTTGAACTTGGGTTTACCTATTCTACTATAATGACTGAAATAAGAGAAGATAGTGCCTGAAATAAAAACATCACCAACTTAAGCATATAAAAAAGACCAAAGAGAAGTTTGAATCACTTTTTGTATGGTCAGAATTAATGGCACTTTGTCCAATGATTATTTTTTTCTAAAATATTTTTGATTACAGATATAAATGTTCTGGAAATCCCACACTGCAATGATCATCTTTCTTTACTATCTGTCTAGGAGTACAAAAGTTTGGAGTTTATGGGAATTCTCTTTTTGATTTAGTGCCATATGGAGATTGTTCAGAAGAAAATATGATTCTGTGTTTTTTAAAAAATAAAAAAGTTGATAAATTCTTTGAAAACCGATCAGTGACAAGGAGCTAAATCTAAAAGAGAAGAGTGAGGCATCCCTTAATGAATCTATACAGCATCATATAAATAACTTATCTTGCAGTGGAAATATCTGAGTAGAATAGCCCCACATAAAGCCAATGTTATTTATTATTAGAATTCCCAAGTGAGAGAAGATGAAGACTAGAAAGGAATGGCCTCCTAGGAGAAATCCAGGTGTGCCAGATAGTTTTTATTAACTTAAAAAGGTTTTAATAATACACATCATTTATGGAATGCTTTCTATTTGCCAGATACCATGCTAAATATTTCACATGCTAGGTACCCAGCTTCGTGCTAAATGCTTATCATTTGGTAATTACTGTGACACTAAGAGATAGGTGCAGTTATTACTATGTCCATTTTGCAGCTGAAGAAATTAAGGCCATGAATGTTTAAGTGGCTTGCCTAAGGCCACATAGCAATGATTTGCATCTACATTAGCCTAGCTCCAAAGCGTATGTGTAATATGCAACATTGTAGAAATTGGAGCAGTAAATGCCCTTATTAAAAGCAAACAAATCTGTTAAGTAGAATTATTTAAGCTGAACAAAGTTTGATTCCAGTTCAAGGCTTCTGCCTCCCTGCTCAACATCACTATTCTTGGGAATCATGTCCAGCACAGAGTACAGCTATGTGCTATAAGAATTAGGAAGTTATTTCTTGTTCTCTCATGTTCTCCTTTTTCTCCTCCTCACACTCATGTCATCATCCTTATCATTGTACGTTCTTAGCGTTATGGATTATTTAGTTCAGGGGCACCAGGGTGACTTAGTGGTTTGAGCATCCAGCTTTGGCTCAGGTCATGATCTTGTGGTTCGTGAGTTCAAGCCCCGTATCAGGCTTTCTGCTGTCAGCACTGAGCTCACTTCAGATAATCTGTCCCCCTTTCTCTCTGCCCCTCCCCCACTAGTGCTCTCTGCCTCTTAAAAATAAATAAATGTTTAAAAAAAGGAAAAAAAAAGAATTATTTAGTTCAAAACTCTTCTGAAGTTTCAATCTCCTTTCAACATTCCCACCTAGTGCTTGAATATCTCTCCGAAGGGGAAATTTCTCCCTACTGGTGTTGCCAATTCTATTTTTAAAAAAAATTTTTAATGTTTTTTTTTTAATGTATTTCTAGGAGAGAGAGAGAGACAGCGTGAGCAGGGGAGGGTCAGAGAGAGAGGGAGTCACAGACTGAAACAGGCTTCTGGCTCTAAGCTGGCAGTCAGCACAGAGCCCGACACGGGGCTCGAACCCATGAACCGCGAGATCATGACCTAAGCGAAAGTCGGACACTTAACCGACTAAGCCACCCAGGAGCCCCGCCAATTCTATTTTTTGACTCCTCTGACAATGAGGACATTTATCTTCTATTAAAGCTAAGGATTTCTTTCTGTGAGTAAGTTTCATGCACTACTCCTAGTATAACCACATGGCCTCACAGAATAAGCCATGCTCAAAATGCATTTGCTGAGTTGACCAGGTATATTTCCTATAGAATAAGGTGTTTGTCAAGGAAATACAGTAAAAGTTTCATGATTTTGTAGTAATGCTAAGTGGGAAGGTACAGGTAAGCAGGAGGGGAGATGGGGCAGAGGAGAGAAGACCAAAGGAGAAAGTTCATCATTCTAATATGTCCTGCCTTTTCTCAACAAAATATCTCTCTTTTGTTCCCCTTGATAAGATCTGACTACCCCCAATAGCACCTACTAGTTTATCAAATGCCTCTATTCCATCTACTGCATTAACCAACAAGCCCTCTGCGCTTGTCACTGTCACTACTGCTACTGTTACTGCACCGTCACTGTTGGTCTTGTCAATATCAATGATCAGAAGTTCTTCGCTCCTTTATCAAGTTAAAATTTATTAGAAATGTTTGCTCATCTTGCAGAACACTCGCAGAACAAGTTACTTGCAATCCAAGGTTTTAATGTATTAACTTGGGGGAAAGTATGTATCTAAGGACCTAGAAAATACTGTATTTCCTTCATCTCTGTAACTCTAGAATGCATCCCAGTGCCTATTACATAGCACGTATTACTACTTGTTCCGTTATTACCTTTTTGTCATTAGTATTAGTAAGTAAATATTACTTGATGTCAAATAAACACTTGTATTTCAAATGCATATGCAAAGTCTTTTGTCCTCGGCTTTATCCTGCCCCATCTTTAAAACCATATGGTTTTCAGGGAGAGAGGCAAGATGGCAGAGAAGTAGGGAACTCCATACATTTCACTTGCCCCCATCTCTCAAATAGAAGGCCTGAAGCCATAGGAGCCCTTGAGAATCACAGGCGTTTGGGAGGAAAAGGAGACAGAGTCCACTGAGAAAACAACCTTATAGGTACATGAATGCGAACTGGGGAAGATAAAAACAGGCTGGGACTGGAGACTTGGAGAGCAGGGAGGGAATACCCTTTGCAGGGAGCTGCGGTGAGTTGAGGGTGAGTCCAGGGGAAAAGAAAGAGCGGCTGAAACTGCTCAAAGAACTGTCCCTGTCCCTGGAGAAGAGAAAAACCTCGACTCAGGACAGAGAGATCAGGTTTACAGCTGTGGAGCTGACTGTGAGCTGGACGCCACGGTCCCAGGCAGCGCCAGGAGAAACTGCTCCTCTGCTCTCAGCTCGATCCGGAGGGGAAGGAGCACAGCCTGAAACTGCTCTGCTGCTCTTCTGGCTCAACTTGATCCACAGTTGGGAAGTGGCCAGCTTGAAACAGCTCAGAAGGACTTGACCTGCATGGTTTATATTTTGGGTGGTATCAATAAAGTGCGCCGACTAGATCTGGAAATGAGGCAGGGCTTGAGACAGAAAAGGGCCCACCTAGGCTACGCCTGCGGCACTGTGAGATTGGTTGCAAAAGAGTGATTTGCAATGGTTGGTTCGAGAAGGGACTGGGGTGCCGCCATTTTTCTCCCCACAAACACCAAGGCAGGACCTCAGGGAGTGCCCCCGTGGAAGGCATTAGAGGCTAAGACACGCCTACACCAAATCACACCCCCATCCCTGCTAGAGAGCTGCTTTCTTTACACCAGAGCCCAGGGCAAGTCTAACATAGATGCACTGCCGTGATTAATTCTAGATCAATTCTTTCTATTCAGATATATTTTCCCTTGTCTCATTCGTATCCCTCTCCTCTGCTGGACTGGGCACTCTGGTCATTTAATCATTGCTTAAACAGTCACATTTAATCCATTCTCTAGATTTATGTTCTACACCTCCACTGCTACCTTTCTATCTCTCTCTAGAGTAATCAGACTACATAGTTTCTCTGAGTAACATGATCTTTGTTTCTTTCTCCTCACCTCTTACCATATTCTCCTCTTTCTCTCTCTGAATTAAGCCTCTTAGTCTCTCTGCCTGGTCATTGTCCAATTTCGCTTTCTCCCTGCCCTGTCATTTCTCTCTTTGTATATGCTCTTCCATCAGCACTGTATATACCCTGCTCTTTATTTGTAGCTGGGAATTCTGGTTTTATGCTTTTAGACTGTCCCCTGTCTTTTGTTTTTTTTCTTTTTAAATTTTTATTATTTGTTTTTCCTCCTTCATCTTTTTTTCCTTCTTTTTTTTCTTTCTCTTTTTCCCTTTCGGTTTGCTTGTTTGTTGGATTTCTCTGTGTGTTTGTGTGCCTTTGTTCCCTGTGTGTTTGTCTGACTGTTTTCTTTTCCAGGCCTATCTCAAGAAACAAGCCAAAGTACACATGGTGGAGAGTCCCAAATACCACGATGAGTAGGGAAATAAAATAACCGAAGTCTCAACAAGAGAGACCAAGAGACACCATTCAAAGAACGCTTCCTGAACAGACAGGCCATGGACAAAGAGTCTTCATTAATACAGCAGTACTCACAGGTGCAGAGTGCATAACAAGCTTTTAAAACTAACAAGTGGGGCGCCTTNGGCAGAGAGGAGAATAGGTGAATTAGAAGACACAATTATAGAAAAAGAGGAAGCTGAGAAAAAAAGTGATAAACTGATCCAGGAACATGAAAGGAGAGTTCGAGAGCTGAGTGATACAATCAAATGGAACACTAACCATATCATAGGAATTCCAGAAGAGGAAGAAAAAGGGAAAGGCACTAAAGGAGTCCTTAAGCAAATTATAGCAGAGAACTTCCCCAATATGGGGAAGGAAACAGACACTGAAATCCAAGAGGCATAGAGAACTCCCCTCAGACGTAACTTGAATTGATCTTCTGCATGACATATCATAGTGAAACTGGCAAAATATAAGGACAAAGAGAGAATTCTGAAAGCAGCTAGAGATAAAGGGTCCCTAACATACAAAGGGAAACATATGAGAGTGGTGACAGACCTATCTACTGAAACTTGGCAGGCCAGAAAGGAATGGCAGGAAATCTTCAATGTGATGAACAGAAAAAATATGCAGCCAAGAATCCTCTATCCAGCGAGCCTGTCATTTAGTATAGAAGGAGAGATAAAAGTCTTTCCAAATAAACAAAAATTGAAGGAATTTGTCACCACTAAACCAGCCCTACAAGAAATCCTGAGGGGGACTTTATGAGGGAAATGTTGCAAGGAACACAAGGTACCAGAGACACCACCACAAGCATGAATCCTACAAAGAACACAATGACTCGAAACCCATATTTTTCAACAATAACACTGAGTGTAAATGGACTAAATGCTCCAATCAAAAGACATAGGGTAACAGAATGGATTAAAAAAAAAAACCCCAAAATCCATCTATTTGCTATCTACAAGAAACTCATTTTAGACCTGAGGATACCTTCAAATTGAAAGTCAGGGGATGGAAAAATATCTATCATGCTACTGGAAGTCAAAAGAAAGCTGGAGTAGTTATATCAGACAAACTGGACTTTAAAGTAAAGGCAGGAACAAGGGATGAAGAAGGGCATTATATAATAATTACAGGGTCTATTCATCAGGAAGAGTTAACAATTATAAATGTCTATGCACCGCATACGGAAGCACCCAAATACATGTAACAATCAAAAACAGAAACAATCTCATGGACAAGAATGTGATAATAGCAGGGGATTTTAATACTCCACTTACAACAATGGATAAATCAATTAGACAGAAAATGACTAAAGAAACAATGGACCTGAAATACACATTTGACCAGACGGATTTGACAGATTTATTTAAAACTCTACATCCTGAGGCCATGGAATTCACTTTCTTCTCAAGTGCGCATGGCACATTCTCCAAGATAGATCACATACTGATCTATCCCTCAAAAAATATAAAAGAATTGAGATCATACCATGCACAGTTTCAGATCACAATGCTATGAAACTTGAAATCAACCACAAGAAGAAGTCGGGAAAACCTCCAAAAACATGGAGGTTAAAGAACACCTTACTAAAGAATAAATGGGCCAATCAGGCAATTAGAGAAGAAATTTAAAAATATATGAAAACAAATAAAAATGAAAATACAACAATCCAAACCCTCCTACACTGTTGGTGGGAATGTAAACTGGTGCAGCCCCTCTGGAAAACAGTGTAGAGGTTCCTCAAAAAATTAACAACAGAACTCCCTTATGACCCAGCAATAGCACTGCTAGGAATTTACCCAAGGGATACAGGAGTGCTGATGCATAGGGGCACATGGACTCCAATGTTCATAGCAGCACTGTTAACAATAGCCCAAACATGGAAAAAGCCTAAGTGTCCATCAACTGACAAATGGATCAAGAAGATGTAGTTCATCTATACAGTGGAATACTACATGGCAATGAGAAAGAATGAAATCTGGGCATTTGTAGCAATGTGGATAGAACTTGAGGATGTTATGCTGAGTGAAATAAGTCAGGCAGAGAAGGACAGATACCATATGTTTGCATGTATAGGTGGATCAGGAAGAGCTTAAGAGAGGACCATGGGGGAGAAGAAGGGGAAAAATAGTTGGGGAGAGGGAAGAAGGCAAACCATGAGAGACTCATGAATGCTGAGAACAAACTGAGGGCTGATAGGCATGGGAGAGAGGGGAAGGTGGGTGATGGGCATGGAGGAGGGCATTTGTTGGGATGAGCACTGGGTGTTATATGGAAACCAACTTTATAATAAACTATTTATAAATAAATAAATAAATAATCATACAACCAAGTAATTCTAGTCCCAAGAATCTATCCAAAAGAAAACAAACCATATGCCCAAACATTTTTTATAATAGTCAAACCTGGAAAACATATAAATGCCTAACAATTGGGGATACATAAACAAAAAATGATGTATCCATACAATAAAATCCTTCTTAGCTATGGAAAGGAACAAACTTCTGATACACAAAACAAGTATAATGTTCAAAAGCGTTATGCAAGTGAAAGACCCCAGATACAAAATACTATATACTGTAGGATCCATTTGTACAAAATGTCCAGATAAGGTAAACGTATAGAGATCTGAAAGAAACCATTGGTTGCATGAAGTTGGAAATGGGGGTGGGTATTGACTGCAAATGGGCTCAAGGGAATTCCAGGGAGTGATAGAAATGCTCTAAAACTGGCTTATGGTAATGATTTCACAACCAACAGATTTACTAAAAATTATTGACGTGCACACTTACAATGGGTAAATTTTAGGGTATATAAATTATATGTAATAAACCTATTTTTGAAATGGTGTGGGTTCTGTCTCCTGGATACACTGACTGCTATAACTCTCATGGGATTGCAGTGAATATAAAACAAGTAAATACACAGAAGGGGTGTACAAAAGTGCTTGGCACATAGTGTTACCTCTTAACTCTTACGTTATTATTACTTTGTCTATCAAAATTAATATCATATGTATGTAGCATTTGGCACAATGCTTGGAACATACTAGGTGCTAAATAAAAATTAGTATTAGTTCAAAGCAAACTAGCCATGCCCTTCCAAGAGGCCAGTACGGATGTATCCAAAAGAAGGAATCCATTTGGAAATGATAGAACTGTTGGTCTGGGAGAATGCTATGCAAAGAAAAAACAAAATAAAACAACACACACACACACACACACACACACGGTTTTTGTTTTAGTGTCTTTAGTGTTTTTACTTTCCTGATTATGTATATTCCTTCCTCCATGCCTTTGTTTTTTCTTTCTTTTGTTTTAAGTTATCTCTGTCATCCAGACTAGAATAATGTCCTGCCAATCCTTCTGTCCTCTCAGTTCTGAAATCTTTCATTTGATTATCAGGACCCCATAATGAAAATAGAGAACGTGAAGCTATGGTAAAGAGAGCAGTGTATAGAGTGTCAGAAGTCCTGAGTTTGAGGCTAGGTTGTCACTAATCAATGTGACCTTGGATATGTCATTTTAACTTCCTTGATCTAAAATTTTCTTCCTCCTTCCTTCCTTCCTTTTTAAAATTTTTATTTTATTTTAGCTAGAGAGAGAAACAACACAAACAGGGGAGAGGTGCAGAAAGAGAAAGAAAATCTTAAGCAGGCTCCATGCTCAGTGCTGAGCCTGACACAGCTTGATCCCACAATCCTGGGATCATGACCTGAGTAGAAATCAAAAGTCAGATATTCAACTGACTAAGATACCCAGGTGCCTCCCAAGTTTTCTTATGTCGTAAGTATGATTAATAATAATTGATGTTTTCCCTACTGAAGCTAGGACTAAATTTAGTAAGACAAGGTTCTCCAGAAAATAAATGCAACTCATACTGAGATGGGAAAAGAAATGGGTATTGGAATGGAAAAGAGAGAGGGAATTTTTTCACCTTCAGAGTTAGGTGATGGAAATGGAGAGGAAGTGGGTGGTGTTGGTCCCAGGCACTAGACACCCCTCTGGAGCTAGCTAGACACTGTGTGGCACTATTGATGAACAGTAAGGGACATGCCTGTGGGTGTTACTTAAAAGAGCTTTAGGTACTCACTTGCTGAAACATTGAGAGTCTCAACCTATAGTAGCATTAACCTGATAATACTCAACAGATTTCTTCTACTCCAAACCTGGAGAATCTACTTCTAAATCACCTGTCTTCCAATAGCAATAGTCAAAACCAGTTAAACTCCTCAGTTATCTGATCATTTTTTCTGCTTTCTCTCCTTTAGGTCTCAGTGACCAAGCTGCTTGACTTCCTAAATTGCAGAAGGATCCATCTCTTGGAATTATCACAGGAAGAGAGACCCTAAGAAGAGAAAAGGGATATTCTTGCAATATCCCAAAAGTGGGATGGGAGCTCAGAATCATTTTATTTGAACACTAAAATGAGTGGTCTCCATTTTTTATTCTAATGTAATTATGGATGTGTGTGTGTGTGTGTGTGTGTGTGTGTGCCTGCGTTGTGTGGATATGCATGTGTGTTGCATGTGTGTATGTACACATACAACTGTTCTTTGGAAACTCTGAAGTATTATGAAAATTCTTTGCACAGTTCTTTGACTAGATTACTGGAACAGTGAAAAACTTGAAAGTCAGAAATAATATATAGAATACATAAATGATTAAAATGACATTGGAGGGTGAGCTATGAGGAGCACCTTAAAGAGAAGGATTTCATTTATTTCACGAAAGAATGTTTGGTAGAAGGAAGCTATTATGGACTAAACTGTGGCCCCTTCCCATTCTCCCCAAATTTGTATGTTGAAGCCTTAACTCCTGGTGTGACTGTATATGGAAATAGGGACTGTAAGGAGGTAAGTAAGGTTCAATGAGATCATAGCGGTGGGCATCTAATCATATAACACTGGTGTCCATATAACAAAAGGAAGAGAAATCAGAGCTTTCATTCTCTCTGTGCATGAAGAAAAATGGCCACAAAAGGATACAGTAAGAAGGCAGCCATATACAAGTCAGAAAGAGAGCCTTCATCAGAAACCAACCCTAACTGGCACCTTGATGTTGTTAGAACTGTGAGAAAATAAATTTTTGTTGTTTAAGCCACTCAGTCATGTATTTTGTTACAGCAGCCCAAGCAGACTAAAACAGAGGACTTCCTGTTTGGAGGGCAGCAAGACCAATTTGTGACAATTATGGCCAAATGGGAAGCAGAACACTGACAGTCCTTGATTAAATACCACTGGAGTAATGGATTGAGTTGTAGAAACAGAGTGTGGTAATTCACAGATATGATAAATTATGAAGGCAATAATAGGAGCAGCAAAAGTATCATTAAAATAGAGAGGCTGTCAAGCATAGGGGGTAAGTATATGGTATCTGTTGCTATAATGTCTGGGTTCATAGTCTGCCTCCAACACTTGCTAGTGGTATGACTTGGGCAAGTTACTTAAACTGTAAACTGGCATAACTATAATACACCTACTATATAATATACCTACTATGAAAGTTCATTGTGAGGATTAGCATGTAAAGTGCTTAAATTAATGCCTGAGCATTATCTGCATGAATTATTATTAATAGGGATTAAAATATTATAGTTGATTGAACTTATCAGAGTTTTCCTTTTCACTTTCAGAGCCTGACCATTACAGTAATAACTACTAACCACCCTAGAATGCACTTAGCCCTTAAATCATATAATTCTCACTTTCAGATACCATAAAGACATTCACTTTTGTTTTAAAATGAAAACCATTACGATATATATAAACCCATTGTCCTCTTCCTAAGGATATGAAATAGCAGGTTTGATTCCTAGATGGCCAACAAAAGAACTCTAGTGAAGAAGGATTTAATGATTTTTGTATTCCCTGTGAACTGACATCATCTTAAGGCTTAAATCCTGGAGGATGTTTCATCCCCAATATTACAGTTACTTGTGTCTCAGTGACATAAAACCTTGTGTCTCAGTGACAGAAAACTTTGTGTTATAAAACTAAATAATAATTTGGACTAATCAATATCAAAGAAAAGAACACGCTCTGCTGCCCCCAAACTGGGATGGACTTAGAAAGAGAATAGCCAGATGTCATGGAGCTCATACCAAAGGGGTGATTCATGCCTTCTCTCTGGGACTCATTCAATTCAGTCTCACTAGAATCTTGGTCCTTATAATCCCTGAAAAGATTAATCTAATGGGCATATGTACTAGGAAGTGGTGAAATTTGTACAATATGTACATTGTAGGTTCCCAGAAAAATTCGCAGCCAAAGTGTTATAATTATATTAGGAAAGCAGAGCCAAATGATGGAAGAACTTGTTAGGACTTGAGTTATTAACCTTGGTTAGGTTGGTCAGCTCATCCATTAAACTATCTTCTCCTTTGAGATGAATTTCCTAGTACAACTGTTCATGTTGGTCATCACAAACTGAAGATGGCTTTTATCTCATCCTAATACACTTGTAAAAAACCCCACTCTGACAGGTTTCTATTGCCAGGCTAATGGAAGTGCCTGAGTGTATGATTACAAACAGCCTGTGGTTAGCACTATTGGTTTTGGCATGTAAATCCTCCTATTAAAAACCCTCTTACTCTTTCTACATTTCAACCAGTAGTTTTGGCAAAGACTTGGTTCATGATTCTATCCTAAAACATCTCTCTGGTAATTGGCACTTGAAGGTGCTCAGCGAATAATGATAGTAATAATATTTTAATTATCATTGTAAATAAGTATAATATAATTATATTATAATTTATAATTATCATGAGTTATTACTTTATTTTAATGTAAAAGATTTTAAAATGTAATTATTTTATTATTATGATTAGGTTGTTTGTAATGTAGTCTTACTATGGGAAAAGTACGTTAAAAAACAGTAAAAAACCTTGTATACATATTTTTTCTTTACTTGGGAATGTAAATGTCTTTTTCTCAACTACAGAGTTTACCAGAAACACCATCATTATGCATATTAGGAAAGGAAGATGACAATGATTTTATGGAAACTCATTTAGATATTAATATAATGCAAAATGAAAAGAAATTTTGAGAATTATGACCAAAAAATTTTTTATTTCTAAATCTTTGTTCTCTAAAATATTTTTGAATACTTACTGGGTTGTTCCATTTGGTTATTCAATGTTTGAGCAAAATTTAGTGCCTCACATGCTGAATGTGAATTATCTGCAGTTTTCAATGAATTATCTTTCTGGTCAGCCATATTTGAAGAATTAGCAATATCTTTGGCCAGTTTTTCAATTATTATTCAAATTATTCAAAATTGCAGTGATATGAACTTATTCATTCTTTGAAATAACACACATTTATCCATATGTCCATTCCGGCCTTTCCTTTGATATATCAACCCTGGGCCAGGCTTCTACTACTTCACGTTGTGTGTAAGTCTGCTGCCCACTATAAGTAACTTCCCATCAGCTTAGGCTCTATTTCCAGATACATTTGACTAGAGTAACTCTTTTATTATTTCCCCCCATTACCTTCAGGGATACATCCTTTAAACTGCAAGCAAGCATTTTGAACTGAGGAATTACTGTATTTTCATAAATCTAAAGACTCATTATTTAATAACACTTGGTCAGAAAAAAAGATATAGACAAAAAGTTAAGATAAATTCTAATTTCAGGTATACAGTAAAATGTTCCTTTGGAAGCATAATTCATTCCAGAAATATGCTAATAATCCAAAGCAGTTGTATATCAAAGCAAATTTCCCCATAAGAAACAATGGAAACTCAGATGATTCATTCCACAACCCAAAATATTCATATAAAGATGATTACAATACTGTAATATAGTACAAAATAATAAAGGAAATACAAAATAGACAGAAAAATAAACAAATGAACCTGTACTTACCTTTGAAAGCCTTTGTGGCTGGTATAAGGGAGACAAGAAAGAGGAGGGTTATTGTGTAGGACAACTTTCACTATCAATAACAGAATCACTGCTATTTATTGCCTCAATGGAATTTTTTTCTGCATGGAGGCCATTGTATATACTCGCAGATTGTTGACTACAGTACAATATTAATAAACTCTTATCATACACTGTATTTAATGTAACTGGCAATAAGGCAGCAGAGGAAAGGGTCTCTATCTGCAGCTAGCCTGACCTAGAATGAAGCAAAACATTCCTAAGCTTACTCTTACATGAAAAAGCAAAGGGCCATCCATAGGTGCTTTGAAGTGACAAAAATTACACTAGTGCCAGTTGTGGGCACCTTCCAATGTTGTGAAAAATCACTGATCTCTGCCAAACACCGTGGCCTGTAATCAAGCATCCGAGCCTCTGAACCTGGGAAATGTACCTGGGATCTCTTCCTACCCTATGGTGAGGAGAACAGGCCCTTAATAAGATCAATAGGAAAACTTGAGTATGGGGCTGAGAGGATAATCCTTTCAAAACCATCTGCAACTATGGTGAAGAGAGGAAGAGCCATCATTGCTGATTAGGATTATGTATGGGAGAGTCCTTTTAAACTTGCTGGGGAACAATGGATTTCACAGGATGTTATTTTATAGAACAATTAAATCATTATTAATTATCTCACAAAGAAAGTTCCCTGGTGCCTCTGAGGTTATGCCTTGGTCTGGTTGGGGGTGGAGGGGTAGAAGGCTGTAGCCAGGAAGCTTGAAGGGCTGTGGGGGGAAGGGTGAGATGTGCTGAGGCCTGAGTCCAGTTTCAGTCTGGGCTTGCCTGTTTGTTCAGTTTGGCTCTGGGCTGGATCTTTGGGGGGAGACAGGCTCACTGTTTGGGGAAGCATGAAGTTCCGCCTTAGACTAAATGATGCAGTGTGACTCTTTTCTACTCCGATGCTGTGTTGAAGTGATGGAGACTGGGCTGTGATACAAATAAATCATTTTTTTGTTGTTAAAAAAAAAAAAAAAAACTTGCAGAACAAGTTGCTCACAATCCGAGGTTTTACTGTATTAACACTTGGGGGAAAGCATGTATCTAGGGACCTCGAAAATACAGTACTTCCTTCATCTCTGTAACTCTAGAATGCATCCCATTGCCTATTACATAGCACATATTACTAATTGTTTCATTATTACCTTTTTGTCATCAGTATTAGCAAGTAAATATTACTTGATGTCAAATAAACACTTGTATTTCAAATGGATACGCAGAGTCTTTTGTCCTCGGCTTTATCCTGCGTCATCTTTAAAACCATATGGTTTTCAGTTTAGTGTCTTTAGTGTCTTTACTTTCCTGGTTATGTATATTCCTTCCTCCATGACTTTGTTTTTTCTTTCTTTTGTTTTAGGTTATCTCTGTCATCCAGACTAGAATAATGTCCTGCCGATCCTTCTGTCCTCTCAGTTCTGAAATCTTACATTTGATTATCAGTAGTTTGGCACTTGGCATTGCTTGTTATGATGGAACCAGATAAATATCAACAATTAACAGCTGGTACTAGAACTTCACTTCTTGAAATTAACTGCATGTGTTTAAGAAAATACTCTCACGAATGTGAAAAGAGAGTCTCCTGAGCAGAGTCTGAAAGAAAGGCAGAATTTAAAAAGTGGGGGTGCCCCTGGGTGACTCATTCAGTTGAGTGTCCAACTTTTGGTTCTGGATCAGTGCATGATCTCTTGGTTCATGACTTCAAGCTCTGTATCAGGCTCCATGCTAACAATTTGGAGCCTTTTTGGGATTCTCCCTCTCTCTCCTACTCTCTCTGCCCCTCTCCTTCTTGTGTTTTCTCTATCTCAAAATAAATAAACTTAAAAAAAGTTTTTTAAAGGAATGCTCTACATAAGGTAACAGTAAGAACTTTATTTTTTATTTATGTATTTATTTACTTTGCTTTGAGAAAGAAGTACAGGTAGAGCAACTTCAGCAAGAGACTGAAGGGAAGGCTAGAAATCAGAGACTATGCGAAGTTGACAGAAATGGCCAAGGAAATTTTAAGCGCTGACGACTCTGGCATTCCCTTATTTTCTCTAGCATCATCATGACCTTAACGCCCTGGTGTACCCTGCAGCATGTATAAAGATGTTGTGGGCGTGGGTTCATTTTGTAAAACTCACATAGGCACGATGTATGGGTTATCTGATATGGAACAGAGACAGCATATGTAAAACCCTAAGATGGTCCCACAGGTGAAATGCACAAAAAGCAGCTTCAGGCAGATGTAAGTAGGAAAGCCATCCCCTCCTACTCCTCATGCTGCCTTCAATAGGAGCTAACCCTGTTTCCTTCCTCCCCCTGTAGGATCATTATTAGCAGAAACCTTGGCTTTTTTTTCTTTTTTTTCTTACTTCCTGCTTTGCCAATAGTATGTGAAGCTCGTAGTACACACTCACAAAGCTCAGTTTTAACAATTTGTTCATTTTCATTGATGCAGAAAATCAATTCATATGCACAGAGTGGCTGAGGTTCACTTCAGTTTTACATATCTGCCCTCCATCACTAAAGATCAATCTCTAAGGTACCTTATTTCCTAATATGTAATTAAAGCTTTGGGGCTCACAATATTTCCTGTCACTTGTTGGTAGAAACTAATAGGAGAGCAATGAGAGACAGAATAAAAATACAGCTGAGAGAGTACAGTGAGTAATGGTCTTAGTGATTCATACAGGAAGGAAAATAACATTTACCTTTAGAAAAATCCAGATGGGCATTTTTGCTTAGCACTTATTCAGATGGCATTTACCATAGTTCAATATCATTTTTCACTAGTTTGATACCACCTAGCCTCTGGTTGGTTTTTGTTTTTGTTTTTGTTTTTCCTTTGGAGGGAGCATGTGGGTGTTGTTTTACGGAGTTTCTCCATGGAGCAGTTTATAAGAAAAGCTATAAGATTAATGAACACAAACTTCCTCCATGTGAGTAGACAGAAACTGGGAAACAGATCTGCAAAGATTGTAGTACTGGTTAATTTAGGCTAACTCTCTAATGTTTCTAGCTAGGAGAATTCAAGGGACACTTATTAAATCTGTTGGAGCAAGTTAGGCTAAAGTTCCATAATTACTCAATAAATAACATTTATCATCTGCTATTTGGAAAGCATGGAATTAGGCACTGAGTGGAAAGCAAATATGAAGAAAATATGCTCCTATATTTCGAGAGTATATAATACAGGATCAAAGTCTGGTTTGTTATCTGGGCATTACATTAACAATATCAGAAATTTCCCTAAACTACAATAATGAATTATAGAGTTCAGAGGAGAACATGTCATTTTCTGTGGCTTAATCTGGGGACATAAAGTATGAGCTAAACTCTGAGGTTAGGTTGGATTTAATAGGTGAGCAAAGGGAAGAAGGGAAAATGGAGAGGAATCCCAGGTGGAGTGAATGAACCTGCCTGCCTCCAAACAATCTCTCTGCAATTTACCTCTTAACATTATCTCCTTTGTATTTACCAATACTCGTTACTTCCTGCTTACCCTATGTCAACTGCCTCCTTAATAAGTCTTCCGCCTCTTCTAATTTATCCTCTGAAAAGCAATGCCATATATGCTACTACTAAAAAACATTAAATGTTTCTAATTGCATACCTAAAGAATAAAGTCCATTTCCAAGGCTCTTCATAATGTGGCCCAATTCTATCAGTGTTGATTATGGTACTCTCCAGGGGACATTTAACAATGTGTAGAGACATTTTTGGTTGTCACAATTCAGGGAAAGGTGTTTCCAGCCTCTGGTGGAATAGGTCAAGGATGCCACTAAATATCCTACAAAGCACAGGTTAGCCGCCCACAACAAAGGATTTCTGACCCAAAACGCCATTTGTGCTGAGGTTGAAAAACCGTGGTTTATATAACGCTTAATTCAGTTCTGTAATTATAACAACAAGTACAAGAGATTGGAGAAAAGAGAACGCTGACTCAATAAACCTAACACTCAACCAACAGCTATAGAATTCTATGGGTGAAGAGGAGAGTACTTTATTAGCTATAAGCATTTAGTATGTCCTATGCATCAGCTAGGGTATTTACACAGGCAATGCAATGCCCTCTTTAATCTCCAGTGTTGTTTTAGTGGACATTAATTAAGGAAGCTTTTACTGAACTTGTGTTTTCTGAACAAGCTATGTACCTTTGTGTTGCTGGACTCTTGCATACATTCTTCTCTATGCTTGGAATTCCCTTTCTTACTCTCTGCTTGGCAAACACACTTCTAAGTCCCAGCAAAAATATCATATTCAGGGAAAACTTTCCCTGATTTTCCATGCAGTCAGTTGGTCTAGCAATTTCCTCATACTCACTTATAACATGCTTCACAGACAATTATAATTATTTATAATTTGTGTTTCTTCTAGGTTAGAGGGAGCTCTTTGATGATAGGGTTTATGTTTCATTCACCTTTTCATTTCTGGTACTTTTCACAATAGCTTGTACATTAAAAAAACAACATATGTTGATTTAGTAAATGAATGAGGAGGGATGAAAAAATTATACGTATGCCAGAAACATTGAAGAGTCTGCTTGGATGGAAAGGAAGGCATGAATCAAAGAGTAGTGAAAGCTCAGACTGTAGAGATGTTTGGGGTTTGGATTATCGTGTGCTTGGAAAGCCTGGAGTTCGTGGTTTACTTGGGAGGGTTTAGAGAAACTAGAATGTGTTTTCAATCAAAGGGTGACACAGAGTGGCACTGTAGAAACATTATTTTGGTGGAGCTATTAGAAAGTATTTGGTAATTATGAAGCACTTAATTGTTGGATCATAATATATATGAGGCTTATGTAAATATTGTGGGTTTACTGCTGAAGAGAGCCTGTAAATTAAATCTGGGGTTGCTCCCAAGCCTAGAAGAGTAATGAGATGGAGGCAGAACATCACTATAATCTCATTACATGTCTCAGGGGATCTGTGTATTCCACTAAAGAACTGGAGTAGATCAAATTGGGAAACCATGAAAGGGAATCTTGATAACCATTAGAACTGACCAAAGTCAGAGACGCCCTGGATGGAAGTGTCTATGTGCCTTTTCCTAGGTATGCTTTCTTGGTATAGTCCATGCTCGGCATTGCTATTGGTATCTAGGTTATCATAAGGGAATCTGATGGCTCTTTTTTCTGTCCACTCATCTTTCCCATCTTTCTTTTTACAGCCACAGCATTTCCTTTCCTTGGGGGAATTTCTGTCCCATTTACATGGTTCTGGTACACCTATTGATTATTGCGCACTTATCTTCTACCTTTCCAGGCACATTTGAACACATGACTCAGGCCAAGCCAATCATAATGCCACATCCACCTAAGCAGTTTTTAACATGATTGTGCATAATCAACCAAAGCAGGCCAATCAGAATTCTTCCCCAGAATTTTATATTTGGAGTTAGAGAGGAATTGCTTTCTACCACTTAGTAAACTATAAGGATACAGACATAGATTGTCAGTGGCCATCCTCTATGAGGCATGGAAACACTCTGGATGGAATAGAAAACAAAGAAGTCAACATGTAAAGGAAGGGGACTAACAGAAATAAGAGCTGGATGGAGACAAGCATTGTGGTGGCACTGAGGACCCTAATCCAGTCTCTGAGTGACTCATCACTGTGGCTTCTCTTCCAAGTTCATGACCCATCTCAATTTGCTTGCTAACTAGAGGAGTCAACTCCTTTTTTTGCTTAAGTTAATTTTTTTGGAGGTTGTGGTCATTTGTAACCAAAGGAAATTTAGTTAATCTCTTCCCTAAGGGTATAGTAATATAGGGAACATGCATCCAGTAGAAGGCTGGGACCTGAAATATCAGCTTTTATTATTACACAAAAGTTTCCTCATTCTTGATCAGGGACTTGAAATAGGGATATTCCCCCTTGATTCTCTACCCTATCCGAATGCATCTCAAAATCCAACAAAATTATTAAAAATAAAAATACATGTTTTAATCTAGTAACAAAAGAGCTTAAAATATGAACAATTTTGCTCTTCTTTTGTATCACTTCGGCAGACATTCAGTGTGGGTCCCATCAAAGTCAGCCTGTGAGGTCTAGATGTGGTTCTTCTTATTTGGAGACTTAGGAACCACAAAGATAGGTTTTTCCATCTCTTCCTGCTTCCGAATAGATGGCAGTGGGGGAAAAAAAAGATAGGATAAGAGCAGCAGACACACTGATTTGGAAAGTGAAGAGTGCAGACAGCCATCAGTCACTGAGGTGTGCAAGTTCTGAAATCCCACCGACTGGACATTGTGAGTGGTAGAAAGCTTCCTTAAATCACTGACTCTGTTCTGTGGAGGAAATTTTTGTCTATGAGTCTTTGCAGGATGTGCCCATTTCCTTTTGTTCTGAAGAGGGCATTGGGGACATATTTTCTCCTTGGGGGCTGAATACCTTTTCAGCCCATTTATGTCAAGAATGCTTGTTTTAAATCGAATGCCTTTTTGGTCAAAGTTCTTGTTTCTTCAGCAATTGATTCCCTTAAAAGTGGGCTTCTGGTCTATTTACTTCCAATAAATTTTATGTACCAATAATCTCACTCTTTTGAAACCTGGTTCTCAGATCTGCTTTATTTCTGTGCTTCTTTATGTCTATGCCTTGCCTTCTCTTTCTGTGGAATGTCTTAGGGCTATTGAATTTAAAGGGGAAGATTATACCTTTAATCTGACTTTGCCTAGAAGCACTTTAATCACATAAGAATTTTTTATAAAAATTTTTAATGTTTATTTATGAGAGACAGAGTGTGAGTGGGGGAAGGCAGAGAGAGAGGGAGACTCAGAATTGGAAGCAGGCATCCCTGCTATCCCTGTGCTGTCAGCACAGAGCCCAATATGGGTCTCAAACTCACAAACCATGAGATAATGACCTGAGGTTTCTCTGGCCAGGAAGAGAAGGATGGAGTGGGACACAAATTCTTAACTCCTCAGGCCCAGAAGTTATACATTGTAAAGAATTTTCAGTCTCCCTGAACTGTTCTCAAATATTTTATTTATTTAGTTGTTATTTTTTAATCTTTATTTATTTTTGAGAGAGAGGGAGAGACAGTGTGAGCAGGGGAAGAACAGAGAGAGAGACATAGAATCTGAAGCAGGCTCCAGGCTGTCAGAACAGAGCCTGACGTGGGGCTCGAACTCATGAACTGTGAGATCATGACCTGAGCCCAAGTCCAACACTTAACTGAATGAGCCACCCAAGAGCCCCTCAAATATTTTAAATACGTATTATTGATAGTAATTTCTACAGAGCTAAATGTTGCTGTTCTTAATTTTATTTATTTAAGGTCAGATCTCTGTAATTGACCCCTTCAGATATACCTTGCTTTCTGCCTGGATAGGCTGACTCATGCAGACCACATCACTGGGTTCCTCTGGCTCCTGGTTTCTGGCTGAGTTTTGCCAATGGGAAACCCTGGAAGTAGATTGGATGGAGGAAATGGGGGGAGGCTCTGGCACCCTTCCTGCAAGTTCTCCTCCAGCTGGCTGTGTCTCTCCCACAGTCATTGATTTTCTTCAGGCAGCAGGCATGACTCTTTCTCTGGGTTCCTGTATTGTTCCCTCCCCTCTTAGTAGCTTGGATATTAGGCTATTAGTGACTCTTGGATGTAAGGTTACAATAATCCACATCTCTGCAAATGTCTCTTTGTAAATACACTCTCATGAAATTATTCTATTTTGACTACACCATCTGTTTCCTCTTGGGACACTAAGGAATTCTGTGGATGTCTCTGTTTGAATCTATTCTCTATGTTACTACTTTCTCTTTTATTGTTGCTGTTGTTGGCACTTTATCTGTGTATGATGTCTGCTATTCATGACATTTCTTTGTATTTCTATTTAGTATGGTGTGTCTCTGAATTGCCTTTATATTCTCTGCCAAATAAGGGCTAATGATTCTCAGATCTGCAGTGTGTTTCATTTTTGTTCCTTTATTTTGAAATAATTAAAAACTTGCAAAAAAGTAGAAAGAATCTTTTGGAGAGCTTTTTCATTTTGAACCATTTGAGCAAGCTGCTGATTAAATGTCCTATAAGCTCCAAATACTTCAGTAAAACTTCCAAGTACTTCCATGTGTATTTTTTACAAATAAGTACAATTTTCTGCAAAACCAGAGCAATCCCACTGAAGTTAGAAAATTAATACTGATACATGCTACCATATAAATCACAGATACCATGCAAGTTTTGCCATTTGTCCCAATAATGTTCCTTCTATTTAAAAGAATTTTATCCATGATCACATGTTGTACTTAGTTAGCTGTCATCTCTGTTATCCTTTAATTAGGAACTTTTCCTTGGCAATTTTCTCAAGATAATTAATAAAATGTCTCTAAATTTGGGTTTATCTAATGTTTTCTTATGACTAGATTCAAGTTGTGCTTCATCTAGTGCTGGAATTACCATAGTAATCATTTTGTGTTCTTATTACATCCAATTAGGTGTTACATGTTTTCAATTTGTCACCTTACTGGTGATGTTAATTTTAATAATTTGTTTAAGTGGTGTCTGCCAGTTTTCTCCACTGAAAAGTCATTCTTTTCTTCTCTGCAATTAATAAGCATTTTTAGTTGAGACTGTGGAAATATTCCATTTCTTGTCAAACTTGAACTCATTAATTTTAGCATCCATTAATGTTTCTTGGCTGAATTAATTGTCACAGTGATAGTTGCCAAATGTTTATTTTCTAATTTCACCATTCCTCCTGTGTTTACTAGTTGGCATTCTACTGTAAAGAGTTTATTCCTCCCAATTCATTTTTTTCCATTTGTTTATTTATATCATATGAATTTATTCATTCCTGTTCTATTCAATGGGTTATAGTATTTTACTGTCATTATTCATTCTGATGCTAAGATGGTCCCAGATTGGCCAATGGGAGCCATTTCAAGATGCTTTTCATAACTATTTAACCATTTCCTTGCTATATTGAATAAAATATTTAGGCTCATCTTTGATTTTCCTTGCTCGAGCCCTGAAGTCAGCTATTTCCTCAGGAAGTTTGGGTTCCTTTTAGAAGAGAATTGTATTTAGGAAGCAAGATCTAGACACTTGGAATGCTCATTGGTTTTGAAGTGTCATTGTACCCAGACCCCATCAATGGACAGAGCTGAGGAGTATATTTAAGTATGTAATCCCTATACATACCTATATTCACAAATGTATTAGGTATCTACTGCTACATAACAAACTTAGTAGTAAAACAATGAACATTTTGTAGTGCACACTTTAGTCTAGAATTCAGAAGTGGATTAGCTGGGGGGTTCTAGCTAATGCCTCTCATGAAATTGTTACCAAGACACTGGCCAAGACTACAGTTTTCTTAAGGTCCAACTGGGCTGGAGGATCTACTTTCAAGGTGGCTCACTGACAGGTCTGGCAGAACTCATTTTCTCATGTCATTGATTTTTCCACAGGGCTGCTTGGGTGTCATCATAACATGGTAGCTGGCCTTTCCCAGATTGAGAAAGCCAGAATGTCTTTTACGTCCTAGCCTCAAAAGCCTCACTCTGTCATTTTCATAATGTCCTACTGTTTACACAGGTCAACTATGTTCAGTATGGGAGGGGGACTACAAAAAGGTATGAATACCTGGAGGCCAGAAAATTGGGGGGCACTCTAGAGGCTGGCTACTACAGCATCTATATTTATTTCTGTATCTCTATTTCTAGATATATCTTATCATCTATCTGTCTGTCTATCTGTCTATCTATCTATCATCGATCTATCATCGATCTATCATCATCTATCAGAAACGATGTTGTTTATACCAATACCTTCAAATTCAACCCAACACCACAGGCTTCATTCTAGTTTTTGCCTTTTCTGTGATGGGGAGAAAGCTGACTTCCATATTCTCATATATTCCCAATATATTTACTTATTTGATCAATCCTGTATGTAACTCATCTCCTGGCCCCATGCCCAACTGTGCAAATGTTCCCCTCACCAAGAACCTTGGCTTTTAGCCCTTACCAGGCCCCTGTAGCCCCTCCTACCCGCCCTATGTGAACTACTCACTTCCTAAGACCCCACCTAATTGTTTTTGAACTGAGTCATTCAGGAAGTTATTCCTTCCTATTCAGGAAGGAAGCTAAGTAGGTATGATTCTGCCTTTGTTGTTGTCGTTGTGAATTGTATTGTGACAATGGAAAGATTTTATAACAGATTTGGGCTATAAAGCCAAACCTTTAGACTTAGTCGAAATGAAAAGGTCTCCCACATGGATACTGAGAGGACTGAGATCTGTCACATTTCCTGTGTATCTGGGTCTGGCACTCTCTGTGAACAGGTGCTTGTTTAAACTGTCAAGGATACTGTTATGCAGACCACATTTATATTCCTTTATCCCTTCCCTTTTCTTGCTTCTTTTCCTTTTTTTACACTCTCTTTTGTTTCCTTTCCCTTCTCATTCCCTTTCACTCCCCACAGCTTTCATCCTCACATTTTTTTTAAGCTGCCTTTTCTTCAAGCTTGTCACAGTATCTATTGGCACATTCAAAGACATTGTTTTTCTCAGAGCAGCCCAAAGATTATTAATTGGCTAGTGCCAAACAAGTAAACCTTCACTGATGTTTCACTGAAAAAAAATGAGTGTACTAGCATGATTGTTCACAGGTTAGACCCCTGTCTCAGGTCTGAAAGCTTTCTTTAAAATCATGGCTATAGGATTTTCAAAAAGTAACCGTAACCCCTATATTTCTTCTGAAGTGCTTATTACCAACCTGAGGACTTCCATTTCTGCATAAGAAATAGAATGAGGCAAGTCAGGATTTCCTACACACTATTAATGTTTATTCTAACAATTTACCTTTTCTACATTACATGCTGATGAATCACAGAAAACATCTTTCCTATTCTGGTTCTTTCATTTCCCCAGAAAGTCAGGGTGATTAACTAGATGAGACATTTCCTGAAAGTTATGAGACAGAGGTTCCAAACACATCAGAGGGACGAAATTATGGGCAAGCTGCTAAACCATCACGCCCTTTAACAACAAGAGGGATCATGGACTTTTTTTTTTTTTTAAAGCTCTGGAATTGGACATTGGATTTGGTTAAATCGTCCACAGAATTACATGAAAACTGGGAGGGGGTGGATTTAGGGGTTTTTTTCTCTGCTCCTAGAAACATATCAGCATATTTGTTATGCTCTGCGAGTGGAAAGACACAGAGTAGATAACACACACAACATGTCAGAGCCAGGAGACTGACACATCTGAGCTCAACAATCCTTACACCTCACTTGAGAATAAGATGTGGAGAAGGTCAGAGGAAGGACTGCCTACTGAGTGTGCACATGGGAATGCATGCTCATTAGGGAGGCCCAGTGGGGCGCCAGGGAAATGTGAACAGATTAGTATTTAGTACACTTTATGGGCTCCAAGGTTATCATAGCACAAAGCTAATATGTCCTGTCAGTTTGGTGCTGTGAAGAATTTACCACAGCCTGTAAAATGACCTGCACTTTTTGAAATAGGGTCAGTGCCAGATTTTATCTAAAGTAACTCTTTAGAAATATCATTCTGGCATCTTAGGAAAAAGATGAAGTAAACAACTGTAGAAGGTAAACATTTCTAAATGTGATGGTTGACACTTTAGAGGAACACAGAAAATTCCTAGATAAGATAGTATGACAACATTAGCTACATTATAGAATGTGGGGGGATTCCAAACACCACTTTTATCTTGTGCTTCTGTTTAACTATATTAAGACTTCCTGAAATGAAACTAAAATTGGCTTCTTAATCACTGTTCTTTTGATTTTAAAAAGATCACAAAATAGTAACATTTCTCCTATGTGAATGTTGACAATAAAATTTCTTTGTCTTTATCCCAATTCCAATTTTTCTGGATGCATTTAATGTTTTCATTTATGTGGGGTGGGGGGAAAGGCATTAATGTAAAGAAAATGCATGAGGGCAGAATGAGGTATGATCTCACTCTGGGGAAGGAAAGGATTGGAAAGAAATATAAATCCCAGTGGTTCCTTTCCAGGAGTCATCATGGAAAAATTAAAAAACAAACCAAAAAAAAACCATGGTTTTACTGAACTCTCAACAAATTTGTCAGTCTTTCTTTCCTTGAGTTTTTCATTCATCTTTAGAAGATAACTAAAAGGAACAGAATTAATGGAGTTCCCAAATAAAATTTGCAAATAATGTAACAAGAGTAAAAAAATCTATATAAACATTTTTCTGTTCATGAAAGGCATCTTTTCTCTCAATGGGGAAGAACTCCATATGAACAAAATCATTAGAATTTCTTAACCTTGGCATAGAGTCTGTCATTACTTTTCAAAATATGCAAACAAAGTTTTCTATTTCCCATTGCAATTGTGTGTGTGTGTGTCACAAAATATCATCGGTCATTTTAGTAGAAATTTATTGTCTTGTTTCTCTAGCATTAGTTACTACTCCTTCTTGTCATAACATCACCTTCATTTTCTTTAAGATATAAAAGATATCCTTTTCCCACTAACCAATCTATCCCTTGGCGAGAGTGATTGGTTCCAGAATCATCATGTGATCCAATTCAGGCAAATGAGAGTCAATTCCAGGACTCAGGTGTACATATAATTAATGAGAAACTGTTTTCTAGGATTTTTAGCTGTAGGATGATGAGGGTAGCCCGCAGGCGCTGGAACTACCACACAGACAGGACCAGCCTAAGAATAGAAGCAACATAGAAGAAAGTGTGGAGAGGAAGAAAAGGACTGAGTGCTGAAGACCATATTTAACTCCTTTATAGAAATTTAAAATAAAGTTAGTTTTTATTTTTTTAAGTTTATTTATTTATTTTGAGAGAGAGAGAGGGAGCACATGAGGGAGGGGCAGAGAGAGAGAGAGAGAGAGAGAGAGAGAGAGAGAATCCCAAGCAGGTTCCATGCTGTCAGTGCAGAGCCTGATGCCAGGCTTGATCTCACCAACTGTGACATCATGACCTGAGCCAAAATCAAGAGTTGGGAGCTTAACAGACTGAGCACCCAGGTGCCCCTGAAGTTAGATTTTTAGATCAAATTTCTGGTAAAAAAAATTAACAGAGGAAAAATACAGGCTATATAGAGAGTCAATGTTGATTGGTAAACAAGTAGCCAGTTAATCC
Organism: Crocuta crocuta; assembly: GCF_008692635.1. NCBI lineage: Eukaryota > Metazoa > Chordata > Mammalia > Carnivora > Hyaenidae > Crocuta > Crocuta crocuta. The sequence continues at coordinate 4,149,268 of NW_027531917.1, read as the reverse complement.
TGAGGTTTAAACACTTATTTGCCTTAACTTATACATATTTAAAAATTATTTAGCCAAAACATTTAGTACTTATCATGTACCAGCCACTGTTTAAACCACTTTACTACTAACAACTCACTTAATTCTCGTAACAAGCCCATGGTGTAAGAATTACTGACACCCTCATTTTAATGGAGGAAAATGAAGCACAGACAGGTTATATAATGTCCAAGGTCATGCAGAGACCAAGGAGCAGACCTAGGAACTGGACCCTAAGGGTCTGCCTCCTGCTCTGTCCTAACCATTACTCACACTCCCTTTCCAGAATAGTGCCCTAACCTGCCCGAGGTCATAAACAAACACAAAGAATGTATTAATGTGCATTTTATGAAGAAAACTGAGGCAAATGATTATTGTCACACAGCTTGTAAGTTAAAAAAATGTGAGACTCTGGGAGGCAATATGGTGTTGTGATTAAAAGTGTGGACTCTGTATTCAGACAGGCTGGATTTGAATTCCAGCTACACTAACTCCAGCTGTGTAGGTAAATTACTTTACCTCTGTATGTCTCTGTTTTCCCAATTATGAAAGGACAGTAATACTTAGCTTCCCAGGTAGTTGTGAGGATTAAAAGCAACATTGCCTATATAACATTAAGCAGAGCAAACTAATTTAACCCAATTATTGAAAAATCTCACCTTTTATTTTTATACCTTTCTATGCATGATGTTGTTTTCTCTCTTTTCTATTTATATTCTTCCTCTCAATACATATGGCTATTCTGCTCTCACTTCAACTAGTGCTTTAATTCTTTTCTTACAAGCTTATTCTTTTAAGTTCAGGCTCTTAATCATCTCTAATCTTGTTTTATTTAATTCTTCCAGTTTTAACAAACTTTTCTTTTGGTACAATGAGGAAAAGGTTGAGATACAGAAAAAGTCAAGTCCCTGACCGTACATTTGGCTTCTGTCTCTAGAGAACCAGCAAGGTACTAGGTTATTTCCTAATCCTGTAAAAGTTGAGAGATAGCGGTGTCACTTGTTTGTTCAGCCCTTCAAAGAGTTTTCTTTGGAGAGGGACTGTCAGGTGTTTGTTAGAGAGTTGCCTCTAGTCCCCATGATTCCATACAGGAAGCCAATGCACATGTGAGCTTGATTTTCAAGGGTAAAGGCCAAGAAGCAAGTAGTAGGCCAATTTAAAAACTTTGCTACTCTGTCTGAATGACTGGTGTGAAGGTATTTAAATATATATATATAATGATATTATTAGAAAATCTGTACTAAGCATTATTGATTGTGGTTGTTCAGTTTCCAAGCTATGTGGGTTATGGGTAGCCACAGTTAGGTGCTTCCAAATATTCTCTCCACTTGACCCAGTGACAGACCCCTTGTACTCACAGGAAAAGGGCAGAAGAGATTTTCCCTCTACACCTGAGAAAAAGGCCTTATCTGGGCCAGGAGGAAGCATTATGGTCATTAGAAGCAATCAAATGATTATTGTACTACATCTATCCATCTTTCTTTTTCTTCCTCCCTCCTTCCTTCCTTCCTTCCTTGCTCCTTCCTTCCTTCCTTCCTTCCTTCCTTCCTTCCTTCCTCTCTGTCTCTCTCTCTCCCTCTCTCTCTGTTTCTCTTTCCATCCATCTTTCTGCTCTTATGACTTTCTATATTAATCAGCCATGGAAATAAATTTAAATGTAATCATCATAGCTTACCATAATTGCATATGAACTCAATAGTTTAGTTCACCCAGACTTTATTTATTCCAGATAATGGCAAAGGCTGACCTAACTAAAATGATCCAGTCTAACATTTTGTGACCCAGTTAGATGTTGAAGTTAAAGGAAAAAATTGATCTAATATTCTTTTATCCTTCAACATCAAATTTAATCTCTTACATTTTCTCATGTGGCAAAGAACGACCAAAAGAAAATATTTTCACTTGGCTATTTCATCTTCATAACAAGATATGTTATGAAACAAACATCACCCTTTCCTCTGAGGAATTCTCTACATGGCCATTGCTGGTGGCAGGTTGGCATTAAACGGACAGACGTGAACTCATGATCCCTGTGCTAATGGGGGCCTTTGAGGAAGATTAAGCAGTTTTCCCAAACAACTGGTTTAAGGTTTAAAGCACTGAGGTAGAGAAAATAGAAACATTGCCCTGCTTTATCTTGGCACCAACTTGTCTTTGAAATCATGAGTCATTTTCCTCTTAGTAAGTGAAAATGTTCTTAAAACAACTCATTACCCAATGATTCAGAAAGAATTTTGAAAAAACTGATGACACTGTTGTCCATTCTTTGCCAAGGCAATACATTTCTCTGATTTTCCCAAGGTCTAGAGACTTTTCTAAGTCTTTGCCCTGTTATTTGTAGCCAGTGAGCTAGCATAGGTTTCCTTTTTCTTTGTGATGTTGTCTTAGGGGTGAGTTCCTGGTGGTCAGGGCCAAAACACTTGGATCTACGAGTTCTGATGAATTGAGCCATTGGTAAATTAAAATAAAGGAGCTTTCTAATTGGTAATTTGCGTTAGCTCGTTAGATTGTTTGACTCTGTGGGAAATAAGTTGAAGAAAGAGCTTAAAGTTAAAACTTTCAATAAGAAGTAATAATGTGTTTACTGACCTGTTGTTTAAACCAGAAAGAAATGTAGAAGCTAGAGAAAATTGTTCAACTTACTCAAGCAAAAACCGCACACACACACAACTTTGTTAAGGAAAATTAGGAGTTTTGAGGTTACCTAACTGTATTGTCTGGAAAGGTAAAATTTATTTTGCCTATCTCTTGTTTTTGTGTTTAACAGATGACTTCATGGAACCGGATATAATTTAGAGAGTCACAGGTTTTACAGGTAAATAGAATGGGCCTGTGGTCAGATATAATCATTTCACCTTTATGGAAAAAAAGTGATCATGTTTATCAATTATAATAGCTAATTGATAAACAAAAGACCTTTAATATTATACCGTACACTCACCAGGGTGATAGCCTAGGCAAAGACAACCCCAGTAGGTTATAACCGGGGTGATGCAGTTCTGGCAAGTCACAATATCAAACTGATGGTGAAGAGAGGGAGACATAACATTTGGACAGCCAAGAAGCTAGGCAAACTGTACTACTATCAAAAACTTGTCAGTAGAGGGGCACCTGGGAGGCTCAGTCAGTTAAGCATCTGACTTCGGCTCAGGTCATGATCTCTCGGTTCATGAGTTCGAGCCCCATGTGGGACTCCGTGCTGACAGCTGCTTGGGATTCTGTGTCTCCCTCTCTCTGCCCCTCCCCCACTCGCACTCAGTCTCTGTCTCTGTCTCTCTCAAAAATAAATGAACATTAAAAAAAATTTTTTTAAATTGTCAGTAGAATGCTCAAGGGCAGGAATTAATGTCTGTGAGTGAATTCTCAGGAGTAAGAATCAGCCCTGAGTCCTACAAGGGCTACCTAGGTAACCAACTGGGATTAGAATAGGGATTGAGTCAGCAGACTGGTGGTGACTGGGTTTCATCAACAAGGCAGAAGCTTCATATAATTAGTCAGTCAGTCAGTCAATCAGTTGGTCAGCAAACACCTAATGAATAAAACTTGCACACCATCAATATACTAGGTTCTGAAAGTCCAAAGGAAAATAAGAGATGTTTTACTCTAACTCTACACATAGTTAGAGACTGGAATGCAGATACATGACCTAATTAGGAGCAAGTATCACAGGATAATGAATACAGAATCTATATTTTGTAGGATAATCTGTACAGAATAGAATAGAGAGGTGACATTATATATGTCTTTTCTGCCAAATGTCAGAGTTGTTCTCTTAGATTGGGAGTAAAGGAGAGAGTCTGCAGGTGGGGATCAAGGAATTCTATCTAGAAGGAAAAGAAGGCTGCAGAGGTCAGTAAGTGTCAGGGCCTGCCTCTACTGCAACCATGCATGTAGGACCACATGGATAGTATCTTTAAAGTACTGGCAGATATTTCTTTGATCTAGGTCCTGTCATAGCCTGAAAAGAGCAAATAAAAAGCTACGAACAGAGTTAGAGTTCTCCTTCACTCTCAGCAAACAATGGGCTTCCCACATTTTAGTTAATCTGAATGTCAGTGAGTTTTGTGGGGGAAATGTGTAGAAGTAAAATAATTCATTTGAGGTTGAAGGGAAGCCATCCAAGGAAAGAAAGTTAGCCGTGTTTTTTTTCTGTTTGCTCATTTCTGTAGAAACGGTAATCTTGATGATTTAGTTTATTACCTAGATGGTATTTTAATAATTTCCATATGGGATTTCTTTACATATCTCTTTATGGTACTTTGTTGATACCTATTGTTTATACTAATTCTAAAGATGCTACCCAAACAAATTTGTCATTTCATATGCTATAGGACATCATATAACAAATACAACCAAATCTCTCTATTCCAATGTGCCAAATATTGAGCTTAGTCCATTGGCAAGAAGTCTGTTAGGTCACATGGGATGATGGGAATTAACCCTGGCCTGCAAATCAGAAAACTGAGTTATCAACTCTGCCTTCCCCTTTCTTGAAGAATGACCTTGGAGAGGTTCCTTAATGTCTATCTAGTTTGGTTTTCTCATCTCTAAATCACTTAGGTCATGCATATGTTGTAAATTTTAAATGAAATGATTGCACAAATACAAATACTTCTGCTTGGAACTGACAGCCTTCTTCAAGCTTCATTCCTGCCGCATCTCTCTATCCTCACCTCCAGCAAAATGCAGTAACATAGGGCCTGGAATTTATCTCTTTTATTTATCCCTTCTATTTTCATTCAGGAACACTTTCTATGTCCTACTCTCTAGACAACAATAAATGGGGATATAAAGCAACTCTTGTTTCCTGGATGAGTGTGGTTCAAGCGGGTTAAGTTGGTTGCCTATTTCTGGCACGTTTGGCTTTCACCAAAATTCAAGAGTATGTGAAATTTGTTTTTTTTTTTTTCTAGTAATTTGGATTGATCAGAGAGAAGTGGTTCTAGTATGATACCTTACTTTACAGTCTGTAATTTATTTGGGGTGAGGGAGCCTCTATGCTGTGATTAGTGCTTCTGCCAGAAATAGATAAAATTTTTAAAGTCTAGAATGATTTCAGTCTATTACAAATAACTTAAGGACTAATGAACTATTCTCCATCGAATTTCCTCAGGGGTATACTGCTCAGATCAGATATATTGATTATTCTATTTTTCTCTGTGCTCTTGAAACAGTAATGGCTTTTTCCAGAATATGCTCTTACTATCGTGTTTAATTGTTAAGAAACATATGTTACTAACAACAAAGACAAATAATATTTTTGAGAATCACAATGATTTGCCAGGGATTTTAAAATTTTATTTAAAAATAATTTTTTAACATTTTAATTTTATTTTTAAGAGACAGAGCATGAGCAGGAGAAGGGCACAGAGAGAAGACACACATTACCCAAAGCAGGCTCCTGGCTCTGAGCTGTCAGCACAGGACACAATTCAGGGCTTGAACCCACCAACCGTGAGATCATGACCTGAGCCGGATGCTTAACCAACTGAGCCACCCAGGCACCCCTGATTTGCTAGGGATTTTAAATGTTGGCAATCTTATCAGCCCCTTTGTCAAAGCTCAGAAACATTTGTAAATAAACCAGGACAAACCATTAATATTTTTTCAAGGATTCAAGCCCACATCTGTCTGAGTCTAAAATGCGACCTTTTTGTATAATGCCTTGAGGCAAACTTCAAGTTCTAACTTCAAGATACTGCTTGCCAGAGTGACTCAAATTTTGCTTGTTTTACACTTTCATGTTTTACATGAAGAGATATGTTTGTCTCCTTGATTGGGCACAAACTTGGTGCTTTATAAATACAGAGTAAGTGAAGATACGGGTTATAGTTGCACAAGGAAAGAGCTTTTTATGTAAATTTCAGAAATACACTGGAGAGCTTTTTTGACTGTGTAGGATTCCTCTGTAGGAGAGGGAGGTGGTTTCCCATAGGAAGAGGATTGGGTAATAAAACCACAGAGGTTTGCTGATACATTTGCTAGACACAACTGCTGGTCATTGAGGAAACTGTTTTGTGGTCCATTAATAAGGTGTTTCCCAGCGTGTCACTGCCCCCAAGAGCCATCTCTTCCACTGGAGTTGATGGTTTCCTGGTCTACAGCAAGAGCAATTATTCTCTCAGTGCTAACACTGATCTCTGTGTCACCTGACTCCAGTAATGAGCAGGAAAAAAAAGTAATAGCTAGGAATCAATCTTTGCAAGGCATGGAATATCACTAATCTTTTGATTGTGAAATGGTGGTGGTGTGTAAGATTATCTGAGCATTCCCAGGAATAAGTGTCACTACTGTTTGCAGAATTAGTATATGGACACTAAAATATTCTCTTTGCATGGGAGTCATATTTTCTTTTTTGTTTTATAAATAGTTTATTATTTTATGATTATAAGATAATGTATGGGTATCAAAGAATATTATAATGTAGAATGAAAGAAGAGAAAAACATCATTTAGAATTCCACCATAATAAATAACACTATTATTGTTAATATTCTGGTGGACTTCCTTCTAGTCTTGGCATTTTTTACTCTTGGAAGCTGAGATCTTAATAAATGTATAATTTGTACCCTTTTTTTGCCTTTCACTTAATGTTCTATGAACACTTTCCTAAGTTACTAAATATGCAAACAATCTTCTAAAGGATTTTTTACCTTAATGTTATAATTATTCTCAATGTTATTATAAAGTCTCATATGTATATGCATACATGTAATTAATAACTACATAATATTCCTTCCTGTTAATCAATCATAATTGTCTGAGGTCACATACCTGCATATTCACAGACTAGAACTAGAAACAATTTTTTATTATTCTTACTAAAAGCATAATCCAAATTTTTTTTTCCTTCACATCCTTGGATGACAGATAACATGAAAAGTAGAATTGGAATTTTGAACAAACTTATTCACTCTTAAAGAAGTTTCACATACTGTATATTCAGTCATTTCTTTTTCATGCTTCCCACAAGATCATTCTATTTTAAATGTTTAGTTATTTATTTTGAGGCGGGGAGAGAGAGAGAGAGGAGAGAGGGAGAATCCCAAGCAGGCTCCAAGCTGTCAGTACAGTTCCCAACATGGGGCTCCTTACTCCTGAACTGTGAGGTCATGACCTGAACCAAAATCAAGTGTCAGACGCTTAATCAAGTGAACCACACAGGTGCCCCAAGATCATTCTATTTTAAAGGGTTGAAAAGAATACAGGCAAAGAACAGTGCCGGTAATACACTCTAATGGGATTTATTTACATCACCTTTGTGTCAGTACCAGATGGAATATAAGCAGATTTTTAGTGACAAGTGATATAATACTATGGCATCTACTATAGGTCTGTGGGACTGGTTTATGTTGTGGTTTTAATTATGAGAATTTGATCTATAGTTTGAGTATGAACATTGAGATTCTCCCCTGGCCCTGCCCCAACAAACTTTCCTTGTCATTTCTTATAGACAAAGAAATAAGAATGTGGAAGTATAGTCATTTGTCTGAGGTCACAGAGGGAGATGATTACACAGCTAGAATGTGAGCCTTATCCTTGACTGAAACCTTGGCTTTGTCCACAGCCCCAGCTAGAGACATAAAGCTTTTCTCTTTCCCAGCAGTGACTTTGAGTACCAGCTTTCAGAGATTTATTTGACACTGAATCTAAGCTTTGTGATCAGTATTTAGCAGGAGAAGAAGGGGAGGAATTACTTATCATTTGACATACATTAGCATGCAAATAAATCCTTTCTCTGCATTGTGGAAGGGTCTGAAATTGTCACATATACAATATATCTTTCATCAATGGCCCTGATTACAAATGCTGCTTTGAAGAATCCACATTTAGAACCCTTCTCCAAACATATACAGTACTTCTTTTTCTTAGGATTAGAACTTCTATCTACTGTCATTTTTTTTTTTAACAAAAGGAGAATTATGAATTAGCTTATCATTATTTACACCCCTCCAGTTGTCCCCAAATGTTTTAATATGGCCTGCACTGATATATATGTATACAATAAAGCTTTGGATTTAAATAGAAACTTTAATTACAAAAAGGAAATATCTGCATCTATTTAACAGACTTGGAACAGTTACTATCTGCTGCTGAGGTTTCTACTAAAGATGCAAGAAAAAAGTATCCTTACAGTTTCTGTTTGACTGTGGCAGCCACAATTGAAAGGGA